>NW_028234168.1:645000-978460 GCF_037954235.1 Aulostomus chinensis
ATACAAAACAGCCATAACTTTTGTTCAAAGTGAGTTTTCAGTCAAGTTTCAACCTGAAAGCATAGAAAGATGCATAAACTTGAATTTACAGGTGGATTTCAGTGAGTTTTCATCAAAATACAGGAGTGATGCATGAAGTGTTCATTTTGGCCTTCTCTCGCTGAGAAAACACTATTTGTGACCTGTGACACAAAAATGCCATAACTTTTGTTCAAAGTGAGTTTTCAGTCAAGTTTCAACCTGAAAGCATAGAAAGATGCATAAACTTGAAGTTAAACCTTGATTTCAGTGAGTATTCATCAAAATACAGGAGTTATGCATGAAGTGTTCATTTTGGCCTTCTCTCGCTGAGAAAACGCTATTTGTGACCTGTGGCACAAAACAGCCATAACTTTTGTACAAAGTGAGTTTTCAGTCAAGTTTCAACCTGAAAGCATAGAAAGATGCATAAACTTGAAGTTACAGGTGGATTTAAGTGAGTTTTCATCAAAATACAGGAGTTCTGCATGAAGTGTTCATTTTGGCCTTCTCTCTCTGAGAAAACGCTATGTGTGACCTTTGTCACAAAACAGCCATAACTTTTGTTCAAATTGAGTTTTAAATCAAGTTTCAACCTGAAAGCATAGAAAGATGCATAAACTTCAAATTAATCCTTGATTTCAGTGAGTATTCATCAAAATACAGGAGTTATGCATGAAGTGTTCATTTTGGTCTTCTCTCGCTGAGAAAACGCTATTTGTGACCTGTGACACAAAACAGCCATAACTTTTGTACAAAGTGAGTTTTCAGTCAAGTTTCAACCTGAAAGCATAGAAAGATGCATAAACTTGAAGTTACAGGTGGATTTCAGTGAGTTTTCATCAAAATACAGGAGTTCTGCATGAAGTGTTTATTTTGGCCTTCTCTCGCTGAGAAAACACTATTTGTGACCTGTGACACAAAAATGCCTTAACTTTTGTTCAAAGTGAGTTTTCAGTCAAGTTTCAACCTGAAAGCACAGAAAGATGCAAAAACTTGAAGTTACAGGTGGATTTCAGTGAGTTTTCATCAAAATACAGGAGTGATGCATGAAGTGTTCATTTTGGCATTCTCTCGCTGAGAAAACGCTATTTGTGACCTGTGACAAAAAACAGCCATAACTTTTGTTGAAAGTGAGTTTTCAGTCAAGTTTCAACCTGAAAGCATAGAAAGATGCATAAACTTGAAGTTACAGGTGGATTTCAGTGAGTTTTCATCAAAATACAGGAGTTCTGCATGAAGTGTTAATTTTGGCCTTCTCTCGCTGAGAAAACACAATTTGTGACCTGTGATACAAAAATGCCATAACTTTTTTTAAAAGTGAGTTTTCAGTCAAGTTTCAACGTGAAAGCATAGAAAGATGCATAAACTTCAAGTTAAACCTTGATTTCAGTGAGTATTCATCAAAATACAGGATTTATGCATGAAGTGTTCATTTTAGTCTTCTCTCGCTGAGAAAACGCTATTTGTGACCTGTGAAACAAAACAGCCATAACTTTTGTACAAAGTGAGTTTTCAGTCAAGTTTCAACCTGAAAGCATAGAAAGATGCATAAACTTGAAGTTACAGGTGGATTTCAGTGAGTTTTCATCAAAATACAGGAGTTCTGCATTAAGTGTTCATTTTGGCCTTCTCTCACTGAGAAAACACTATTTGTGACCTGTGACACAAAAATGCCATAACTTTATTTCAAAGTGAGTTTTCAGTCAAGTTTCAACCTGAAAGCATAGAAAGATGCATAAACTTGAAGTTACAGGTGGATTTCAGTGAGTTTTCATCAAAATACAGGAGTTCTGCATGAAGTGTTCATTTTGGCCTTCTCTCGCTGAGAAAACACTATTTGTGACCTGTGATACAAAACAGCCATAACTTTTGTTCAAAGTGAGTTTTCAGTCAAGTTTCAACCTGAAAGCATAGAAAGATGCATAAACTTGAATTTACAGGTGGATTTCAGTGAGTTTTCATCAAAATACAGGAGTGATGCATGAAGTGTTCATTTTGGCCTTCTCTCGCTGAGAAAACACTATTTGTGACCTGTGAGACAAAAATGCCATAACTTTTGTTCAAAGTGAGTTTTCAGTCAAGTTTCAACCTGAAAGCATAGAAAGATGCATAAACTTGAAGTTACAGCTTGATTTCAGTGAGTTTTCATCAAAATACAGGAGTTCTGCATGAAGTGTTCATTTTGGCCTTCTCTCGCTGAGAAAACGCTATTTGTGACCTGTGACACAAAACAGCCATAACTTTTGTACAAAGTGAGTTTTCAGTCAAGTTTCAACCTGAAAGCATAGAAAGATGCATAAACTTGAAGTTACATGTGGATTTCAGTGAGTTTTCATCAAAATACAGGAGTTCTGCATGAAGTGTTCATTTTGGCCTTCTCTCGCTGAGAAAACACTATTTGTGACCTGTGACACAAAAATGCCTTAACTTTTGTTCAAAGTGAGTTTTCAGTCAAGTTTCAACCTGAAAGCATAGAAAGATGCATAAACTTGAAGTTAAACCTTGATTTCAGTGAGTATTCTTCAAAATACAGGAGTTATGCATGAAGTGTTCATTTTGGTCTTCTCTCGCTTAGAAAACGCTATTTGTGACCTGTGACAAAAAACACCCATAACTTTTGTACAAAGTGAGTTTTCAGTCAAGTTTCAACCTGAAAGCATAGAAAGATGCATAAACTTGAAGTTACAGGTGGATTTCATTGAGTTTTCAACAAAATACAGGAGTTCTGCATGAAGTGTTCATTTTGGCCTTCTCTCGCTGAGAAAACACTATTTGTGACCTGTGACACAAAAATGCCATAACTTTTGTTCAAAGTGAGTTTTCAGTCAAGTTTCAACCTGAAAGCATAGAAAGATGCATAAACTTGAAGTTACAGGTGGATTTCAGTGAGTTTTCATCAAAATACAGGAGTTATGCATGAAGTGTTCATTTTGGCCTTCTCTCGCTGAGAAAACGCTATTTGTGACCTGTGACACAAAACAGACATAACTTTTGTTGAAAGTGAGTTTTCAGTCAAGTTTCAACCTGAAAGCATAGAAAGATGCATAAACTTGAAGTTAGAGGTGGATTTCAGTGAGTTTTCATCAAAATACAGGAGTTCTGCATGAAGTGTTCATTTTGGCCTTCCCTCGCTGAGAAAACACTATTTGTAACCTGTGACACAAAAATGCCATAACTTTTGTTCAAAGTGAGTTTTCAGTCAAGTTTCAACCTGAAAGCATAGAAAGATGCATAAACTTGAAGTTACAGGTGGATTTCAGTGAGTTTTCATCAAAATACAGGAGTTCTGCATGAAGTGTTAATTTTGGCCTTCTCTCGCTGAGAAAACACAATTTGTGACCTGTGATACAAAAATGCCATAACTTTTTTTAAAAGTGAGTTTTCAGTCAAGTTTCAACCTGAAAGCATAGAAAGATGCATAAACTTGAAGTTACAGGTGGATTTCAGTGAGTTTTCATCAAAATACAGGATTTATGCATGAAGTGTTCATTTTGGCCTTCTCTCGCTGAGAAAACGCTATTTGTGACCTGTGACACAAAACAGCCATAACGTTTGTTCAAAGTGAGTTTTCAGTCAAGTTTCAACCTGAAAGCATAGAAAGATGCATTAAAGAGAAGTTACAGGTGGATTTCAGTCAGTTTTCCTGAAAATAAGGGAGTGCAGCAAGAAGTGTTCACTCCAGAGGACAATCGCTGGTAAAAGGCATTGTTTGACCTGTGATCACAAATGCTGGAACTCTTGATAACACTGACCTTTCAGTGAACTTCAAAACTGAAAACACAGAATGATGAAAACCTTTGAAGTAACAGGTGCTTTTAAGCCAGCTTTGCTCAAACTAATGGAGTTCTGCATGAAATGTTTAAATATTCTTCTTTTGTTTTGAAAACAGTCTTCATGAACAGTGATCATCAAAGTCGTAATTTTTTTTCAAATTGACTTCAAAGTGAAAGTTTCACCTGAAAGCATAGAAAGATGCATAAACTTGAAGTGACAGGTGGATTTCATGCAATTTTCCTCAAAATACAGGAGTTCTGCATGAAGTGTTAATTTTGGCCTTCTCTCGCTGAGAAAACACAATTTGTGACCTGTGATACAAAAATGCCATAACTTTTTTTAAAAGTGAGTTTTCAGTCAAGTTTCAACCTGAAAGCATAGAAAGATGCATAAACTTCAAGTTAAACCTTGATTTCAGTGAGTTTTCATCAAAATACAGGAGTTATGCATGAAGTGTTCATTTTGGTCTTCTCTCGCTTAGAAAACGCTATTTGTGACCTGTGACAAAAACACCCATAACTTTTGTACAAAGTGAGTTTTCAGTCAAGTTTCAACCTGAAAGCATAGAATGATGCATAAACTTGAAGTTACAGGTGGATTTCAGTGAGTTTTCATCAAAATACAGGAGTTCTGCATGAAGTGAACATTTTGGCCTTCTCTCGCTGAGAAAACACTATTTGTGACCTGTGACACAAAAATGCCATAACTTTAGTTCAAAGTGAGTTTTCAGTCAAGTTTCAACCTGAAAGCATAGAAAGATGCATAAACTTGAAGTTACAGGTTGATTTCAGTGAGTTTTCATCAAAATACAGGAGTTATGCATGAAGTGTTCATTTTGGCATTCTCTCGCTGAGAAAACGCTATTTGTTACCTGTGACAAAAAACAGCCATAACTTTTGTTGAAAGTGAGTTTTTAGTCAAGTTTCAACCTGAAAGCATAGAAAGATGCATAAACTTGAAGTTACAGGTGGATTTCAGTGAGTATTCATCAAAATACAGGAGTGATGCATGAAGTGTTCATTTTGGCCTTCTCTCGCTGAGAAAACACTATTTGTGACCTGTGATACAAAAATGCCATAACTTTTTTTAAAAGTGAGTTTTCAGTCAAGTTTCAACCTGAAAGCATAGAAAGATGCATAAACTTGAAGTTATAGGTGGATTTCAGTGAGTTTTCATCAAAATACAGGATTTATGCATGAAGTGTTCATTTTGGCCTTCTCTCGCTGAGAAAACGCTATTTGTGACCTGTGACACAAAACAGCCATAACTTTTGTTGAAAGTAAGTTTTCAGTCAAGTTTCAACCTGAAGCATAGAAAGATGCATAAACTTGAAGTTACAGCTTTATTTCAGTGAGTTTTCATCAAAATACAGGAGTTCTGCATGAAGTGTTCATTTTGGCCTTCTCTCGCTGAGAAAACACTATTTGTGACCTGTGACACAAAAATGCCATAACTTTTGTTCAAAGTGAGTTTTCAGTCAAGTTTCAACCTGAAAGCATTGAAAGATGCATAAACTTCAAGTTAAACCTTGATTTCAGTGAGTATTCTTCAAAATACAGGAGTTATGCATGAAGTGTTCATTTTGGTCTTCTCTCGCTTAGAAAACGCTATTTGTGACCTGTGACAAAAAACACCCATAACTTTTGTACAACGTGAGTTTTCAGTCAAGTTTCAACCTGAAAGCATAGAAAGATGCAAAAACTTGAAGTTACAGGTGGATTTCAGTGAGTTTTCAACAAAATACAGGAGTTCTGCATAAAGTGTTCATTTTGGCCTTCTCTCGCTGAGAAAACACTATTTGTGACCTGTGACACAAAAATGCCATGACTTTTGTTCAAAGTGAGTTTTCAGTCAAGTTTCAACCTGAAAGCATAGAAAGATGCATAAACTTGAAGTTACAGGTGGATTTCAGTGAGTTTTCATCAAAATACAGGAGTTCTGCATGAAGTGTTCATTTTGGCCTTCTCTCGCTGAGAAAACACTATTTGTGACCTGTGACACAAAACAGCCATAACTTTTGTTGAAAGTGAGTTTTCAGTCAAGTTTCAACCTATAAGCATATAAAGATGCATAAACTTGAAGTTACATGTGGATTTCAGTGAGTTTTCATCAAAATACAGGAGTTCTGCATGAAGTGTTCATTTTGGCCTTCCCTCGCTGAGAAAACACTATTTGTAACCTGTGACACAAAAATGCCATAACTTTTGTTCAAAGTGAGTTTTCAGTCAAGTTTCAACCTGAAAGCATAGAAAGATGCATAAACTTGAAGTTACAGGTGGATTTCAGTGAGTTTTCATCAAAATACAGGAGTTCTGCATGAAGTGTTCATTTTGGCCTTCTCTCGCTGAGAAAACACTATTTGTGACCTGTGACACAAAACAGCCATAACTTTTGTTCAAAGTGAGTTTTCAGTCAAGTTTCAACCTGAAAGCATAGAAAGATGCATAAACTTGAAGTTACAGGTGGATTTCAGTGAGTTTTCATCAAAATACAGGAGTTCTGCATGAAGTGTTAAATTTGGCCTTCTCTCGCTGAGAAAACGCTATTTGTGACCTGTGACACAAAACAGCCATAACGTTTGTTCAAAGTGAGTTTTCAGTCAAGTTTCAACCTGAAAGCATAGAAAGATGCATTAAAGAGAAGTTACAGGTGGATTTCAGTCAGTTTTCCTGAAAATAAGGGAGTGCAGCAAGAAGTGTTCACTCCAGAGGACAATCGCTGGTAAAAGGCATTGTTTGACCTGTGATCACAAATGCTGGAACTCTTGATAACACTGACCTTTCAGTGAACTTCAAAACTGAAAACACAGAATGATGAAAACCTTTGAAGTAACAGGTGCTTTTAAGCCAGCTTTGCTCAAACTAATGGAGTTCTGCATGAAATGTTTAAATATTCTTCTTTTGTTTTGAAAACAGTCTTCATGAACAGTGATCATCAAAGTCGTAATTTTTTTTCAAATTGACTTCAAAGTGAAAGTTTCACCTGAAAGCATAGAAAGATGCATAAACTTGAAGTGACAGGTGGATTTCATGCAATTTTCCTCAAAATACAGGAGTTCTGCATGAAGTGTTAATTTTGGCCTTCTCTCGCTGAGAAAACACAATTTGTGACCTGTGATACAAAAATGCCATAACTTTTTTTAAAAGTGAGTTTTCAGTCAAGTTTCAACCTGAAAGCATAGAAAGATGCATAAACTTCAAGTTAAACCTTGATTTCAGTGAGTTTTCATCAAAATACAGGAGTTATGCATGAAGTGTTCATTTTGGTCTTCTCTCGCTTAGAAAACGCTATTTGTGACCTGTGACAAAAACACCCATAACTTTTGTACAAAGTGAGTTTTCAGTCAAGTTTCAACCTGAAAGCATAGAATGATGCATAAACTTGAAGTTACAGGTGGATTTCAGTGAGTTTTCATCAAAATACAGGAGTTCTGCATGAAGTGAACATTTTGGCCTTCTCTCGCTGAGAAAACACTATTTGTGACCTGTGACACAAAAATGCCATAACTTTAGTTCAAAGTGAGTTTTCAGTCAAGTTTCAACCTGAAAGCATAGAAAGATGCATAAACTTGAAGTTACAGGTTGATTTCAGTGAGTTTTCATCAAAATACAGGAGTTATGCATGAAGTGTTCATTTTGGCATTCTCTCGCTGAGAAAACGCTATTTGTTACCTGTGACAAAAAACAGCCATAACTTTTGTTGAAAGTGAGTTTTCAGTCAAGTTTCAACCTGAAAGCATAGAAAGATGCATAAACTTGAAGTTACAGGTGGATTTCAGTGAGTATTCATCAAAATACAGGAGTTCTGCATGAAGTGTTCATTTTGGCCTTCTCTCGCTGAGAAAACACTATTTGTGACCTGTGATACAAAAATGCCATAACTTTTTTTAAAGTGAGTTTTCAGTCAAGTTTCAACCTGAAAGCATAGAAAGATGCATAAACTTGAAGTTATAGGTGGATTTCAGTGAGTTTTCATCAAAATACAGGATTTATGCATGAAGTGTTCATTTTGGCCTTCTCTCGCTGAGAAAACGCTATTTGTGACCTGTGACACAAAACAGCCATAACTTTTGTTGAAAGTAAGTTTTCAGTCAAGTTTCAACCTGAAAGCATAGAAAGATGCATAAACTTGAAGTTACAGCTTGATTTCAGTGAGTTTTCATCAAAATACAGGAGTTCTGCATGAAGTGTTCATTTTGGCCTTCTCTCGCTGAGAAAACACTATTTGTGACCTGTGACACAAAAATGCCATAACTTTTGTTCAAAGTGAGTTTTCAGTCAAGTTTCAACCTGAAAGCATTGAAAGATGCATAAACTTCAAGTTAAACCTTGATTTCAGTGAGTATTCTTCAAAATACAGGAGTTATGCATGAAGTGTTCATTTTGGTCTTCTCTCGCTTAGAAAACGCTATTTGTGACCTGTGACAAAAAACACCCATAACTTTTGTACAACGTGAGTTTTCAGTCAAGTTTCAACCTGACAGCATAGAAAGATGCAAAAACTTGAAGTTACAGGTGGATTTCAGTGAGTTTTCAACAAAATACAGGAGTTCTGCATAAAGTGTTCATTTTGGCCTTCTCTCGCTGAGAAAACACTATTTGTGACCTGTGACACAAAAATGCCATGACTTTTGTTCAAAGTGAGTTTTCAGTCAAGTTTGAACCTGAAAGCATAGAAAGATGCATAAACTTGAAGTTACAGGTGGATTTCAGTGAGTTTTCATCAAAATACAGGAGTTCTGCATGAAGTGTTCATTTTGGCCTTCTCTCGCTGAGAAAACACTATTTGTGACCTGTGACACAAAACAGCCATAACTTTTGTTGAAAGTGAGTTTTCAGTCAAGTTTCAACCTGAAAGCATAGAAAGATGCATAAACTTGAAGTTACATGTGGATTTCAGTGAGTTTTCATCAAAATACAGGAGTTCTGCATGAAGTGTTCATTTTGGCCTTCCCTCGCTGAGAAAACACTATTTGTAACCTGTGACACAAAAATGCCATAACTTTTGTTCAAAGTGAGTTTTCAGTCAAGTTTCAACCTGAAAGCATAGAAAGATGCATAAACTTGAAGTTACAGGTGGATTTCAGTGAGTTTTCATCAAAATACAGGAGATCTGCATGAAGTGTTAAATTTGGCCTTCTCTCGCTGAGAAAACACAATTTGTGACCTGTGATACAAAAATGCCATAACTTTTTTTAAAAGTGAGTTTTCAGTCAAGTTTCAACCTGAAAGCATAGAAAGATGCATAAACTTGAAGTTACAGGTGGATTTCAGTGAGTTTTCATCAAAATACAGGATTTATGCATGAAGTGTTCATTTTGGCCTTCTCTCGCTGAGAAAACGCTATTTGTGACCTGTGACACAAAACAGCCATAACTTTTGTTGAAAGTGAGTTTTCAGTCAAGTTTCAACCTGAAAGCATAGAAAGATGCATAAACTTGAAGTTACAGCTTAATTTCAGTGAGTTTTCATCAAAACACAGGAGTTCTGCATGAAGTGTTCATTTTTGCCTTCTCTCGCTGAGAAAACACTATTTGTGACCTGTGACACAAAAATGCCATAACTTTTGTTCAAAGTGAGTTTTCAGTCAAGTTTCCACCTGAAAGCATAGAAAGATGCATAAACTTCAAGTTAAACCTTGATTTCAGTGAGTATTCTTCAAAATACAGGAGTTATGCATGAAGTGTTCATTTTGGTCTTCTCTCGCTTCGAAAACGCTATTTGTGACCTGTGACAAAAAACACCCATAACTTTTGTACAAAGTTAGTTTTCAGTCAAGTTTCAACCTGAAAGCATAGAAAGATGCATAAACTTGAAGTTACAGGTGGATTTCAGTGAGTTTTCATCAAAATTCAGGAGTTCTGCATGACGTGTTCATTTTGGCCTTCTCTCGCTGAGAAAACACTATTTGTGACCTGTGACACAAAAATGCCATAACTTTAGTTCAAAGTGAGTTTTCAGTCAAGTTTCAACCTGAAAGCATAGAAAGATGCATAAACTTGAAGTTACAGGTGGATTTCAGTGAGTTTTCATCAAAATACAGGAGTTATGCATGAAGTGTTCATTTTGGCATTCTCTCGCTGAGAAAACGCTATTTGTTACCTGTGACAAAAAACAGCCATAACTTATGTTGAAAGTGAGTTTTCAGTCAAGTTTCAACCTGAAAGCATAGAAAGATGCATAAACTTGAAGTTATAGGTGGATTTCAGTGAGTTTTCATCAAAATACAGGAGTTCTGCATGAAGTGTTCATTTTGGCCTTCTCTTGCTGAGAAAACACTATTTGTGACCTGTGATACAAAAATGCCACAACTTTTTTTAAAAGTGAGTTTTCAGTCAAGTTTCAAACTGAAAGCATAGAAAGATGCATAAACTTGAAGTTACAGGTGGATTTCAGTGAGTTTTCATCAAAATACAGGATTTATGCATGAAGTGTTCATTTTGGCCTTCTCTCGCTGAGAAAACGCTATTTGTGACCTGTGACACAAAACAGCCAAAACTTTTGTTGAAAGTGAGTTTTCAGTCAAGTTTCAACCTGAAAGCATAGAAAGATGCATAAACTTGAAGTTCCAGCTTGATTTCAGTGAGTTTTCATCAAAATACAGGAGTTCTGCATGAAGTGTTCATTTTGGCCTTCTCTCGCTGAGAAAACACTATTTGTGACCTGTGACACAAAAATGCCATAACTTTTGTTCAAAGTGAGTTTTCAGTCAAGTTTCCACCTGAAAGCATAGAAAGATGCATAAACTTCAAGTTAAACCTTGATTTCAGTGAGTATTCTTCAAAATACAGGAGTTATGCATGAAGTGTTCATTTTGGTCTTCTCTCGCTTAGAAAACGCTATTTGTGACCTGTGACAAAAAACACCCATAACTTTTGTTCAAAGTGAGTTTTCAGTCAAGTTTCAACCTGAAAGCATAGAAAGATGCATAAACTTGAAGTTACAGGTGGATTTCAGTGAGTTTTCATCAAAATACAGGAGTTCTGCATGAAGTGTTCATTTTGGCCTTCTCTCGCTGAGAAAACACTATTTGTGACCTGTGACACAAAAATGCCATAACTTTAGTTCAAAGTGAGTTTTCAGTCAAGTTTCAACCTGAAAGCATAGAAAGATGCATAAACTTGAAGTTACAGTTGGATTTCAGTGAGTTTTCATCAAAATACAGGAGTTATGCATGAATTGTTCATTTTGGCATTCTCTCGCTGAGAAAACGCTATTTGTGACCTGTGACACAAAACAGCCATAACTTTTGTTCAAAGTGAGTTTTCAGTCAAGTTTCAACCTGAAAGCATAGAAAGATGCATAAACTTGAAGTTACAGGTGGATTTCAGTGAGTTTTCATCAAAATACAGGAGTTATGCATGAAGTGTTCATTTTGGCATTCTCTCGCTGAGAAAACGCTATTTGTTACCTGTGACAAAAAACAGCCATAACTTTTGTTGAAAGTGAGTTTTCAGTCAAGTTTCAACCTGAAAGCATAGAAAGATGCATAAACTTGAAGTTACAGGTGGATTTCAGTGAGTTTTCATCAAAATACAGGAGTTCTGCATGAAGTGTTCATTTTGGCCTTCTCTCGCTGAGAAAACACTATTTGTGACCTGTGATACAAAAATGCCATAACTTTTTTTAAAAGTGAGTTTTCAGTCAAGTTTCAACCTGAAAGCATAGAAAGATGCATAAACTTGAAGTTACAGCTTGATTTCAGTGAGTTTTCATCAAAATAAAGGAGTTCTGCATGAAGTGTTCATTTTGGCCTTCTCTCGCTGAGAAAACACTATTTGTGACCTGGGACACAAAACAGCCATAACTTTTGTTCAAAGTGAGTTTTCAGTCAAGTTTCAACCTGAAAGCATAGAAAGATGCATAAACTTTAAGTTACAGGTGGATTTCAGTGAGTTTTCATCAAAATACAGGAGTTCTGCATGAAGTGTTCATTTTGGCCTTCTCTCGCTGAGAAAACACTATTTGTGACCTGTGATACAAAAATGCCATAACTTTTTTTAAAAGTGAGTTTTCAGTCAAGTTTCAACCTGAAAGCATAGAAAGATGCATAAACTTGAAATTACAGCTTGATTTCAGTGAGTTTTCATCAAAATACAGGATTTATGCATGAAGTGTTCATTTTGGCCTTCTCTCGCTGAGAAAACACTATTTGTGACCTGTGATACAAAAATGCAATAACTTTTGTTCAAAGTGAGTTTTCAGTCAAGTTTAAACCTGAAAGCATAGAAAGATGCATAAACTTGAAGTTACAGGTGGATTTCAGTGAGTTTTCATCAAAATACAGGAGTTCTGCATGAAGTGTTCATTTTGGCCTTCTCTCGCTGAGAAAACACTATTTGTGACCTGTGATACAAAAATGCCCATAACTTTTGTTCAAAGTGAGTTTTCAGTCAAGTTTCAACCTGAAAGCATAGAAAGATGCATAAACTTGAAGTTACAGGTGGATTTCAGTGAGTTTTCATCAAAATACAGGAGTTCTGCATGAAGTGTTCATTTTGGCCTTCTCTCGCTGAGAAAACACTATTTGTGACCTGTGACACAAAAATGCCATAACTTTTGTTCAAAGTGAGTTTTCAGTCAAGTTTCAACCTGAAAGCATAGAAAGATGCATAAACTTGAAGTTACAGGTGGATTTCAGTGAGTTTTCATCAAAATACAGGAGTTCTGCATGAAGTGTTCATTTTGGCCTTCTCTCGCTGAGAAAACACTATTTGTGACCTGTGACACAAAAATGCCATAACTTTTGTTCAAAGTGAGTTTTCAGTCAAGTTTCAACCTGAAAGCATAGAAAGATGCACAAACTTGAAGTTACAGCTTGATTTCAGTGAGTTTTCATCAAAATACAGGATTTATGCATGAAGTGTTCATTTTGGCCTTCTCTCGCTGAGAAAACACTATTTGTGACCTGTGATACAAAAATGCAATAACTTTTGTTCAAAGTGAGTTTTCAGTCAAGTTTCAACCTGAAAGCACAGAAAGATGCATAAACTTGAAGTTAAACCTTGATTTCAGTGAGTATTCATCAAAATACAGGAGTTATGCAGAAGTGTTCATTTTGGCCTTCTCTCGCTGAGAAAACGCTATTTGTGACCTGTGACACAAAACAGCCATAACTTTTGTACAAAGTGAGTTTTCAGTCAAGTTTCAACCTGAAAGCATAGAAAGATGCATAAACTTGAAGTTACAGGTGGATTTCAGTGAGTTTTCATCAAAATACAGGAGTTCTGCATGAAGTCTTCATTTTGGCCTTCTCTCGTTGAGAAAACACTATTTGTGACCTGTGATACAAAAATGCCATAACTTTTCTTCAAAGTGAGTTTTCAGTCAAGTTTCAACCTGAAAGCATAGAAAGATGCATAAACTTGAAGTTACAGGTGGATTTCAGTGAGTTTTCATCAAAATACAGGAGTTCTGCATGAAGTGTTCATTTTGGCCTTCTCTCGCTGAGAAAACACTATTTGTGACCTGTGATACAAAAATGCAATAACTTTTGTTCAAAGTGAGTTTTCAGTCAAGTTTCAACCTGAAAGCATAGAAAGATGCATAAACTTGAAGTTACAGGTGGATTTCAGTGAGTTTTCATCAAAATACAGGAGTTCTGCATGAAGTGTTCATTTTGGCCTTCTCTTGCTGAGAAAACACTATTTGTGACCTGTGATACAAAAATGCCACAACTTTTTTTAAAAGTGAGTTTTCAGTCAAGTTTCAAACTGAAAGCATAGAAAGATGCATAAACTTGAAGTTACAGGTGGATTTCAGTGAGTTTTCATCAAAATACAGGATTTATGCATGAAGTGTTCATTTTGGCCTTCTCTCGCTGAGAAAACGCTATTTGTGACCTGTGACACAAAACAGCCAAAACTTTTGTTGAAAGTGAGTTTTCAGTCAAGTTTCAACCTGAAAGCATAGAAAGATGCATAAACTTGAAGTTACAGCTTGATTTCAGTGAGTTTTCATCAAAATACAGGAGTTCTGCATGAAGTGTTCATTTTGGCCTTCTCTCGCTGAGAAAACACTATTTGTGACCTGTGACACAAAAATGCCATAACTTTTGTTCAAAGTGAGTTTTCAGTCAAGTTTCCACCTGAAAGCATAGAAAGATGCATAAACTTCAAGTTAAACCTTGATTTCAGTGAGTATTCTTCAAAATACAGGAGTTATGCATGAAGTGTTCATTTTGGTCTTCTCTCGCTTAGAAAACGCTATTTGTGACCTGTGACAAAAAACACCCATAACTTTTGATCAAAGTGAGTTTTCAGTCAAGTTTCAACCTGAAAGCATAGAAAGATGCATAAACTTGAAGTTACAGGTGGATTTCAGTGAGTTTTCATCAAAATACAGGAGTTCTGCATGAAGTGTTCATTTTGGCCTTCTCTCGCTGAGAAAACACTATTTGTGACCTGTGACACAAAAATGCCATAACTTTAGTTCAAAGTGAGTTTTCAGTCAAGTTTCAACCTGAAAGCATAGAAAGATGCATAAACTTGAAGTTACAGTTGGATTTCAGTGAGTTTTCATCAAAATACAGGAGTTATGCATGAATTGTTCATTTTGGCATTCTCTCGCTGAGAAAACGCTATTTGTGACCTGTGACACAAAACAGCCATAACTTTTGTTCAAAGTGAGTTTTCAGTCAAGTTTCAACCTGAAAGCATAGAAAGATGCATAAACTTGAAGTTACAGGTGGATTTCAGTGAGTTTTCATCAAAATACAGGAGTTATGCATGAAGTGTTCATTTTGGCATTCTCTCTCTGAGAAAACGCTATTTGTTACCTGTGACAAAAAACAGCCATAACTTTTGTTGAAAGTGAGTTTTCAGTCAAGTTTCAACCTGAAAGCATAGAAAGATGCATAAACTTGAAGTTACAGGTGGATTTCAGTGAGTTTTCATCAAAATACAGGAGTTCTGCATGAAGTGTTCATTTTGGCCTTCTCTCGCTGAGAAAACACTATTTGTGACCTGTGATACAAAAATGCCATAACTTTTTTTAAAAGTGAGTTTTCAGTCAAGTTTCAACCTGAAAGCATAGAAAGATGCATAAACTTGAAGTTACAGGTTGATTTCAGTGAGTTTTCATCAAAATACAGGATTTATGCATGAAGTGTTCATTTTGGCCTTCTCTCGCTGAGAAAACACTATTTGTGACCTGGGACACAAAACAGCCATAACTTTTGTTCAAAGTGAGTTTTCAGTCAAGTTTCAACCTGAAAGCATAGAAAGATGCATAAACTTTAAGTTACAGGTGGATTTCAGTGAGTTTTCATCAAAATACAGGAGTTCTGCATGAAGTGTTCATTTTGGCCTTCTCTCGCTGAGAAAACACTATTTGTGACCTGTGATACAAAAATGCCATAACTTTTTTTAAAAGTGAGTTTTCAGTCAAGTTTCAACCTGAAAGCATAGAAAGATGCATAAACTTGAAATTACAGCTTGATTTCAGTGAGTTTTCATCAAAATACAGGATTTATGCATGAAGTGTTCATTTTGGCCTTCTCTCGCTGAGAAAACACTATTTGTGACCTGTGATACAAAACAGCCATAACTTTTGTACAAAGTGAGTTTTCAGTCAAGTTTCAACCTGAAAGCATAGAAAGATGCATAAACTTGAAGTTACAGGTGGATTTCAGTGAGTTTTCATCAAAATACAGGAGTTCTGCATGAAGTCTTCATTTTGGCCTTCTCTCGCTGAGAAAACACTATTTGTGACCTGTGATACAAAAATGCCCATAACTTTTGTTCAAAGTGAGTTTTCAGTCAAGTTTCAACCTGAAAGCATAGAAAGATGCATAAACTTGAAGTTACAGGTGGATTTCAGTGAGTTTTCATCAAAATACAGGAGTTCTGCATGAAGTGTTCATTTTGGCCTTCTCTCGCTGAGAAAACATTATTTGTGACCTGTGACACAAAAATGCCATAACTTTATTTCAAAGTGAGTTTTCAGTCAAGTTTCAACCTGAAAGCATAGAAAGATGCATAAACTTGAAGTTACAGGTGGATTTCAGTGAGTTTTCATCAAAATACAGGAGTTCTGCATGAAGTGTTCATTTTGGCCTTCTCTCGCTGAGAAAACACTATTTGTGACCTGTGACACAAAAATGCCATAACTTTTGTTCAAAGTGAGTTTTCAGTCAAGTTTCAACCTGAAAGCATAGAAAGATGCATAAACTTGAAGTTACAGGTGGATTTCAGTGAGTTTTCATCAAAATACAGGAGTTCTGCATGAAGTGTTCATTTTGGCCTTCTCTCGCTGAGAAAACACTATTTGTGACCTGTGACACAAAAATGCCATAACTTTTGTTCAAAGTGAGTTTTCAGTCAAGTTTCAACCTGAAAGCATAGAAAGATGCACAAACTTGAAGTTACAGCTTGATTTCAGTGAGTTTTCATCAAAATACAGGATTTATGCATGAAGTGTTCATTTTGGCCTTCTCTCGCTGAGAAAACACTATTTGTGACCTGTGATACAAAAATGCAATAACTTTTGTTCAAAGTGAGTTTTCAGTCAAGTTTCAACCTGAAAGCACAGAAAGATGCATAAACTTGAAGTTAAACCTTGATTTCAGTGAGTATTCATCAAAATACAGGAGTTATGCAGAAGTGTTCATTTTGGCCTTCTCTCGCTGAGAAAACGCTATTTGTGACCTGTGACACAAAACAGCCATAACTTTTGTACAAAGTGAGTTTTCAGTCAAGTTTCAACCTGAAAGCATAGAAAGATGCATAAACTTGAAGTTACAGGTGGATTTCAGTGAGTTTTCATCAAAATACAGGAGTTCTGCATGAAGTCTTCATTTTGGCCTTCTCTCGTTGAGAAAACACTATTTGTGACCTGTGATACAAAAATGCCATAACTTTTCTTCAAAGTGAGTTTTCAGTCAAGTTTCAACCTGAAAGCATAGAAAGATGCATAAACTTGAAGTTACAGCTTGATTTCAGTGAGTTTTCATCAAAATACAGGAGTTCTGCATGAAGTGTTCATTTTGGCCTTCTCTCGCTGAGAAAACACTATTTGTGACCTGGGACACAAAACAGCCATAACTTTTGTTCAAAGTGAGTTTTCAGTCAAGTTTCAACCTGAAAGCATAGAAAGATGCATAAACTTTAAGTTACAGGTGGATTTCAGTGAGTTTTCATCAAAATACAGGAGTTCTGCATGAAGTGTTCATTTTGGCCTTCTCTCGCTGAGAAAACACTATTTGTGACCTGTGATACAAAAATGCCATAACTTTTTTTAAAAGTGAGTTTTCAGTCAAGTTTCAACCTGAAAGCATAGAAAGATGCATAAACTTGAAATTACAGCTTGATTTCAGTGAGTTTTCATCAAAATACAGGATTTATGCATGAAGTGTTCATTTTGGCCTTCTCTCGCTGAGAAAACACTATTTGTGACCTGTGATACAAAAATGCAATAACTTTTGTTCAAAGTGAGTTTTCAGTCAAGTTTAAACCTGAAAGCATAGAAAGATGCATAAACTTGAAGTTACAGGTGGATTTCAGTGAGTTTTCATCAAAATACAGGAGTTCTGCATGAAGTGTTCATTTTGGCCTTCTCTCGCTGAGAAAACACTATTTGTGACCTGTGATACAAAAATGCCCATAACTTTTGTTCAAAGTGAGTTTTCAGTCAAGTTTCAACCTGAAAGCATAGAAAGATGCATAAACTTGAAGTTACAGGTGGATTTCAGTGAGTTTTCATCAAAATACAGGAGTTCTGCATGAAGTGTTCATTTTGGCCTTCTCTCGCTGAGAAAACATTATTTGTGACCTGTGACACAAAAATGCCATAACTTTATTTCAAAGTGAGTTTTCAGTCAAGTTTCAACCTGAAAGCATAGAAAGATGCATAAACTTGAAGTTACAGGTGGATTTCAGTGAGTTTTCATCAAAATACAGGAGTTCTGCATGAAGTGTTCATTTTGGCCTTCTCTCGCTGAGAAAACACTATTTGTGACCTGTGACACAAAAATGCCATAACTTTTGTTCAAAGTGAGTTTTCAGTCAAGTTTCAACCTGAAAGCATAGAAAGATGCATAAACTTGAAGTTACAGGTGGATTTCAGTGAGTTTTCATCAAAATACAGGAGTTCTGCATGAAGTGTTCATTTTGGCCTTCTCTCGCTGAGAAAACACTATTTGTGACCTGTGACACAAAAATGCCATAACTTTTGTTCAAAGTGAGTTTTCAGTCAAGTTTCAACCTGAAAGCATAGAAAGATGCACAAACTTGAAGTTACAGCTTGATTTCAGTGAGTTTTCATCAAAATACAGGATTTATGCATGAAGTGTTCATTTTGGCCTTCTCTCGCTGAGAAAACACTATTTGTGACCTGTGATACAAAAATGCAATAACTTTTGTTCAAAGTGAGTTTTCAGTCAAGTTTCAACCTGAAAGCACAGAAAGATGCATAAACTTGAAGTTAAACCTTGATTTCAGTGAGTATTCATCAAAATACAGGAGTTATGCAGAAGTGTTCATTTTGGCCTTCTCTCGTTGAGAAAACACTATTTGTGACCTGTGATACAAAAATGCAATAACTTTTGTTCAAAGTGAGTTTTCAGTCAAGTTTCAACCTGAAAGCATAGAAAGATGCATAAACTTGAAGTTACAGGTGGATTTCAGTGAGTTTTCATCAAAATACAGGAGTTCTGCATGAAGTGTTCATTTTGGCCTTCTCTCGCTGAGAAAACACTATTTGTGACCTGTGACACAAAAATGCCTTAACTTTTGTTCAAAGTGAGTTTTCAGTCAAGTTTCAACCTGAAAGCATAGAAAGATGCAAAAACTTGAAGTTACAGGTGGATTTCAGTGAGTTTTCATCAAAATACAGGAGTTCTGCATGAAGTGTTCATTTTGGCCTTCTCTCGTTGAGAAAACACTATTTGTGACCTGTGATACAAAAATGCCATAACTTTTGTTCAAAGTGAGTTTTCAGTCAAGTTTCAACCTGAAAGCATAGAAAGATGCATAAACTTGAAGTTACAGGTGGATTTCAGTGAGTTTTCATCAAAATACAGGAGTTCTGCATGAAGTGTTCATTTTGGCCTTCTCTCGCTGAGAAAACACTATTTGTGACCTGTGACACAAAAATGCCATAACTTTTGTTCAAAGTGAGTTTTCAGTCAAGTTTCAACCTGAAAGCACAGAAAGATGCATAAACTTGAAGTTAAACCTTGATTTCAGTGAGTATTCATCAAAATACAGGAGTTCTGCATGAAGTCTTCATTTTGGCCTTCTCTCGCTGAGAAAACGCTATTTGTGACCTGTGACATGAAACAGCCATAACTTTTGTACAAAGTGAGTTTTCAGTCAAGTTTCAACCCGAAAGCATAGAAAGATGCATAAACTTGAAGTTACAGGTGGATTTCAGTGAGTTTTCATCAAAATACAGGATTTCTGCATGAAGTGTTCATTTTGGCCATCTCTCGCTGAGAAAACACTATTTGTGACCTGTGACACAAATATGCCTTAACTTTTGTTCAAAGTGAGTTTTCAGTCAAGTTTCAACCTGAAAGCATAGAAAGATGCATAAACTTGAAGTTACAGGTGGATTTCAGTGAGTTTTCATCAAAATACAGGAGTTCTGCATGAAGTGTTCATTTTGGCCTTCTCTCGCTGAGAAATCGCTATTTGTGACCTGTGACACAAAACAGCCATAACTTTTGTTGAAAGTGAGTTTTCAGTCAAGTTTCAACCTGAAAGCATAGAAAGATGCATAAACTTGAAGTTACAGGTGGATTTCAGTGAGTTTTCATCAAAATACAGGATTTCTGCATGAAGTGTTCATTTTGGCAATCTCTCGCTGAGAAAACACTATTTGTGACCTGTGATACAAATATGCCTTAACTTTTGTTCAAAGTGAGTTTTCAGTCAAGTTTCAACTTGAAAGCATAGAAAGATGCATAAACTTGAAGTTAAACCTTGATTTCAGTGAGTTTTCATCAAAATACAGGAGTGATGCATGAAGTGTTCATTTTGGCCTTCTCTCGCTGAGAAAACGCTATTTGTGACCTGTGACACAAAACAGCCATAACTTTTGTACAAAGTGAGTTTTCAGTCAAGTTTCAACCCAAAAGCATAGAAAGATGCATAAACTTGAAGTTACAGGTGGATTTCAGTGAGTTTTCATCAAAATACAGGATTTCTGCATGAAGTGTTCATTTTGGCCATCTCTCGCTGAGAAAACACTATTTGTGACCTGTGACACAAAAATGCCATAACTTTTGTTCAAAGTGAGTTTTCTGTCAAGTTTCAACCTGAAAGCATAGAAAGATGCATAAACTTGAAGTTACAGGTGGATTTCAGTGAGTTTTCATCAAAATACAGGAGTTATGCATGAAGTGTTCATTTTGGCATTCTCTCGCTGAGAAAACGCTATTTGTGACCTGTGACAAAAAACAGCCATAACTTTTTTTGAAAGTGAGTTTTCAGTCAAGTTTCAACCTGAAAGCATAGAAAGATGCATAAACTTGAAGTTACAGGTGGATTTCAGTGAGTTTTCATCAAAATACAGGAGTTCTGCATGAAGTGTTCATTTTGGCCTTCTCTCGCTGAGAAAACGCTATTTGTGACCTGTGACACAAAACAGCCATAACTTTTGTTGAAAGTGAGTTTTCAGTCAAGTTTCAACCTGAAAGCATAGAAAGATGCATAAACTTGAAGTTACATGTGGATTTCAGTGAGTTTTCATCAAAATACAGGATTTCTGCATGAAGTGTTCATTTTGGCAATCTCTCGCTGAGAAAACACTATTTGTGACCTGTGATACAAATATGCCTTAACTTTTGTTCAAAGTGAGTTTTCAGTCAAGTTTCAACTTGAAAGCATAGAAAGATGCATAAACTTGAAGTTAAACCTTGATTTCAGTGAGTTTTCATCAAAATACAGGAGTGATGCATGAAGTGTTCATTTTGGCCTTCTCTCGCTGAGAAAACGCTATTTGTGACCTGTGACACAAAACAGCCATAACTTTTGTACAAAGTGAGTTTTCAGTCAAGTTTCAACCCGAAAGCATAGAAAGATGCATAAACTTGAAGTTACAGGTGGATTTCAGTGAGTTTTCATCAAAATACAGGATTTCTGCATGAAGTGTTCATTTTGGCCATCTCTCGCTGAGAAAACACTATTTGTGACCTGTGACACAAATATGCCTTAACTTTTGTTCAAAGTGAGTTTTCAGTCAAGTTTCAACCTGAAAGCATAGAAAGATGAATAAACTTGAAGTTACAGGTGGATTTCAGTGAGTTTTCATCAAAATACAGGAGTTCTGCATGAAGTGTTCATTTTGGCCTTCTCTCGCTGAGAAAACACTATTTGTGACCTGTGACACAAAAATGCCATAACTTTTGTTCAAAGTGAGTTTTCTATCAAGTTTCAACCTGAAAGCATAGAAAGATGCATAAACTTGAAGTTACAGGTGGATTTCAATGAGTTTTCATCAAAATACAGGAGTTATGCATGAAGTGTTCATTTTGGCATTCTCTCGCTGAGAAAACGCTATGTGTGACCTGTGACAAAAAACAGCCATAACTTTTGTTGAAAGTGAGTTTTCAGTCAAGTTTCAACCTGAAAGCATAGAAAGATGCATAAACTTGAAGTTACAGGTGGATTTCAGTGAGTTTTCATCAAAATACAGGATTCATGCATGAAGTGTTCATTTTGGCCTTCTCTCGCTGAGAAAACACTATTTTTGACCTGTGACACAAAACAGCCATAACTTTTGTTGAAAGTGAGTTTTCAGTCAAGTTTAAACCTGAAAGCATAGAAAGATGCATAAACTTGAAGTTACATGTGGATTTCAGTGAGTTTTCATCAAAATACAGGAGTTCTGCATGAAGTGTTCATTTTGGCCTTCTCTCGCTGAGAAAACACTATTTGTGACCTGTGATACAAAAATGCCATAACTTTTGTTCAAAGTGAGTTTTCAGTCAAGTTTCAACCTGAAAGCATAGAAAGATGCATAAACTTGAAGTTACAGCTTGATTTCAGTGAGTTTTCATCAAAATACAGGAGTTCTGCATGAAGTGTTCATTTTGGCCTTCTCTCGCTGAGAAAACACTATTTGTGACCTGTGATACAAAAATGCCATAACTTTTGTTCAAAGTGAGTTTTCAGTCAAGTTTCAACCTGAAAGCATAGAAAGATGCATAAACTTGAAGTTACAGGTGGATTTCAGTGAGTTTTCATCAAAATACAGGAGTTCTGCATGAAGTGTTCATTTTGGCCTTCTCTCGCTGAGAAAACGCTATTTGTGACCTGTGACACAAAACAGCCATAACTTTTGTTGAAAGTGAGTTTTCAGTCAAGTTTCAACCTGAAAGCATAGAAAGATGCATAAACTTGAAGTTACATGTGGATTTCAGTGAGTTTTCATCAAAATACAGGATTTCTGCATGAAGTGTTCATTTTGGCAATCTCTCGCTGAGAAAACACTATTTGTGACCTGTGATACAAATATGCCTTAACTTTTGTTCAAAGTGAGTTTTCAGTCAAGTTTCAACTTGAAAGCATAGAAAGATGCATAAACTTGAAGTTAAACCTTGATTTCAGTGAGTTTTCATCAAAATACAGGAGTTCTGCATGAAGTGTTCATTTTGGCCTTCTCTCGCTGAGAAAACGCTATTTGTGACCTGTGACACAAAACAGCCATAACTTTTGTACAAAGTGAGTTTTCAGTCAAGTTTCAACCCGAAAGCATAGAAAGATGCATAAACTTGAAGTTACAGGTGGATTTCAGTGAGTTTTCATCAAAATACAGGATTTCTGCATGAAGTGTTCATTTTGGCCATCTCTCGCTGAGAAAACACTATTTGTGACCTGTGACACAAATATGCCTTAACTTTTGTTCAAAGTGAGTTTTCAGTCAAGTTTCAACCTGAAAGCATAGAAAGATGAATAAACTTGAAGTTACAGGTGGATTTCAGTGAGTTTTCATCAAAATACAGGAGTTCTGCATGAAGTGTTCATTTTGGCCTTCTCTCGCTGAGAAAACACTATTTGTGACCTGTGACACAAAAATGCCATAACTTTTGTTCAAAGTGAGTTTTCTGTCAAGTTTCAACCTGAAAGCATAGAAAGATGCATAAACTTGAAGTTACAGGTGGATTTCAATGAGTTTTCATCAAAATACAGGAGTTATGCATGAAGTGTTCATTTTGGCATTCTCTCGCTGAGAAAACGCTATGTGTGACCTGTGACAAAAAACAGCCATAACTTTTGTTGAAAGTGAGTTTTCAGTCAAGTTTCAACCTGAAAGCATAGAAAGATGCATAAACTTGAAGTTACAGGTGGATTTCAGTGAGTTTTCATCAAAATACAGGATTCATGCATGAAGTGTTCATTTTGGCCTTCTCTCGCTGAGAAAACACTATTTTTGACCTGTGACACAAAACAGCCATAACTTTTGTTGAAAGTGAGTTTTCAGTCAAGTTTAAACCTGAAAGCATAGAAAGATGCATAAACTTGAAGTTACATGTGGATTTCAGTGAGTTTTCATCAAAATACAGGAGTTCTGCATGAAGTGTTCATTTTGGCCTTCTCTCGCTGAGAAAACACTATTTGTGACATGTGACCCAAAAATGCCATAACTTTTGTTCAAAGTGAGTTTTCAGTCAAGTTTCAACCTGAAAGCATAGAAAGATGCATAAACTTGAAGTTAAACCTTGATTTCAGTGAGTATTCATCAAAATACTGGAGTTATGCATGAAGTTTTCATTTTTGCCTTTTCTCGCTGAGAAAACGGTATTTGTGAACTTTGATACAAACCAGCCATAACTTTTGTACAAAGTGAGTTTTCAGTCAAATTTCGACCTGAAAGCATAGAAAGATGCATAAAAGTGAAGTTAGAGGTGGATTTCATGCAGTTTTCATCAAAATACAGGAGTTATGCATGAAGTGTTCATTTTGGCCTTCTCTCGCTGAGTTAAGGCTATTTGTGACCTGTGATACAAAACAGCCATAACTTTTGTTCAAATTGAGTTTTCAGTCAAGTTTCAACCTGAATCCATAGAAACATGCATAAAAGTGAAGATAGAGGTGGATTTCATGCAGTTTTCCTCAAAATACTGGAGTTATGCATGAAGTTTTCATTTTGGCCTTCTCTCACTGAGACAACGCTATTTGTGACCTGTGATACAAAACCGCCATAACTTTTGTTCAAAGTGAGTTTTCAGTCAAGTTTCCACCTGAAAGCATAGAAAGATGCATAAACTTGAAGTAACAGGTAGATTTCAGTGAGTTTTCATCATAATACAGGAGTTATGCATGAAATGTTCATTTTGGCCTTCTCTCGCTAAGAAAACGCTAATTCTGACCTGTGATACAAAAATGCCATAACTTTTATTCAATGTGAGTTTTCAGTCAAGTTTCAACCTGAAAGCATAGAAAGATGCATAACCTTTAAGTTAGAGGTGGATTTGATGCAGTTTTCCTCAAAATACAGGAGTTCTGCATGAAGTGTTCATTTTGGCCTTCTCTCGCTGAGAAAACACTATTTGTGACCTGTGATACAAAACAGCCATAACTTTTATTCAATGTGAGTTTTCAGTCAAGTTTCAACCTGAAAGCATAGAAAGATGCATAACCTTTAAGTTAGAGGTGGATTTGATGCAGTTTTCCTCAAAATACAGGAGTTATGCATGAAGTGGTCATTTTGGCCTTGTCTCGCTGAGAAAACGCTATTTGTGACCTGTGACACAAAACAGCCATAACTTTTGTTCAAAGTGAGTTTTCAGTCAAGTTTCAACCTGAAAGCATAGAAAGATGCATAAAAGAGAAGGTACACTTGGATTTCACACAGTTTTCCTCAAAATACAGGAGTTATGCATGAAGTGTTCATTTTGGCCTTCTCTCGCTGAGAAAACACTATTTGTGACCTGTGATACAAAAATGCCATAACTTTTTTTAAAAGTGAGTTTTCAGTCAAGTTTCAACCTGAAAGCATAGAAAGATGCATAAACTTGAAGTTACAGCTTGATTTCAGTGAGTTTTCATCAAAATACAGGAGTTCTGCATGAAGTGTTCATTTTGGCCTTCTCTCGCTGAGAAAACACTATTTGTGACCTGGGACACAAAACAGCCATAACTTTTGTTCAAAGTGAGTTTTCAGTCAAGTTTCAACCTGAAAGCATAGAAAGATGCATAAACTTTAAGTTACAGGTGGATTTCAGTGAGTTTTCATCAAAATACAGGAGTTCTGCATGAAGTGTTCATTTTGGCCTTCTCTCGCTGAGAAAACACTATTTGTGACCTGTGATACAAAAATGCCATAACTTTTGTTCAAAGTGAGTTTTCAGTCAAGTTTCAACCTGAAAGCATAGAAAGATGCATAAACTTGAAGTTACAGGTGGATTTCAGTGAGTTTTCATCAAAATACAGGAGTCATGCATGAAGTGTTCATTTTGGCCTTCTCTCGCTGAGAAAACACTATTTGTGACCTGTGATACAAAAATGCAATAACTTTTGTTCAAAGTGAGTTTTCAGTCAAGTTTCAACCTGAAAGCATAGAAAGATGCATAAACTTGAAGTTACAGGTGGATTTCAGTGAGTTTTCATCAAAATACAGGAGTTCTGCATGAAGTGTTCATTTTGGCCTTCTCTCGCTGAGAAAACACTATTTGTGACCTGTGACACAAAAATGCCATAACTTTTGTTCAAAGTGAGTTTTCAGTCAAGTTTCAACCTGAAAGCATAGAAAGATGCACAAACTTGAAGTTACAGCTTGATTTCAGTGAGTTTTCATCAAAATACAGGATTTATGCATGAAGTGTTCATTTTGGCCTTCTCTCGCTGAGAAAACACTATTTGTGACCTGTGATACAAAAATGCAATAACTTTTGTTCAAAGTGAGTTTTCAGTCAAGTTTCAACCTGAAAGCACAGAAAGATGCATAAACTTGAAGTTAAACCTTGATTTCAGTGAGTATTCATCAAAATACAGGAGTTATGCAGAAGTGTTCATTTTGGCCTTCTCTCTCTGAGAAAACGCTATTTGTGACCTGTGACACAAAACAGCCATAACTTTTGTACAAAGTGAGTTTTCAGTCAAGTTTCAACCTGAAAGCATAGAAAGATGCATAAACTTGAAGTTACAGGTGGATTTCAGTGAGTTTTCATCAAAATACAGGAGTTCTGCATGAAGTCTTCATTTTGGCCTTCTCTCGCTGAGAAAACACTATTTGTGACCTGTGATACAAAAATGCCATAACTTTTCTTCAAAGTGAGTTTTCAGTCAAGTTTCAACCTGAAAGCATAGAAAGATGCATAAACTTGAAGTTACAGGTGGATTTCAGTGAGTTTTCATCAAAATACAGGAGTTCTGCATGAAGTGTTCATTTTGGCCTTCTCTTGCTGAGAAAACACTATTTGTGACCTGTGATACAAAAATGCAATAACTTTTGTTCAAAGTGAGTTTTCAGTCAAGTTTCAACCTGAAAGCATAGAAAGATGCATAAACTTGAAGTTACAGGTGGATTTCAGTGAGTTTTCATCAAAATACAGGAGTTCTGCATGAAGTGTTCATTTTGGCCTTCTCTCGCTGAGAAAACACTATTTGTGACCTGTGACACAAAAATGCCTTAACTTTTGTTCAAAGTGAGTTTTCAGTCAAGTTTCAACCTGAAAGCATAGAAAGATGCAAAAACTTGAAGTTACAGGTGGATTTCAGTGAGTTTTCATCAAAATACAGGAGTTCTGCATGAAGTGTTCATTTTGGCCTTCTCTCGTTGAGAAAACACTATTTGTGACCTGTGATACAAAAATGCCATAACTTTTGTTCAAAGTGAGTTTTCAGTCAAGTTTCAACCTGAAAGCATAGAAAGATGCATAAACTTGAAGTTACAGGTGGATTTCAGTGAGTTTTCATCAAAATACAGGAGTTCTGCATGAAGTGTTCATTTTGGCCTTCTCTCGCTGAGAAAACACTATTTGTGACCTGTGACACAAAAATGCCATAACTTTTGTTCAAAGTGAGTTTTCAGTCAAGTTTCAACCTGAAAGCACAGAAAGATGCATAAACTTGAAGTTAAACCTTGATTTCAGTGAGTATTCATCAAAATACAGGAGTTCTGCATGAAGTCTTCATTTTGGCCTTCTCTCGCTGAGAAAACGCTATTTGTGACCTGTGACATGAAACAGCCATAACTTTTGTACAAAGTGAGTTTTCAGTCAAGTTTCAACCCGAAAGCATAGAAAGATGCATAAACTTGAAGTTACAGGTGGATTTCAGTGAGTTTTCATCAAAATACAGGATTTCTGCATGAAGTGTTCATTTTGGCCATCTCTCGCTGAGAAAACACTATTTGTGACCTGTGACACAAATATGCCTTAACTTTTGTTCAAAGTGAGTTTTCAGTCAAGTTTCAACCTGAAAGCATAGAAAGATGCATAAACTTGAAGTTACAGGTGGATTTCAGTGAGTTTTCATCAAAATACAGGAGTTCTGCATGAAGTGTTCATTTTGGCCTTCTCTCGCTGAGAAATCGCTATTTGTGACCTGTGACACAAAACAGCCATAACTTTTGTTGAAAGTGAGTTTTCAGTCAAGTTTCAACCTGAAAGCATAGAAAGATGCATAAACTTGAAGTTAAAGCTTGATTTCAGTGAGTTTTCATCAAAATACAGGAGTCATGCATGAAGTGTTCATTTTGGCCTTCTCTCGCTGAGAAAACACTATTTGTGACCTGTGACACAAAAATGCCATAACTTTTGTTCAAAGTGAGTTTTCAGTCAAGTTTCAACCTGAAAGCATAGAAAGATGCATAAACTTGAAGTTACAGGTGGATTTCAGTGAGTTTTCCTCAAAATACAGGAGTTCTGCATGAAGTGTTCATTTTGGCCTTCTCTCGCTGAGAAAACACTATTTGTGACCTGTGACACAAAAATGCCATAACTTTTGTTCAAAGTGAGTTTTCTGTCAAGTTTCAACCTGAAAGCATAGAAAGATGCATAAACTTGAAGTTACAGGTGGATTTCAGTGAGTTTTCATCAAAATACAGGAGTTATGCATGAAGTGTTCATTTTGGCATTCTCTCGCTGAGAAAACGCTATTTGTGACCTGTGACAAAAAACAGCCATAACTTTTGTTCAAAGTGAGTTTTCTGTCAAGTTTCAACCTGAAAGCATAGAAAGATGCATAAACTTGAAGTTACAGGTGGATTTCAGTGAGTTTTCATCAAAATACAGGAGTTCTGCATGAAGTGTTCATTTTGGCATTCTCTCGCTGAGAAAACGCTATGTGTGACCTGTGACAAAAAACAGCCATAACTTTTGTTGAAAGTGAGTTTTCAGTCAAGTTTCAACCTGAAAGCATAGAAAGATGCATAAACTTGAAGTTACAGGTGGATTTCAGTGAGTTTTCATCAAAATACAGGATTCATGCATGAAGTGTTCATTTTGGCCTTCTCTCGCTGAGAAAACACTATTTGTGACATGTGACCCAAAAATGCCATAACTTTTGTTCAAAGTGAGTTTTCAGTCAAGTTTCAACCTGAAAGCATAGAAAGATGCATAAACTTGAAGTTAAACCTTGATTTCAGTGAGTATTCATCAAAATACTGGAGTTATGCATGAAGTTTTCATTTTTGCCTTTTCTCGCTGAGAAAACGGTATTTGTGAACTTTGATACAAACCAGCCATAACTTTTGTACAAAGTGAGTTTTCAGTCAAATTTCAACCTGAAAGCATAGAAAGATGCATAAAAGTGAAGTTAGAGGTGGATTTCATGCAGTTTTCCTCTAAATACAGGAGTTATGCATGAAGTGTTCATTTTGGCCTTCTCTCGCTGAGTTAAGGCTATTTGTGACCTGTGATACAAAACAGCCATAACTTTTGTTCAAATTGAGTTTTCAGTCAAGTTTCAACCTGAATCCATAGAAACATGCATAAAAGTGAAGATAGAGGTGGATTTCATGCAGTTTTCCTCAAAATACTGGAGTTATGCATGAAGTTTTCATTTTGGCCTTCTCTCACTGAGACAACGCTATTTGTGACCTGTGATACAAAACCGCCATAACTTTTGTTCAAAGTGAGTTTTCAGTCAAGTTTCCACCTGAAAGCATAGAAAGATGCATAAACTTGAAGTAACAGGTAGATTTCAGTGGATTTTCATCAAAATACAGGAGTTATGCATGAAATGTTCATTTTGGCCTTCTCTCGCTAAGAAAACGCTAATTCTGACCTGTGATACAAAAATGCCATAACTTTTATTCAATGTGAGTTTTCAGTCAAGTTTCAACCTGAAAGCATAGAAAGATGCATAACCTTTAAGTTAGAGGTGGATTTGATGCAGTTTTCCTCAAAATACAGGAGTTCTGCATGAAGTGTTCATTTTGGCCTTCTCTCGCTGAGAAAACACTATTTGTGACCTGTGATACAAAACAGCCATAACTTTTATTCAATGTGAGTTTTCAGTCAAGTTTCAACCTGAAAGCATAGAAAGATGCATAACCTTTAAGTTAGAGGTGGATTTGATGCAGTTTTCCTCAAAATACAGGAGTTATGCATGAAGTGGTCATTTTGGCCTTGTCTCGCTGAGAAAACGCTATTTGTGACCTGTGACACAAAACAGCCATAACTTTTGTTCAAAGTGAGTTTTCAGTCAAGTTTCAACCTGAAAGCATAGAAAGATGCATAAAAGAGAAGGTACACTTGGATTTCACACAGTTTTCCTCAAAATACAGGAGTTATGCATGAAGTGTTCATTTTGACCTTCTCTCGCTAAGAAAACGCTAATTCTGACCTGTGCTACAAAACAGCCATAACTTTTGTTCAAAGTGAGTTTTCAATCAAGTTTCAACCTGAAAGCATAGAAAGATGCATAAAAGAGAAGTTACAGGTGGATTTCACACAGTTTTCCTCAAAATACAGGAGTTATGCATGAAGTGTTCATTTTGGCCTTCTCTCGCTGAGAAAAAAACTATTTGTGACCTGTGATACAAAACAGCCATAACTTTTTTTCAAAGTGAGTTTTCAGTCAAGTTTCAACCTGAAATCATAGAAAGATGCACAAACCTTGAGTTAGAGGTGGATTTCATGCAGTTTTCTTCAAAATACAGGTGTTTTGCATGAAGTGTTCATTTTGGCCTTCTCTCGCTGAGAAAACACTATTTGTGACCTGTGACACAAAAATGCCTTAACTTTTGTTCAAAGTGAGTTTTCAGTCAAGTTTCAACCTGAAAGCATAGAAAGATGCATAAACTTGAAGTTACAGGTGGATTTCAGTGAGTTTTCATCAAAATACAGGAGTTCTGCATGACGTGTTCATTTTGGCCTTCTCTCGCTGAGAAATCGCTATTTGTGACCTGTGGCACAAAACAGCCATAACTTTTGTTGAAAGTGAGTTTTCAGTCAAGTTTCAACCTGAAAGCATAGAAAGATGCATAAACTTGAAGTTACAGGTGGATTTCAGTGAGTTTTCATCAAAATACAGGAGTCATGCATGAAGTGTTCATTTTGGCCTTCTCTCGCTGAGAAAACAATATTTGTGACCTGTGACACAAAAATGCCATAACTTTTGTTCAAAGTGAGTTTTCAGTCAAGTTTCAACCTGAAAGCATAGAAAGATGCATAAACTTGAAGTTACAGGTGGATTTCAGTGAGTTTTCATCAAAATACAGGAGTTCTGCATGAAGTGTTCATTTTGGCCTTCTCTCGCTGAGAAAACACTATTTGTGACCTGTGACACAAAACAGCCATAACTTTTGTTCAAAGTGAGTTTTCAATCAAGTTTCAACCTGTAAGCATAGAAAGATGCATTAACTTGAAGTTACATGTGGATTTCAGTGAGTTTTCATCAAAATACAGAAGTTCTGCATGAAGTGTTCATTTTGGCCTTCTCTCGCTGAGAAAACACTATTTGTGACCTGTGACACAAAAATGCCATAACTTTTTTCAAAGTGAGTTATCAGTCAAGTTTCAACCTGAAAGCATAGAAAGATGCATAAACTTGAAGTTACAGGTGGATTTCAGTGAGTTTTCATCAAAATACAGGAGTTCTGCATGAAGTGTTCATTTTAGCCTTCTCTCGCTGAGAAAACGCTATTTGTGACCTGTGACACAAAACAGCCATAACTTTTGTACAAAGTGAGTTTTCAGTCAAGTTTCGACCTGAAAGCATAGAAAGATGCATAAAAGTGAAGTTAGAGGGGGATTTCATGCAGTTTTCCTCTAAATACAGGAGTTATGCATGAAGTGTTCATTTTGGCCTTCTCTCGCTGAGAAAACGCTATTTGTGACCTGTGACAAAAAACAGCCATAACTTTTGTTGAAAGTGAGTTTTCAGTCAAGTTTCAACCTGAAAGCATAGAAAGATGCATAAACTTGAAGTTACAGGTGGATTTCAGTGAGTTTTCATCAAAATACAGGATTCATGCATGAAGTGTTCATTTTGGCCTTCTCTCGCTGAGAAAACACTATTTGTGACCTGTGATACAAAAATGCAATAACTTTTGTTCAAAGTGAGTTTTCAGTCAAGTTTCAACCTGAAAGCATAGAAAGATGCATAAACTTGAAGTTACAGGTGGATTTCAGTGAGTTTTCATCAAAATACAGGAGTTCTGCATGAAGTGTTCATTTTGGCCTTCTCTCGCTGAGAAAACACTATTTGTGACCTGTGACACAAAAATGCCATAACTTTTGTTCAAAGTGAGTTTTCAGTCAAGTTTCAACCTGAAAGCACAGAAAGATGCATAAACTTGAAGTTAAACCTTGATTTCAGTGAGTATTCATCAAAATACAGGAGTTATGCAGAAGTGTTCATTTTGGCCTTCTCTCGCTGAGAAAACGCTATTTGTGACCTGTGACACAAAACAGCCATAACTTTTGTACAAAGTGAGTTTTCAGTCAAGTTTCAACCTGAAAGCATAGAAAGATGCATAAACTTGAAGTAACAGGTGGATTTCAGTGAGTTTTCATCAAAATACAGGAGTTCTGAATGAAGTGTTCATTTTGGCCTTCTCTCGCTGAGAAAACACTATTTGTGACCTGTGACACAAAAATGCCTTAACTTTTGTTCAAAGTGAGTTTTCAGTCAAGTTTCAACCTGAAAGCATAGAAAGATGCAAAAACTTGAAGTTACAGGTGGATTTCAGTGAGTTTTCATCAAAATACAGGAGTTCTGCATGAAGTCTTCATTTTGGCCTTCTCTCGTTGAGAAAACACTATTTGTGACCTGTGACACAAAAATGCCATAACTTTTCTTCAAAGTGAGTTTTCAGTCAAGTTTCAACCTGAAAGCATAGAAAGATGCATAAACTTGAAGTTACAGGTGGATTTCAGTGAGTTTTCATCAAAATACAGGAGTTCTGCATGAAGTGTTCATTTTGGCCTTCTCTCGCTGAGAAAACACTATTTGTGACCTGTGATACAAAAATGCAATAACTTTTGTTAAAAGTGAGTTTTCAGTCAAGTTTCAACCTGAAAGCATACAAAGATGCATAAACTTGAAGTTACAGGTGGATTTCAGTGAGTTTTCATCAAAATACAGGAGTTATGCATGAAGTGTTCATTTTGGCCTTCTCTCGCTGAGAAAACACTATTTGTGACCTGTGATACAAAAATGCAATAACTTTTGTTCAAAGTGAGTTTTCAGTCAAGTTTCAACCTGAAAGCATAGAAAGATGCATAAACTTGAAGTTACAGGTGGATTTCAGTGAGTTTTCATCAAAATACAGGAGTTCTGCAAGAAGTTTTCATTTTGGCCTTCTCTCGCTGAGAAAACGCTATTTGTGACCTGTGACACAAAACAGCCATAACTTTTGTTGAAAGTGAGTTTTCAGTCAAGTTTCAACCTGAAAGCATAGAAAGATGCATAAACTTGAAGTTACAGCTTGATTTCAGTGAGTTTTCATCAAAATACAGGAGTGATGCATGAAGTGTTCATTTTGGCCTTCTCTCGCTGCGAAAACGCTTTTTGTGATCTGTGACACAAAACAGCCATAACTTTTGTTCAAAGTGAGTTTTCAATCAACTTTCAACCTGAAATCATAGAAAGATGCATAAACTTGAAGTTCCAGCTTGATTTCAGTGAGTTTTCCTCAAAATAAAGGAGTTCTGCATGAAGTTTTCATTTTGGCCTTCTGTCACTGAGAAAACACTATTTGTGACCTGTGATACAAAAATGCCATAGCTTTTGTTCAAACTGAGTTTTCAGTCAAGTTTTTACCTGAATGCATAGAAAGATGCATAACCTTGAAGTTACAGGTGGATTTCAGTGAGTTTTCCTCAAAATACAGGAGTTATGCATGAAGTGTTCATTTTGGCCTTCTCTCGCTGAGAAAACACTATTTGTGACCTGTGATACAAAAATGCCATAACTTTTGTTCAAAGTGAGTTTTCAGTCAAGTTTTTACCTGAACGCATAGAAAGATGCATAATCTTGAAGTTACAGTTGGATTTCAGTGAGTTTTCATCAAAATACAGGAGTTCTGCTTGAAGTTTTCATTTTGGCCTTCTCTCACTGAGAAAACGCTATTTGTGACTTGTGAAGCAAAACAGTCATAACTTTTGTTCAAAGTGAGTTTTCAGTCAAGTTTCAACCTGGAAGCGTAGAAAGATGCATAAACTTGAAGTTACAGGTGGATTTCAGTCAGTTTTCCAAAAAATACAAGAGTTATGCAAGAAGTGTTCATTTTGGCCTTCTCTCACTGAGAAAACCTTATTTGTGACCTGTGATATTAAACAGCCATAACTTTTCTTCAAAGTGAGTTTTCAGTCAAGTTTCAACCTGAAAGCATAGAAAGATGCATAAACTTGAAGTTACAGTTGGATTTCATGCAGTTTTCCTCAAAATACAGGAGTTATGCATGAAGTGTTCATTTTGGCCTTCTCTAGCTGAGAAAACACTATTTTTGACCTGTGATACAAAAATGCCATAACTTTTCTTCAAAGTGAGTTTTCAGTCAAGTTTCAACCTGAAAGCATAGAAAGATGCATAAACTTGAAGTTACAGTTGGATTTCAGTGAGTTTTCCTCAAAATACAGGAGTTCTGCATGAAGTGTTCATTTTGGCCTTCTCTCGCTGAGAAAACACTATTTGTGACCTGTGACACAAAACAGCCATAACTTTTTTTCAAAGTGAGTTTTCACTCTAGTTTCAACGTGAAAGCATAAAAAGATGCATAAACTTGAAGTTACAGTTGGATTTCAGTGAGTTTTCCTCAAAATACAGGAATTCTGCATGAAGTTTTCATTTTGGTCTTCTCTCGCTGAGAAAACACTATTTGTGACCTGTGATACAAAAATGCCATAGCTTTTTTTCAAATTGAGTTTTCAGTCAAGTTTTTACCTGAAAGCATAGAAAGATGCATAAACTTGAAGTTACAGGTGGATTTCAGTGAGTTTTCATCAAAATACAGGAGTTCTGCATGAAGTGTTCATTTTGGCCTTCTCTCGCTGAGAAAACATTATTTGTGACCTTTGATACAAAACAGCCATAAATTTTTCGAACTGAGTTTTCAGTCAAGTGTCACCTGAAAGCATAGAAAGATGCATGAACTTGAAGTTAGAGCTGGATTTAATTCAGTTTTCCTCAAAATACAGGAGTTATGAATGAAGTGTTCATTTTGGCCTTCTCTCACTGAGAAAACGCTATTTGTGACATGTGACACAAAACAGCCATAACTTTTGTTCAAAGTGATTTTTCAGTCAAGTTTCAACCTGAAAGCATAGAAAGATGCATAAACTTGAAGTTACAGGTGGATTTCACTAAGTTTTCCTCAAAATATAGGAGTTCTGCATGAAGTGTTCATTTTGACCTTCTCTCGTTGAGAAAACGCTATTTGTGACCTGTGACACAAAACAGCCATAACTTTTGTTCAAAGTGAGTTTTCAGTCAAGTTTCAACCTGAAAGCAAAGAAAGATGCATAAACTTGAAGTTACAGCTTGATTTCAGTGAGTTTTCATCAAAATACAGGAGTTATGCATGAAGTGTTCATTTTGGCCTTCTCTCGCTGAGAAAACGCTATTTGTGACCTGTGATACAAAACAGCCATAACTTTTGTTCAAAGTGAGTTTTCAGTCAAGTTTCAACCTGAAAGCATAGAACGATGCATAAAAGAGAAGTTACAGGTTGATTTCAGGCAGTTTTCCTAAAACATACAGGAGTTCTGCATGAAGTGTTCATTTTGGCCTTCTCTCGCTGAGAAAACACTATTTTTGACCTGTGATACAAAACAGCCATAACTTTTGTTTAAAATGAGTTTTCAGTCAAGTTTCAACCTGAAAGCATAGAAAGATGCATAAACTTGAAGTTAGAGGTGGATTTCAGGCAGTTTTCATCAAAATACAGGAGTTATGCATGAAGTGTTCATTTTGGCCTTCTCTCGCTGAGAAAACACTATTTTTGACCTGTGATACAAAACAGCCATAACTTTTGTTCAAAGTGAGTTTTCAGGCAAGTTTCAACCTGAAATCATAGAAAGATGCATAAACTTGAAGTTACAGCTTGATTTCAGTGAGTTTTCATCAAAATACAGGAGTTCTGCATGAAGTGTTCATTTTGGCCTTCTCTCGCTGAGAAAACACTATTTGTGAAATGTGATACAAAAATGCCATAACTTTTCTTCAAAGTGAGTTTTCAGTCAAGTTTCAACATGAAAGCATAGAAAGATGCATAAACTTGAAGTTACAGTTGATTTAATGCAGTTTTCCTCAAAATACAGGAGTTATGCATGAAGTGTTCATTTTGGCCTTCTCTCACTGAGAAAACACTATTTGTGACCTGTGATACAAAACAGCCATAACTTTTCTTCAAAGTTAGTTTTCAGTCAAGTTTCAACTTGAAAGCATAGAAAGATGCAAAAACTTGAAGTTACAGTTGGATTTCAGTGAGTTTTCCTCAAAATACAGGAGTTCTGCATGAAGTGTTCATTTTGGCCTTCTCTCGCTGAGAAAAACTTATTTGTGACCTTTGATACGAAACAGCCATAACTTTTCTTCAAAGTGAGTTTTCAGTTAAATTTCAACCTGAAAGCATAGAAAGATGCATAAACTTGAAGTTACAGCTTGATTTCAGTGAGTTTTCATCAAAATACAGGAGTTCTGCATGAAGTTTTCATTTTGGCCTTCTCTCGCTGAGAAAACACTATTTGTGACCTGTGATACAAAAATGCCATAGCTTTTGTTCAAATTGAGTTTTCAGTCAAGTTTTTACCTGAAAGCATAGAAAGATGCATAACCTTGAAGTTACAGGTGGATTTCAGTGAGTTTTCCTCAAAATACAGGAGTTCTGCATGAAGTGTTCATTTTGGCCTTCTCTCGCTGAGAAAACACTATTTGTGACCTGTGATACAAAACAGCCATAACTTTTGTTCAAAGTGAGTTTTCAGTCACGTTTTTACCTGAACGCATAGAAAGATGCATAACCTTGAAGTTACAGTTGGATTTCAGTGAGTTTTCATCAAAATACAGGAGTTCTGCATGAAGTGTTCATTTTGGCCTTCTCTCGCTGCGAAAACGCTTTTTGTGATCTGTGACACAAAACAGCCATAACTTTTGTTCAAAGTGAGTTTTCAATCAACTTTCAACCTGAAATCATAGAAAGATGCATAAACTTGAAGTTACAGCTTGATTTCAGTGAGTTTTCCTCAAAATAAAGGAGTTCTGCATGAAGTTTTCATTTTGGCCTTCTGTCACTGAGAAAACACTATTTGTGACCTGTGATACAAAAATGCCATAGCTTTTGTTCAAACTGAGTTTTCAGTCAAGTTTTTACCTGAATGCATAGAAAGATGCATAACCTTGAAGTTACAGGTGGATTTCAGTGAGTTTTCCTCAAAATACAGGAGTTATGCATGAAGTGTTCATTTTGGCCTTCTCTCGCTGAGAAAACACTATTTGTGACCTGTGATACAAAAATGCCATAACTTTTGTTCAAAGTGAGTTTTCAGTCAAGTTTTTACCTGAACGCATAGAAAGATGCATAACCTTGAAGTTACAGTTGGATTTCAGTGAGTTTTCATCAAAATACAGGAGTTCTGCATGAAGTTTTCATTTTGGCCTTCTCTCACTGAGAAAACGCTATTTGTGACCTTTGACACAAAACAGCCATAACTTTTGTTAAAAGTGAGTTTTCAGTCAAGTTTTAACCTGAAAGCATAGAAAGATGCAAAAACTTGAAGTTACAGTTGGATTTCAGTGAGTTTTCCTCAAAATACAGGAGTTCTGCATGAAGTGTTCATTTTGACATTCTCTCGCTGAGAAAACACTATTTGTGACCTGTGATACAAAACAGCCATAACTTTTGTTCAAAGTGAGTTTTCAGACAAGTTTAAACCAGGATACAATGAAAATTACATTACCTTGACATGACACGTGGATTTCAGTCAGTTTTCTTCTAAATAAGGGAGTTCAGCATTAAGTGTTCACTCCAGAGGACACTCGCTGGTAAAAGGCATTGTGTGACCTGTGATCACAAATGCTGGAACTCTTGATCACACTGACCTTTCAGTGAACTTCAAAACTGAAAACACAGAATGATGAAAACCTTTGAAGTAACAGGTGCTTTTAAGCCAGCTTTGCTCAAACTAATGGAGTTCTGCATGAAATGTTTAAATTGTCTTCTTTTGTTTTGAAAACAGTCTTCATGAACAGTGATCATCAAAGTCGTAATTTTTTTTCAAAATGACTTCAAAGTGAAAGTGTCACCTGAAAGCATAGAAAGATGCATGAACTTGAAGTTAGAGGTGGATTTCATGCAGTTTTCCTCAAAATACAGGAGTTATGAATGAAGTGTTCATTTTGGCCTTCTCTCGCTGAGAAAATATTATTTGTGACCTGTGATACAAAACAGCCATAACTTTTGTTCAAAGTGAGTTTTCAGTCAAGTTTCAACCTGAAAGCATAGAACGATGCATAAAAGAGAAGTTACAGGTTGATTTCAGGCAGTTTTCCTAAAACATACAGGAGTTCTGCATGAAGTGTTCATTTTGGCCTTCTCTCGCTGAGAAAACACTATTTTTGACCTGTGATACAAAACAGCCATAACTTTTGTTTAAAATGAGTTTTCAGTCAAGTTTCAACCTGAAAGCATAGAAAGATGCATAAACTTGAAGTTAGAGGTGGATTTCAGGCAGTTTTCATCAAAATACAGGAGTTATGCATGAAGTGTTCATTTTGGCCTTCTCTCGCTGAGAAAACACTATTTTTGACCTGTGATACAAAACAGCCATAACTTTTGTTCAAAGTGAGTTTTCAGGCAAGTTTCAACCTGAAATCATAGAAAGATGCATAAACTTGAAGTTACAGCTTGATTTCAGTGAGTTTTCATCAAAATACAGGAGTTCTGCATGAAGTGTTCATTTTGGCCTTCTCTCGCTGAGAAAACACTATTTGTGAAATGTGATACAAAAATGCCATAACTTTTCTTCAAAGTGAGTTTTCAGTCAAGTTTCAACATGAAAGCATAGAAAGATGCATAAACTTGAAGTTACAGTTGATTTAATGCAGTTTTCCTCAAAATACAGGAGTTATGCATGAATTGTTCATTTTGGCCTTCTCTCACTGAGAAAACACTATTTGTGACCTGTGATACAAAACAGCCATAACTTTTCTTCAAAGTTAGTTTTCAGTCAAGTTTCAACTTGAAAGCATAGAAAGATGCAAAAACTTGAAGTTACAGTTGGATTTCAGTGAGTTTTCCTCAAAATACAGGAGTTCTGCATGAAGTGTTCATTTTGGCCTTCTCTCGCTGAGAAAACCTTATTTGTGACCTTTGATACGAAACAGCCATAACTTTTCTTCAAAGTGAGTTTTCAGTTAAATTTCAACCTGAAAGCATAGAAAGATGCATAAACTTGAAGTTACAGCTTGATTTCAGTGAGTTTTCATCAAAATACAGGAGTTCTGCATGAAGTGTTCATTTTGGCCTTCTCTCGCTGCGAAAACGCTATTTGTGACCTGTGATACAAAACAGCCATAACTTTTGTTCAAAGTGAGTTTTCAGTCACGTTTTTACCTGAACGCATAGAAAGATGCATAACCTTGAAGTTACAGTTGGATTTCAGTGAGTTTTCATCAAAATACAGGAGTTCTGCATGAAGTGTTCATTTTGGCCTTCTCTCGCTGCGAAAACGCTTTTTGTGATCTGTGACACAAAACAGCCATAACTTTTGTTCAAAGTGAGTTTTCAATCAAGTTTTAACCTGAAAGCATAGAAAGATGCAAAAACTTGAAGTTACAGTTGGATTTCAGTGAGTTTTCCTCAAAATACAGGAGTTCTGCATGAAGTGTTCATTTTGACATTCTCTCGCTGAGAAAACACTATTTGTGACCTGTGATACAAAACAGCCATAACTTTTGTTCAAAGTGAGTTTTCAGACAAGTTTAAACCAGGATACAATGAAAATTACATTACCTTGACATGACACGTGGATTTCAGTCAGTTTTCTTCTAAATAAGGGAGTTCAGCATTAAGTGTTCACTCCAGAGGACACTCGCTGGTAAAAGGCATTGTGTGACCTGTGATCACAAATGCTGGAACTCTTGATCACACTGACCTTTCAGTGAACTTCAAAACTGAAAACACAGAATGATGAAAACCTTTGAAGTAACAGGTGCTTTTAAGCCAGCTTTGCTCAAACTAATGGAGTTCTGCATGAAATGTTTAAATTGTCTTCTTTTGTTTTGAAAACAGTCTTCATGAACAGTGATCATCAAAGTCGTAATTTTTTTTCAAAATGACTTCAAAGTGAAAGTGTCACCTGAAAGCATAGAAAGATGCATGAACTTGAAGTTAGAGGTGGATTTCATGCAGTTTTCCTCAAAATACAGGAGTTATGAATGAAGTGTTCATTTTGGCCTTCTCTCGCTGAGAAAATATTATTTGTGACCTGTGATACAAAACAGCCATAACTTTTGTTCAAAGTGAGTTTTCAGTCAAATTTCAACCTAAAAGCATAAAAAGGTGCAAAAAACTTTAAGTTACAGGTGGATTTCACTCAGTTTTCCTCAAAATACAGGACTTATGCATGAAGTGTACATTTTTGGCTTCTCTCGCTGTGAATATGCTATTTTTGACCTGTCATACAAAACAGCAATAACTTTTATTGAAAGTGAGTTTTCAGTCAAGTTTCAACCTGAAAGCATAGAAAGATGCATCAACTTGAAGTTTCAGCTTGATTTCAGTGAGTTTTCCTCAAAATACAAGAGTTCTGCATGAAGTGTTCATTTTGGCCTTCTCTCGCTGAGAAAACACTATTTGTGACCTGTGATACAAAAATGCCATAACTTTTCTTCAAAGTGAGTTTTCAGTAAAGTTTCAACCTGAAAGCATAGAAAGATGCATAAACTTGAACTTACAGGTGGATTTCAGTGAGTTTTCATCAAAATACAGGAGTTCTGCATGAAGTGTTTATTTTGGCCTTCTCTCGCTGCGAAAACACTATTTGTGACCTGTGATACAAAAATGCCTTAACTTTTCTTCGAAGTGAGTTTTCAGTGAAGTTTCAACCTGAAAGCATAAAAAGATGCATAAACTTGAATGTACAGGTGGATTTCAGTGAGTTTTCCTCAAAATACAGGAGTTCTGCATGAATTGTTCATTTTGGCCTTCTCTCGCTGAGAAAACGCTATTTGTGACCTGTGACAAAAAACAGCCATAACTTTTCTTCAAAGTGAGTTTTCAATCAAGTTTCAACCTGAAAGCATAGAAAGATGCATAAACTTGAAGTTACAGCTTGATTTCAGTGAGTTTTCATCAAAATACAGGAGTTCTGCATGAAGTGTTCATTTTGGCCTTCTCTCGCTGAGAAAACACTATTTGTGACCTGTGACACAAAACAGACATAACTTTTGTTCATAGTGAGTTTTCACTCTAGTTTCAACCTGAAAGCATCGAAAGATGCATAAACTTGAAGTTACAGGTGGATTTCATGCAGTTTTCCTCAAAATACAGGAGTTCTGCATGAAGTGTTCATTTTGGCCTTCTCTCGCTGAGAAAACGCTATTTGTGACCTGTGACACAAAACAGCCATAACTTTTGTTCAAAGTGAGTTATCAGTCAGGTTTCAACCTGAAAGCATAGAAAGATGCATAAACTTGAAGTTAAAGCTTGATTTCAGTGAGTTTTCCTCAAAACACAGGAGTTCTGCATGAAATGTTCATTTTGGCCTTCTCTCGCTGAGAAAAAGCTATTTGTGACTTGCGACACAAAACAGCCATAACTTTTGTTCAAATTGAGTTTTCAGTCAAGTTTTTACCTGAAAGCATAGAAAGATGCATAACCTTGAAGTTACAGGTGGATTTCAGTGAGTTTTCCTCAAAATACAGGAGTTATGCATGAAGTGTTCATTTTGGCCTTCTCTCGCTGCGAAAACGCTATTTGTGACCTGCGACACAAAACAGCCCTAACTTTTGTTCAAAGTGAGTTTTCAGTCAAGTTTCAACCTGAAAGCATAGAAAGATGCATAAACTTGAAGTTGCAGCTTGATTTCAGTGAGTTTTCCTGAAAATACAGGAGTTCTGCATGAAGTGTTCCTTTTGGCCTTCTCTCGCTGAGAAAACGCTATTTGTGACCTGCGACACAAAACAGCCATAACTTTTGTTCAAAGTGAGTTTTCAGTCAAGTTTCAACCTGAAAGCATAGAAAGATGCATAAACTTGAAGTTACAGGTGGATTTCAGTGAGTTTTCATCAAAATACAGGAGTTCTGCATGAAGTGTTCATTTTGGCCTTCTCTCGCTGAGAAAACGCTATTTGTGACTTGTGAAGAAAAACAGTCATAACTTTTGTTCAAAGTGAGTTTTCAGTCAAGTTTCAACCTGGAAGCGTAGAAAGATGCAAAAACTTGAAGTTACAGGTGGATTTCAGTCAGTTTTCCAAAAAATACAGGAGTTATGAATGAAGTTTTCATTTTGGCCTTCTCTCGCTGAGAAAACCTTATTTGTGACCTTTGATACAAAACAGCCATAAATTTTTCGAACTGGGTTTTCAGTCAAGTTTTAAACTGAAAGCATAGAAAGATGCATAAACTTCCAGTTACAGGTGGATTTCATGCAGTTTTCCAAAAAATACAGGAGTTATGAATGAAGTTTTCATTTTGGCCTTCTCTCGCTGAGAAAACCATATTTGTGACCTTTGATACAAAACAGCCATAATTTTTTCGAACTGAGTTTTCAGTCAAGTTTTAAACTGAAAGCATAGAAAGATGCATAAACTTCCAGTGACAGGTGGATTTCATGCAGTTTTCCAAAAAATACAGGAGTTATGAATGAAGTTTTCATTTTGGCCTTCTCTCACTGAGAAAACGCTGTTTGTGACCTGTGATACAAAACAGCCATAACTTTTGTTCAAAGTGAGTTTTCAATCAAGTTTCAACCTGAAAGCATAGAAAGATGCAAAAAAGAGAAGTTACAGGTTAATTTCAGGCAGTTTTCCTAAAAATACAGGAGTTATGCATGAAGTGTTCAATTTGGCCTTTTCCCCCTGAGAAAACGCTATTTGTGACCAGTGATACAAAACAGCCATAAATTTTGCTCAAAGTGAGTTTTCAGTAAATTTTCAACCTGAAAGCATAGAAAGATGCATAAACTTGAAGTTAGAGGTGGATTTCAGGCAGTTTTCCTCAAAATACAGGAGTTATGCATGAAGTGTTCATTTTGGCCTTCTCTCGCTGAGAAAACGCTATTTGTGACTTGTGAAGAAAAACAGTCATAACTTTTGTTCAAAGTGAGTTTTCAGTCAAGTTTCAACCTGGAAGCGTAGAAAGATGCAAAAACTTGAAGTTACAGGTGGATTTCAGTCAGTTTTCCAAAAAATACAGGAGTTATGAATGAAGTTTTCATTTTGGCCTTCTCTCGCTGAGAAAACCTTATTTGTGACCTTTGATACAAAACAGCCATAAATTTTTCGAACTGGGTTTTCAGTCAAGTTTTAAACTGAAAGCATAGAAAGATGCATAAACTTCCAGTTACAGGTGGATTTCATGCAGTTTTCCAAAAAATACAGGAGTTATGAATGAAGTTTTCATTTTGGCCTTCTCTCGCTGAGAAAACCATATTTGTGACCTTTGATACAAAACAGCCATAATTTTTTCGAACTGAGTTTTCAGTCAAGTTTTAAACTGAAAGCATAGAAAGATGCATAAACTTCCAGTGACAGGTGGATTTCATGCAGTTTTCCAAAAAATACAGGAGTTATGAATGAAGTTTTCATTTTGGCCTTCTCTCACTGAGAAAACGCTGTTTGTGACCTGTGATACAAAACAGCCATAACTTTTGTTCAAAGTGAGTTTTCAATCAAGTTTCAACCTGAAAGCATAGAAAGATGCAAAAAAGAGAAGTTACAGGTTAATTTCAGGCAGTTTTCCTAAAAATACAGGAGTTATGCATGAAGTGTTCAATTTGGCCTTTTCCCCCTGAGAAAACGCTATTTGTGACCAGTGATACAAAACAGCCATAAATTTTGCTCAAAGTGAGTTTTCAGTAAATTTTCAACCTGAAAGCATAGAAAGATGCATAAACTTGAAGTTAGAGGTGGATTTCAGGCAGTTTTCCTCAAAATACAGGAGTTATGCATGAAGTGTTCATTTTGGCCTTCTCTCGCTGAGAAAACGCTATTTGTGACCTGTGATACAAAAAAGCCATAACTTTTGTTTAAAGTGAGTTTTCAGTCAAGTTTCAACCTGAAAGCATAGAAAGATGCACATACTTGAAGTTAGAGGTGGATTTCAGGAAGTTTTCCTCAAAATACAGGAGTTATGCATGAAGTGTTCATTTTGGCCTTCTCTCGCTGAGAAAACACTATTTGTGACCTGTGATACAAAACAGCCATAACTTTTGTTCAAAGTGAGTTTTCAGTCAAGTTTTAACCTGAAAGCATAGAAAAATGCATAAACTTGAAGTTACAGGTTGATTTCACTAGGTTTTCCTCAAAATACAGGAGTTCTGCATGAAGTTTTCATTTTGGCCTTCTATCGCTGTGAAAATGAAATTTGTGACCTGTGATACAAAACAGCCATAACTTTTGTTAAAAGTGAGTTTTCAGACAAGATCCAACCTGAAAGCATAGAAAAATGCAAAAACTTGAAGTTACAGGTAGATTTTAGTAATTTTTTCAAAAAAGACACGAGTTATGCATGAAGTTTTCATTTTGGCCTTCTCTCGCCGAGAAAACGCTATTTGTTACATGTGATACAAAACAGCCATAACTTTTGTTCAAAGTGAGTTTTCAGTCAAGTTTCAACCTGAAAGCATAGAAAGATGCATAAACTTGAAGTTACAGGTGGATTTCAGTCAATTTTCCAAAAAATACACGAGTTATGCATGAAGTGTTCATTTTGGCCTTCTCTCGCTGAGAAAACGCTATTTGTGACCTGTGATACAAAACAGCCATAACTTTTGTTCAAAGTGAGTTTTCAGTCAAGTTTCAACCTGAAATCATAGAAAGATGCATAAACTTGAAGTTAGATGTTGATTTCAGGCAGTTTCCCTCAAAATACAGGAATTATGCATGAAGTGTTCATTTTGGCCTTCTATCGCTGAGAAAACACTATTTGTGACCTGTGATACAAAACAGCCATAACTTTTGTTCAAAGTGAGTTTTCTGTCAAGTTTAAACCTGAAAGCATAGAATTATGCATAAAAGTGAAGTTACAGGTGGATTTTATGCAGTTTTCCACAAAATACAGGAGTTATGCATGAAGTGTTCATTTTGGCCTTCTCTCGCTGTGAAAACACTATTTGTGACCTGTGATACAAAACAGCCATAACTTTTGTTCAAAGTGAGTTTTCAATCAAGTTTCAACCTGAAAGCATAGAAAGATGCATAAAAGAGAAGTTACAGGTTGATTTCAGGCAGTTTTCCTAAAAAATTCAGGAGTTATGCATGAAGTGTTCATTTTGGCCTTCTCTCGCTGAGAAAACACTATTTGTGACCTGTGATACAAAACAGCCATAACTTTTGTTCAAAGTGAGTTTTCAGTCAAGTTTCAACCTGAAAGCATAGAAAGATGCATAAACTTGAAGTTAGAGGTGGATTTCAGTGAGTTTTCATCAAAATACAGGAGTTATGCATTAAGTTTTCATTTTGGCCTTCTCTCCCTGAGAAAATGCTATTTGTGACCTGTGATACAAAACAGCCATAACTTTTGTTCAAAGTGAGTTTTCAGTCAAGTTTCAACCTGAAAGCATAGAAAGATGCACATACTTGAAGTTAGAGGTGGATTTCAGGAAGTTTTCCTCAAAATACAGGAGTTATGCATGAAGTGTTCATTTTGGCCTTCTCTCGCTGAGAAAACACTATTTGTAACCTGTGATACAAAACAGCCATAACTTTTGTTCAAAGTGATATTTCAGTCAAGTTTCAACCTGAAAGCATAGAAAGATGCATAAACTTGAAGTTAGAGGTGGATTTAATGCAGTTTTCTTCAAAATACAGGATTTATGCATGAAGTGTTCATTTTGGCCTTCTCTAGCTGAGAAAACACTATTTGTGACCTGTGATACAAAACAGCCATAACTTTTGTTCAAAGTGAGTTTTCTGTCAAGTTTAAACCTGAAAGCATAGAATTATGCATAAAAGTGAAGTTACAGGTGGATTTTATGCAGTTTTCCACAAAATACAGGAGTTATGCATGAAGTGTTCATTTTGGCCTTCTCTCGCTGTGAAAACACTATTTGTGACCTGTGATACAAAACAGCCATAACTTTTGTTCAAAGTGAGTTTTCAGTCAAGTTTCAACCTGAAAGCATAGAAAGATGCATATATTTGAAGTTAGAGGTGGATTTAAGGCAGTTTTCCTCAAAATACAGGAGTTATACATGAAGTGTTCATTTTGGCCTTCTCTCACTGAGAAAACACAATTTGTGACCTATGATACAAAACAGCCATAACTTTTGTTCAAAGTGAGTTTTCAGTCAAGTTTCAACCTGAAATCATAGAAAGATGCATAAACTTGAAGTTAGATGTTGATTTCAGGCAGTTTCCCTCAAAATACAGGAGTTATGCCCGAAGTGTTCATTTTGGCCTTCTCTCGCTGAGAAAACACTATTTGTGACCTGTGATACAAAACAGCCATAACTTTTGTTCAAAGTGAGTTTTCTGTCAAGTTTAAACCTGAAAGCATAGAATTATGCATAAAATTGAAGTTACAGCTTGATTTCAGGCAGTTTCCCTCAAAATACAGGAGTGATGCATGAAGTGTTCATTTTGGCCTTCTCTCGCTGAGAAAACACTATTTGTGACCTGTGATACAAAAAAGCCATAACTTTTGTTTAAAGTGAGTTTTCAGTCAAGTTTCAACCTGAAAGCATAGAAAGATGCACATACTTGAAGTTAGAGGTGGATTTCAGGAAGTTTTCCTCAAAATACAGGAGTTATGCATGAAGTGTTCATTTTGGCCTTCTCTCGCTGAGAAAACACTATTTGTAACCTGTGATACAAAACAGCCATAACTTTTGTTCAAAGTGATATTTCAGTCAAGTTTCAACCTGAAAGCATAGAAAGATGCATAAACTTGAAGTTAGAGGTGGATTTAATGCAGTTTTCCTCAAAATACAGGATTTATGCATGAAGTGTTCATTTTGGCCTTCTCTAGCTGAGAAAACACTATTTGTGACCTGTGATACAAAACAGCCATAACTTTTGTTCAAAGTGAGTTTTCTGTCAAGTTTAAACCTGAAAGCATAGAATTATGCATAAAAGTGAAGTTACAGGTGGATTTTATGCAGTTTTCCACAAAATACAGGAGTTATGCATGAAGTGTTCATTTTGGCCTTCTCTCGCTGTGAAAACACTATTTGTGACCTGTGATACAAAACAGCCATAACTTTTGTTCAAAGTGAGTTTTCAATCAAGTTTCAACCTGAAAGCATAGAAAGATGCATAAAAGAGAAGTTACAGGTTGATTTCAGGCAGTTTTCCTAAAAAATTCAGGAGTTATGCATGAAGTTTTCATTTTGGCCTTCTCTCCCTGAGAAAATGCTATTTGTGACCTGTGATACAAAACAGCCATAACTTTTGTTCAAAGTGAGTTTTCAGTCAAGTTTCAACCTGAAATCATAGAAAGATGCATAAACTTGAAGTTAGATGTTGATTTCAGGCAGTTTCCCTCAAAATACAGGAGTTATGCCCGAAGTGTTCATTTTGGCCTTCTCTCGCTGAGAAAACACTATTTGTGACCTGTGATACAAAACAGCCATAACTTTTGTTCAAAGTGAGTTTTCTGTCAAGTTTAAACCTGAAAGCATAGAATTATGCATAAAATTGAAGTTACAGCTTGATTTCAGGCAGTTTCCCTCAAAATACAGGAATTATGCATGAAGTGTTCATTTTGGCCTTCTCTCGCTGAGAAAACACTATTTGTGACCTGTGATACAAAACAGCCATAACTTTTGTTTAAAGTGAGTTTTCAGTCAAGTTTCAACCTGAAAGCATAGAAAGATGCACATACTTGAAGTTAGAGGTGGATTTCAGGAAGTTTTCCTCAAAATACAGGTGTTATGCATGAAGTGTTCATTTTGGCCTTCTCTCGGTGAGAAAACACTATTTGTAACCTGTGATACAAAACAGCCATAACTTTTGTCCAAAGTGATATTTCAGTCAAGTTTCAACCTGAAAGCATAGAAAGATGCATAAACTTGAAGTTAGAGGTGGATTTAATGCAGTTTTCCTCAAAATACAGGATTTATGCATGAAGTGTTCATTTTGGCCTTCTCTAGCTGAGAAAACACTATTTGTGACCTGTGATACAAAACAGCCATAACTTTTGTTCAAAGTGAGTTTTCTGTCAAGTTTAAACCTGAAAGCATAGAAAGATGCATAAAAGAGAAGTTACAGGTTGATTTCAGGCAGTTTTCCTAAAAAATTCAGGAGTTATGCATGAAGTTTTCATTTTGGCCTTCTCTCCCTGAGAAAATGCTATTTGTGACCTGTGATACAAAACAGCCATAACTTTTGTTCAAAGTGAGTTTTCAGTCAAGTTTCAACCTGAAAGCATAGAAAGATGCATATATTTGAAGTTAGAGGTGGATTTAAGGCAGTTTTCCTCAAAATACAGGAGTTATACATGAAGTGTTCATTTTGGCCTTCTCTCACTGAGAAAACACAATTTGTGACCTGTGATACAAAACAGCCATAACTTTTATTCAAAGTGAGTTTTCAGTCAAGTTTCAACCTGAAATCATAGAAAGATGCATAAACTTGAAGTTAGATGTTGATTTCAGGCAGTTTCCCTCAAAATACAGGAGTTATGCCCGAAGTGTTCATTTTGGCCTTCTCTCGCTGAGAAAACACTATTTGTGACCTGTGATACAAAACAGCCATAACTTTTGTTCAAAGTGAGTTTTCAGTCAAGTTTCAACCTGAAAGCATAGAAAGATGCATAATCTTTAAGTTAGAGGTGGATTTCAGGCAGTTTTCCTCAAAATAGAGGAGTTATGCATGAAGTGTTCATTTTGGCCATCTCTCGCTGAGAAAACGCTTTTTGTGAACTGTGATACAAAACAGCCATAACTTTTGTTCAAAGTGAGTTTTCAGTCAAGTTTAAACCTGAAAGCATAGAATTATGCATAAAAGTGAAGTTACAGGTGGATTTTATGCAGTTTTCCACAAAATACAGGAGTTATACATGAAAATTTTATTTTGGCCATCTCTCGCTGAGAAAACGCTATTTGTGACCTGTGATACAACACAGCCATAACTTTTGTTCAAAGTGAGTTTTCAGTCAAGTTTCAACCTGAAAGCATAGAAAGATGCATAATCTTTAAGTAAGAGGTGGATTTCAGGTAGTTTTCCTCAAAATACAGGAGTTATGCATGAAGTGTTCATTTTGGCCTTTTCTCACTGAGAAAACGCTTTTTGTGACCTGTGATACTAAACAGCCATAACTTTTGTTCAAAGTGAGTTTTCAGTCAAGTTTCAACCTGAAAGCATAGAAATATGTATAAAAGTGAAGTTCCAGGTGGATTTTATGCAGTTTTCCTCAAAATACAGGAGTTATACATGAAATTTTCATTTTGGCCTTCTCTCCCTGAGAAAACGTTATTTGTGACCTGTGACACAACACAGCCATAACTTTTGTTCAAAGTGAGTTTTCAGTCAAGTTTCAACCTGAAAGCATAGAAAGATGCATAAACTTGAAGTTAGATGTTGATTTCAGGCAGTTTCCCTCAAAATACAGGAGTTATGCATGAAGTGTTCATTTTGGCCTTCTCTCGCTGTGAAAACACTATTTGTGACCTGTGATACAAAACAGCCATAACTTTTGTTCAAAGTGAGTTTTCAATCAAGTTTCAACCTGAAAGCATAGAAAGATGCATAAAAGAGAAGTTACAGGTTGATTTCAGGCAGTTTTCCTAAAAAATTCAGGAGTTATACATGAAGTGTTCATTTTGGCCTTCTCTCGCTGAGAAAACACTATTTGTGACCTGTGATACAAAACAGCCATAACTTTTGTTCAAAGTGAGTTTTCAGTCAAGTTTCAACCTGAAAGCATAGAAAGATGCATAAACTTGAAGTTAGAGGTGGATTTCAGTGAGTTTTCATCAAAATACAGGAGTTATGCATTAAGTTTTCATTTTGGCCTTCTCTCCCTGAGAAAATGCTATTTGTGACCTGTGATACAAAACAGCCATAACTTTTGTTCAAAGTGAGTTTTCAGTCAAGTTTCAACCTGAAAGCATAGAAATATGTATAAAAGTGAAGTTACAGGTGGATTTAATGCAGTTTTCCTCAAAATACAGGAGTTATGCATGAAGTGTTCATTTTGGCTTTCTCTCGCTGAGAAAACACTATTTGTGACCTGTGATACAAAACAGCCATAACTTTTGTTCAAAGTTAGTTTTCATCAAGTTTCAACCTGAAAGCATAGAAAGATGCATAAAAGAGAAGTTAGAGGTTGATTTCAGGCAGTTTTCCTCAAAATATAGGAGTTATGCATGAAGTGTTCATTTTGGCCTTCTCTCACTGAGAAAACGCTTTTTGTGACCTGTGATACAAAAAAGCCATAACTTTTGTTCAAAGTGAATTTTCAGTCAAGTTTCAACCTGAAAGCATACAACTATGTATAAAAGTGAAGTTACAGGTGGATTTTATGCAGTTTTCCTCAAAATACAGGAGTTATGCCTGAAGTGTTCATTTTGGCTTTCTCTCGCTGAGAAAACGCTATTTCTGACGTGTGATACAACACAGCCATAACTTTTTTTCAAAGTGAGTTTTCAGTCAAGTTTCAACCTGAAAGCATAGAAAGATGCATAATCTTTAAGTTAGAGGTGGATTTTAGGCAGTTTTCCTCAAAATACAGGAGTTCTGCATGAAGTGTTCATTTTGGCTTTCTCCCGCTGAGAAAACGCTATTTCTGACCTGTGATACAAAACAGCCATAACTTTTGTTCAAAGTGAGTTTTCATCAAGTTTCAACCTGAAAGCATAGAAAGATGAATAAACTTGAAGTTAGAGGTGGATTTCATGCAGTTTTCCTCAAAATACAGGAGTTAGGCATGAAGCGTTCATTTTGGCCTTCTCTCGCTGAGAAAACGCTATTTGTGACCTGTGATACAAAAATGCCATAACTTTTTTTAAAAGTGAGTTTTCAGTCAAGTTTCATCCTGAAAGCATAGAAAGATGCATAAACTTGAAGTTCCAGGTGGATTTCAGTGAGTTTTCATGAAAATACAGGAGTTCTGCATGAAGTTTTCATTTTGGCCTTCTCTCGCTGAGAAAACACTATTTGTGACCTGTGATAAAAAATGCCATAACTTTTGTTCAAAGTGAGTTTTCAGTCAAGTTTCAACCTGAACACATAGAAAGATGCATAACCTTGAAGTTACAGGTGGATTTCAGTGAGTTTTCATCAAAATGGAGGAGTTCTGCATGAAGTGTTCATTTTGGCCTTCTCTCGCTGAGAAAACGCTATTTGTGACCTGTGACACAAAACAGCCATAACTTTTGTTCATAGTGAGTTTTCACTCTAGTTTCAACCTGAAAGCATAAAAAGATGAATAAACTTGAAGTTACAGTTGGATTTCAGTGAGTTTTCATCAAAATACATGAGTTTTGCATGAAGTGTTCATTTCGGCCTTCTCTCGCTGAGAAAACGCTATTTGTGACATGTGAAACAAAACAGCCATAACTTTTCTTCAAAGTGAGTTTTCAGTCAAGTTTCAACCTGAAAGCATAGAAATATGTATAAAAGTGAAGTTACAGGTGGATTTAATGCAGTTTTCCTCAAAATACAGGAGTTATGCATGAAGTGTTCATTTTGGCTTTCTCTCGCTGAGAAAACACTATTTGTGACCTGTGATACAAAACAGCCATAACTTTTGTTCAAAGTTAGTTTTCATCAAGTTTCAACCTGAAAGCATAGAAAGATGCATAAAAGAGAAGTTAGAGGTTGATTTCAGGCAGTTTTCCTCAAAATATAGGAGTTATGCATGAAGTGTTCATTTTGGCCTTCTCTCACTGAGAAAACGCTTTTTGTGACCTGTGATACAAAAAAGCCATAACTTTTGTTCAAAGTGAATTTTCAGTCAAGTTTCAACCTGAAAGCATACAACTATGTATAAAAGTGAAGTTACAGGTGGATTTTATGCAGTTTTCCTCAAAATACAGGAGTTATGCCTGAAGTGTTCATTTTGGCTTTCTCTCGCTGAGAAAACGCTATTTCTGACGTGTGATACAACACAGCCATAACTTTTTTTCAAAGTGAGTTTTCAGTCAAGTTTCAACCTGAAAGCATAGAAAGATGCATAATCTTTAAGTTAGAGGTGGATTTTAGGCAGTTTTCCTCAAAATACAGGAGTTCTGCATGAAGTGTTCATTTTGGCTTTCTCCCGCTGAGAAAACGCTATTTCTGACCTGTGATACAAAACAGCCATAACTTTTGTTCAAAGTGAGTTTTCATCAAGTTTCAACCTGAAAGCATAGAAAGATGAATAAACTTGAAGTTAGAGGTGGATTTCATGCAGTTTTCCTCAAAATACAGGAGTTAGGCATGAAGCGTTCATTTTGGCCTTCTCTCGCTGAGAAAACGCTATTTGTGACCTGTGATACAAAAATGCCATAACTTTTTTTAAAAGTGAGTTTTCAGTCAAGTTTCATCCTGAAAGCATAGAAAGATGCATAAACTTGAAGTTCCAGGTGGATTTCAGTGAGTTTTCATGAAAATACAGGAGTTCTGCATGAAGTTTTCATTTTGGCCTTCTCTCGCTGAGAAAACACTATTTGTGACCTGTGATAAAAAATGCCATAACTTTTGTTCAAAGTGAGTTTTCAGTCAAGTTTCAACCTGAACACATAGAAAGATGCATAACCTTGAAGTTACAGGTGGATTTCAGTGAGTTTTCATCAAAATGGAGGAGTTCTGCATGAAGTGTTCATTTTGGCCTTCTCTCGCTGAGAAAACGCTATTTGTGACCTGTGACACAAAACAGCCATAACTTTTGTTCATAGTGAGTTTTCACTCTAGTTTCAACCTGAAAGCATAAAAAGATGAATAAACTTGAAGTTACAGTTGGATTTCAGTGAGTTTTCATCAAAATACATGAGTTTTGCATGAAGTGTTCATTTCGGCCTTCTCTCGCTGAGAAAACGCTATTTGTGACATGTGAAACAAAACAGCCATAACTTTTCTTCAAAGTGAGTTTTCAGTCAAGTTTCAACCTGAAAGCATAGAAAGATGCAAAAACTTGAAGTTACAGTTGGATTTCAGTGAGTTTTCCTCAAAATACAGGAGTTCTGCATGAAGTGTTCATTTTTGCCTTCTCTCGCTGAGAAAACGCTATTTGTGACCTGTGACACAAAACAGCCATAACTTTTGTTCAAAGTGAGTTTTCACTCTAGTTTCAACCTGAAAGCATAGAAAGATGAATAAACTCAAAGTTACAGCTTGATTTCAGTGAGTTTTCCTCAAAATACAGGAGTTGTGCATGAAGTGTTCATTTTGGCCTTCTCTCGCTGAGAAAACACTATTTGTGACCTGTGACACAAAACAGCCATAACTTTTGTTCAAAGTGAGTTTTCAATCAACTTTCAACCTGAAATCAAAGAAAGATGCATAAACTTGAAGTTACAGCTTGATTTCAGTGAGTTTTCCTCAAAATAAAGGAGTTCTGCATGAAGTGTTCATTTTGGCCTTCTCTCGCTAAGAAAACACTATTTGTGACCTGCGACACAAAACAGCCATAACTTTTGTTCAAAGTGAGTTTTCAGTCAAGTTTCCACCTGAAAGCATAGAAAGATGCATAAACTTGAAATTAAAGGTGGATTTCATGCAGTTTTCCTAAAAATACAGGAGTTCTGCATGAAGTGTTCATTTTGGCCTTGTCTTGCTTAGAAAACACTATTTGTGACCTGTGATACAAAACAGCCATACCTTTTGTTCAAAGTGAGTTTTCAGTCAAGTTTCAACCTGAGACCATAGAAAGATGCATAAATTTGGAGTTACAGGTGGATTTCTGGAAGCTTTACTCACAATACAGGAGTTATGCATGAAGTGTTCATTTTTGCCTTCTCTCGCTGAGAAAACGCTATTTTTGAGCTGTGATACAAAACAGCCATAACATTTTTTCATAGTGAGTTTTCAGTCAAGTTTCCACCTGAAAGCATAGAAAGATGCATAAAAGAGAAGTTACAGGTGGATTTCATGCAGTTTTCCTCAAAATACAGGAGTTATGCATGAAGTGTTCATTTTGGCCTTCTCTCGCTGAGAAAAACATATTTGTTACCTGTGATTCAAAAATGCCATAACTTTTGTTCAAAATAAGTTTTCAGTCAAATTTCAACCTGAAATAATAGAAAAATGCATAAAAGAGAAGTAATAGGTGGATTTCACTCAGTTTTCCTGAAAATACAGGAGTTATGAATGGACTGTTCATTTTGGCCTTCTCTCGCTGTGAAAACACTATTTGTGACCTGTGATATAAAACAGACATAACTTTTGTTCAAAGTGAGTTTTCCGTCAAGTTTCAACCTGAAAGCATAGAAAGATGCATAAAAGAGAAGTTATAGGTGAATTTCATGCAGTTTTCCTCAAAATACAGGAATTATGCATGAAGTGTTCATTTTGGCCTTCTCTCGCTGAGAAAACGCTATTTGTGACCTGTGATACAAAACAGCCATAACTTTTTTTCAAAATGAGTTTTCATTCAAGTTTCAACCTGAAAGCATAGAAAGATGCATATACTTGAAGTTACAGGTGGATTTCAGTGAGTTTTCATCAAAATACAGGAGTTCTGCATGAAGTGTTCATTTTGGCCTTCTCTCGCTGAGAAAATGCTATTTGTGACCTGTGACACAAAACAGCCATAACTTTTTCAAAGTGAGTTTTCAGTCAAGTTTCAACCTGAAAGCATAGAAAGATGCATAGACTTGAAGTTACAGGTTGATTTCACTCAGTTTTCCTGAATAGACAGGAGTCATGCATGAAGTGTTCATTTTGGCCTTCTCTCGCTGAGAAAACGCTATTTGTGACCTGTGATAATAAAAAAACAGCCAAAACTTTTTTTCAAAGTGAGTTTTCAGTCAAGTTTCAACCTGATAGCATAGAAAGATGCATAAACTTGAAGTTACAGGTGGATTTCATGCAGTTTTCCTGAAAATACAGGAGTTAAGCATGAAGTGTTCATTTTGGCCTTCTCTCGCTGAGAAAACGCTATTTGTGACCTGTGATAATAAAAAAACAGCCATTATTTTTTTTCAATGTAAGTTTTCTGTCAAGTTTCAACCTGAAAACATAGAAAGATGCATAAACTTGAAGATACAGGTGGATTTCACTCAGTTTTCCAAAAAATAAAGGATTTATGCATGAAATGTTCATTTTTTTCTTTCTCTCGCTTGATATACGCTATTTTTGATCATTTATACAAAAAAGCCATAACTTTTGTTCAAAGTGAGTTTTCAGTCAAGTTTCAACCTGAAAGCACAGAAAGATGCATAAACTTGAAGTTAGAGGTGGATTTCACTCAGTTTTCCTCAAAATACAGGAGTTATACATGAAGTGTTCATTTTGGCCTTCTCTCGCTGTGAAAACGCTATTTGTGACATGTGATACGAAACAGCCATAAATTTTGTTCAAAGTGAGTTTTCAGTCAAGTTTCAAACTGAAAGTATAGAAAGACGCAAAAACTTGAAGTTACATGTGGATTTCACTCAATTTTCCAAAATTAAAGGAGTTCTGCATGAAGTGTTCATTTTGGCCTTCTCTCGCTGAGAACAATCTATTTGTGAACTGTGATACAAAACAGCCATACCTTTTTTTCAAAGTGAATTTTCAGTCAAGTTTCAACCTGAAAGCTTAAAAAGATGAATGGACTTTAAGTTAGAGGTGGATTTCAGGCATTTTTCCTCAAAATACAGGAGTTATGCATGAAGTGTTCATTTTGGCCTTCTCTCACTGAGAAAACACTATTTGTGACCTTTGATACAAAACAGCCATAACTTTTGTTCAAAGTGAGTTTTCAGTCAAGTTTCAACCTGAAAGCATAGAAAGATGCATGGACTTTAAGTTACAGGTGAATTTCACTCAGTTTTCCTCAAAATACAGGAGTTCTGCATGAAGTGTTCATTTTGACCTTCTCTCACTGAGAAAACACTATTTGTGACCTGTGATACAAAACATCCATAACTTTTGTTCAAAGTGAGTTTTCAGTCAAGTTTCAACTTGAAAGCAAAGAAAGATGCATAAACTTTAAGTTACAGGTTGATTTCACTCAGTTTTCCAAAAAATATAGGAGTTCTGCATGAAGTGTTCATTTTGGCCTTCTCACGCTTAGAAAACACTATTTGTGACCTGTGATACAAAACAGCCATAACTTTTGTTCAAAGTGAGTTTTCAGTCAAGTTTCAACTTGAAAGCAAAGAAAGATGCATAAACTTTAAGTTACAGGTGGATTTCACTCAGTTTTCCTCAAAATACAGGAGTTATGCATGAAGTGTTCATTTCCAGGCTTCTTCCTGCTTCTGAAGAGTTCAGAAGTCTCTTTGCTCTCTCCTTCTGCTTATGCTTTTATCTGCTTTTTAATCATTTTACTTTCATTTGACTTTTTTTCTGCCAGTCTTGGATATGATTTTGTTTCTTTCTTTTAAGTAAACCAAGACTTCTTAATCCTTTTTTTTCTTTTTTAAAAACGTATCTGACGACTCAGCGACAAGTTTTCAACATGACCGAAGGAGTAACCCAAACAGAGTCTCCCTGCGAAAACTGTCGGATTTACAAACAACAAATTTGTTCACTACAAGAACGGATTTTCACCCTAGAAACAGAAAAAGGACTTCATGATACTCTTCCAGTGATCTCCAGTGGTAAGAAATCCACTTTTACTTCCAAAGAAAGGGGTGAAAAGACTGCTCCTCACAACCTAAAACTAAATGACACTGTGTCTTCTCCGAGGCTTGACCGTAATCTTGGTGCTAAACCAAAGAGACGTCAAAATGTTCGGAATGAAAGACTAATTACATCACCCGGAATAAAGTTAACCAACAGATTCTTACCACTGTCACATAAAAATGGGGATGACGTCAAAGCAGGGAGGCAGCCTGGCCGAAAAACTGTGCCAAGCGTCAAGGTCAAAGATACGCTGCTGCTAGGAGACGGGGCCGTATCTAACATAAACTGTAAGCAGATAATAACAAGCAGCTACCCCAGTGCTACAGTGTCTGACATCACTCAGGCGCTACCTTGGGAGCTAGCTACGAACCAGGGAGTGAAACAGCTGATCGTTCACGTGGGTGCAGTGGACATCAGAAATCAACAGTCTGAAATCTTGAAAGAAGACTTTCTTGCACTCTTTGAGAGACTCCATAAAGTGGGGTTACCCACGTTTATTAGTGGACCCCCCCCCAATCACGGACAGCAAAGTGAATAAATTCAGCCGACTGCTTCAGTTGAACACGTGGCTACCCAACATCTGCGAGTCCAGAGGATTGCATTACATCGAGAACTTTAACCTGTTTTGGCATCGAGGTGACCTTTTCAGAGGAAAAGGGCCACACCTGAATGGAGGTGGAGTAAAGAGGCTGACGGATAACCTCCTCCATGCTCTGAGGCATCAGAACCGGCCTGAACTGAACCAGGCTTGCGGGCAACCGATGAGAGAAAAGAGGAGAGGGAGAGGAGCTCCCTCTTCCCCACCCAAGGACCCGGCAAAGGATGTACCCAAAACAGCACCTTCTGCAACCACTGGAAAGGACTCAGCCACAGCAGCCTCAACAACAAAACCTGCATCCCCAGCGAAGGCATCAGCTCCAGCTCCCACAACAACAACATCAGCATCTTCAGAAAACAACTCTGCTGCAACTGCAAGGACAAAACCTGCATCTCCGGAGAAGGTTAGGGATGCAGCATCCCTGTCACCTTCTCCCTCACCGCCGTCCTGGGCACCACCTGCTGTGTCTACGCCCTCTCTTCACTCTCATTCCCATCTCCACAGTCACCTTTGAGATTTCCAAACCATCTTGAAAGCTTGATAAAATCAGGCACGAAAATGGTTCCTCTCACTCCAGACATGATTAGATCGAGGGTTCTAGCCCCAAAGAAGTATCGTGCCCCTTCCCCTCCCCCCAGAGTCCCCCCAGCTCAGTCTTCACCACCAGGCCCAGCTGTAATCTCCAACAGTGTCACCACTGCTGTCTAGGATGTAAAGGGCCTCTGCGTTGCTACCACTCATAGTATACCCAACTGGAGGTCCAGGGAGGAGAACTTCTCTGCAAAAACAATACCTACTGTAATATCACGAAGATTAGATAAGAGAGAGAAAGACAGACCATATGAGCAGAGAAATCTAATCCATATCTCTTGTAAGAACTTGGAGTCCTTTGAAACTCAGTCTAATCTCAAACATGCTGTGCTTAATGTCAGATCTTTAAATAACAAATCATTTTTAATTAATAATTTTATTTCTTCTCGTGATCTTGATTTAATGTTTTTAACTGAGACGTGGCTTGACAAAAATACAGGTAATGCAGTCCTGATTGAGTCTACTCCACCTCACTACACCTTTGAATCTGAAACAAGACAGAGCAAGAGAGGTGGAGGGGTGTGTAGCATATTCAGAGAAAATATAGTTATACAAAAATTGTCGTTTGGAGTTTTTTCATCATTTGAGTATTTGTCATTCAAATTGGAGTTAAAACAAGCCACCATACTTTATATCACTATTTATAGGCCACCACAGAACTGTTTTATTGATGATTTTACTGAATTACTTTCAGCTGTGTGCACCGAATTTGACTGTTTGGTTATTACAGGTGATTTAAATGTGCATGTGGATGTAGCCAGTGACAGACATGCTAAAGAACTCAGTGCTGTCCTTGAAACGTTTGGTCTAACTCAGTATGTGAACGAACCCACTCACAACAGAGGGCACACACTGGACGTGCTCATTACAAAAGGGGTTATTGTTTCAGGTGTTAATGTCATGGATATTGCATTATCAGATCATTTTTGTGTTTTCTTTAATCTGTCTGTTATACCCAAGCCAGCACATGGGTCGTCAATGGTTCGGAGAAGACTCATAAATGACAAAACAAGGACACAGTTTATGGAAATGGTTGCTTTTGAAAACACCTCTGGTTCTAATGTTAATGATCTGTTAAACTCGTATACATCAAGTGTTTTGAATGTCTTGGACACCATTGCTCCTGTTAAGGTTAGAATAGTTAAAGACAGACAAAAAGCACCATGGAGAAATGAAGACTCTGTCAGGGCACAAAAAAGAGGGTGCCGGAGAGCTGAACGGAAATGGCGCAAGTCAAAGCTACAGGTTGACTATGACATTTATAGACAAAAATTATCCATGTTTAACCAGACTTTACGAAGAGCTAGGGAGAGGTATTTCTCTGAAGTGATTACAAACTCGAATGGTAATTCTCGAGTTCTGTTTGCTACTGTAAACAGATTAACAAACCCTTCGGTTCCACTGCCCTTAGAATTCATTTCTATATCAAAATGCAATGAATTTGCAAAATTCTTTAGTGATAAAGTTCAAGATATTAAAAAAGCTATCATTTCTAAGACACAAATGATAGCCCAGCATCCACCTGAACACCTAGAGCTGGCACATTTCACTCCTGTCAGTGACAAAACAGTCGAAGAGATTATTTCAGGTCTGAGTTCATCTACATGCTGCCTTGATGAGTTACCCACTAGATTTGTAAAGACTGTGCTGAGCAGCCTGTTACCAAAAGTTACTCATTTAGTTAAGATTTCACTAGAGACTGGAACATTTCCAAGGGCCCTGAAGACTGCGGTCATTAAGCCTCTTTTAAAGAAGAGCAGTCTTGATGCCATGGTTCTGAACAACTTCCGGCCCATATCAAACCTGCCATTCCTAGGAAAAGTCCTCGAAAAAGTTGTTTATCAACAACTCACTGACTTTCTCCTGTCCAACAATGCTTTTGATACTTTCCAGTCTGGCTTTAGGCCCCACCACAGCACTGAGACAGCTCTGATCAAGGTGATAAATGACATCCGCCTAAACACAGACAAAGGCAAAGTCTCAGTCTTAGTCCTGCTTGACTTGAGTGCTGCCTTTGACACAGTTGACCATGAGATCCTTTTACAGAGGCTAGAGAACTGGCTAGGAATCTCTGGTTCTGCTCTAAAGTGGTTCAAGTCCTATCTTGAGGAGAGAACATACTTTGTTGAAATTGGAAATTGCAGCTCAGACAAAATGGCCATGACCTGTGGTGTCCCCCAAGGTTCAATCTTGGGGCCCCTCTTGTTCAACCTACACATGCTTCCACTAGGCCAACTAATAAGCAGCCATAATGTGTCCTACCATAGCTATGCAGACGACACTCAGATCTATGTGTCTCTGACAGCAGGTGAACATGGACCTGTGGATTCACTCTTCCACTGCATCCAACATATAAGCATGTGGATGCAAAACAACTTTCTCCAGCTAAACTCAGAAAAAACGGAATTAATCGTTTTTGGGCCACAGAAGCAAAGAGAAAGTGTGATCAGTCACCTTGAATCCCTTTCTCTAAAACCAAAACAACAGGTTAGAAATCTGGGGGTAATATTGGACTCAGATCTGAACTTTAACAGCCACATAAAGTCAGTAATATCAGCAGCCTTTTACCATCTAAAAAACATTGCCAAAATCAGAGGTATAGTGTCTGAACCAGACTTGGACAGACTAATCCATGCATTTGTCTCCAGTAGGTTAGACTACTGTAACGGCCTGCTCACTGGTATCTCTAAACAAGCTGTTAAACAACTACAATACATTCAGAACGCTACAGCTCGAGTCCTGACTAGAACCAGGAAATACGACCATATTAGTCCAGTGCTCAGATCTCTGCACTGGCTTCCTGTTGCTCAGAGAATAGACTTTAAGACAGCTCTGCTTGTATACAAGTCTCTTCATGGTCAAGCACCAAAGTACATCTCTGACATGTTAGACCCATATGAACCCTCCAGGTCTCTGAGAACCTCAGGTAGAGGTCTCCTACAGGGGCCCAGAGTCAGGACTAAACATGGTGAAGCTAATTTCCAGTTTTCTGCAACTAAAATCTGGAACAGTCTTCCAGAAAAAGTGAGACAGGAATCAACTGTGACAATGTTCAAGACCAGGCTGAAAACTACTCTGTTCAGTCGTGCATACGACAGCTGAAAGTATTTTATCTGCACTCTTCTCCTTTTCTTTAAATTAATGATTCTATTTATGTTTTATGATTTTATCTGCCTTTTTGTGATTTTAAGATTTTTCTGCAACTGTAAAGCACTTTGAGTTGCCATGTGTATGAATTGTGCTCTACAAATAAACTTGCCTTGCCTTCATTTTGGCCTTCTCTCTTTGTGAAAACACTATTTGTGACCTGTGATAAAAAAAACAGCCATAACTTTTGTTGAAATTGAGTTTTAAGTCAAGTTTCAACCTGAAAGCATAGAAAGATGCATAAACTTGAAGATACAGGTGGATTTCACGCAATTTTCCTCAAAATACAGGAGTTATGCATGAAGTGTTCATTTTGGCCTTTTCTCCCTGAGAAAACACTATCTGTGACCTTTGATAGAAAGCAGCCATAACTTTAGTTCACAGTGAGTTTTCAGTCAAGTTTTGACCTGAAAGTATAGTAAGACGCATAAACTTGAAATTACAGGTGCATTTCACTCAGTTTTCAAAAAAATACAGGAGTTATGCATGAAGTGTTCATTTTGGCCTTCTCTCGCTGAGAAAACATTATTTAGGACCTGTGATACAAAACAGCCATAACTTTTGTTCAGAGTGAGTTTTCAGTCAAGTTTCAACCTGAAAGCATAGAAAGATGCATAAAAGAGAAGTACAGGTGGATTTCACTTAGTTTTCATGAAAATAAGGGAGTTCAGCAAGAAGTGTTCACTCCAGAAGACTCTCACTGGTAAAAGGCATTGTGTGACCTGTGATCACAAATGCTGGAACTCTTGATCAAACTGACCTTTCAGTGAAATTCAAAACTGAAAACACAGAATGATGAAAACCTTTGAAGTAACAGGTGCTTTTAAGCCAGCTTTGCTCAAACTAATGGAGTTCTGCATGAAATGTTTAAATTGTCTTCTTTTGTTTTGAAAACAGTCTTCATGAACAGTGATCATAAAAGACGTAATTTTTTTTTCAAAATGACTTCAAAGTGAAAGTTTCACCTGAAAGCATAGAAAGATGCATAAACTTGAAGTGACAGGTGGATTTCATGTAGTTTTCCAAAAAATACAGGACTTATGCATGAAGTGTTCATTTTGGCCTTCTCTCGCTGAGACAACGCTATTTGTGACCTGTAAAAAAAAAACAGCAATAACTTTTGTTCAGAGTGAGTTTTAAGACAAGTTTCAATCCGAAAGCATAGAAAGATGAATAAAACAGACGTTACAGGTGGATTTTACGCAGTTTTCCTCAAAATACAGGAGTTATGCATGAAGTGTTCATTTTGGCCTTCTCTCGCTGAGAAAATATTATTTGTGACCTGTGATACAAAACAGCCATAACTTTTGTTCAAAGTCAGTTTTCAGTCAAATTTCAACCTGAAAGCTTAGAAAGATGCATAAACTTGAAGTTTGAGGGTGGATTTAAGGCAGTTTTCCAAAAAATACAGGAGTTATGCATGAAGTGTTCATTTTGGCCTTCTCTCGCTGAGAAAACACTATTTGTGACCTGTGATACAAAACAGCCATAACTTTTGTTCAAAGTGAGTTTTCAGTCAAGTTTCAACCTGAAAGCATAGAAAGATGCATAAACTTGAAGTTGCAGGTAGATTTCACTCAGTTTTCCTCAAAATACAGGAGTTATGCATGAAGTGTTCATTTTGGGCTTCTCTCGCTGAGAAAACACTACTTGTGACCTGTGATACAAAACAGCCATAACTTTTGTTCAAAGTCAGTTTTCAGACAAGTTTAAACCTGAATACACTGAAAATTACATTACCTTGACATGAAACGTGGATTTCAGTCAGTTTTCCTGAAAATAAGGGAGTTCAGCAAGAAGTGTTCACTCCAGAGGACTCTCGCTGGTAAAAGGCATTGTTTGACCTGTGATCACAAATGCTGGAACTCTTGATCACACTGACCTTTCAGTGAACTTCAAATCTGAAAACACAGAATGATGAAAACTTTTGAAGTAACAGGTGCTTTTAAGCCAGCTTTGCTCAAACTAATGGAGTTCTGCATGAAATGATGAAAGAGTCTTCTTTTGTTTTGAAAACAGTCTTCGTGAACCTTGATCATCAAAGACATAATTTTTTTTCAAAATGACTTCGAAGTGAAAGTTCGACCTGAAATCATAGAAAGATGCGTAAAAGAGAAGTTGTAGGTGGATTTCATGCAGTTTTCCTCAAAATACAGGAGTTATGCATGAAGTGTTAATTTTGGCCTTCTCTCCCTGAGAAAATGCTATTTGTGACCTGTGATACAAAACAGCCATAAGTTTTTTTCAAAGTGAGTTTTCAGTCAAATTTCAACCTGAATACACTGAAAATTACATTACCTTGACATGACACGTGGATTTCAGTCAGTTTTCCTGAAAATAAGGGATTTCAGCAAGAAGTGTTCACTCCAGAGGACTCTCGCTGGTAAAAGGCATTGTGTGACCTGTGATCACAAATGCTGGAACTCTTGATCACACTGACCTTTCAGTGAACTTAAAATCTGAAAACACAGAATGATGAAAACCTTTGAAGTAACAGGTGCTTTTAAGCCAGCTTTGGTCAAACTGATGGAGTTCTGCATAAAATGTTTAAAATGTCTTCTTTTGTTTTGAAAACAGTCTTCGTGAACCGTGATCATCAAAGACGTAATTTTTTTTCAAAATGACTTCGAAGTGAAAGTTTCCACCTGAAAGCATAGAAAGATGCATGAACTTGAAGTTAGAGGTGGATTTCAGTCAGTTTTCCTCAAAATACAGGAGTTATGCATGAAGTGTTCATTTTGGCTTTCACTCGCTGTGAAAACACTATTTGGGACCTGTAATACAAAACAGCCATAACTTTTGTTCAAAGTGAGTTTTCAGTCAAGTTTCAACCTGAAAGCATAGAAAGATGCATAAACTTGAAGTTACAGCTTGATTTCAGTGAGTTTTCATCAAAATACAGGAGTTCTGCATGAAGTGTTCATTTTGGCTTTCACTCGCTGTGAAAACACTATTTGGGACCTGTAATACAAAACAGCCATAACTTTTGTTCAAAGTGAGTTTTCAGTCAAGTTTCAACCTGAAAGCAAAGAAAGATACATAAACTTGAAGTTAGAGGTGGATTTGACACAGTTTTCCTCAAAATACAGGAGTTATGCATGAAGTGTTCATTTAGGCCTTCTCTCGCTGAGAAAACACTATTTGTGACCTGTGATACAAGACAGCCATAACTTTTGTTCAAAGTGAGTTTTCAGTCAACTTTCAACCTAAAAGAATAGAAAGATGCATTAAAGGGAAGTTACAGGTGGATTTCAGGCAGTTTTCCTCAAAATACAGGAGTTATGCATGAAGTGTTCATAAATATGAAGTTACACGTAGATTTCACTCAGTTTTCCTCAAAATACAGGAGTTATGCATGAAGTCTTGATTTTAGCCTTCTCTCGATGAGAAAACACTATTTGGGCCCTGTGATACAAAACAGCCATAACTTTTTTTCAAAGTGAGTTTTCAGTCAAGTTTCCACCAGAAAGCATAGAAAGATGCGTAAACTTGAAGTTACAGGTGGATTTCAGGCAGTTTTCCAAAAAATACAGGAGTTATGCATGAAGTGTTAATTTTAGCCTTCTCTCGCTGAGAAAACGTTATTTGTGACCTGTGATACAAAACAGCCATAACTTTTTTTCAAAGTGAGTTTTCAGTCAAGTTTCAACCTGAAAGCATAGAAAGATGCATAAAAGAGAAGTTACAGGTGGATTTCATGCAGTTTTCTAAAGAATACAGGAGTTATGCATGAAGTGTTCATTTTGGCCTTCTCTAGCTGAGAAAACACTATTTGTGACCTGTGATACAAAACAGCCATAACTTTTGTTCAAAGTGAGTTTTCAGTCAAGTTTAAACCTGAAAGCAAAGAAAGATACATAAACTTGAAGTTAGAGATGGATTTCACTCAGTTTTCCTCAAAATACAGGATTTCTGCATGAAGTGTTCATTTTGGCCTTCCCTCGCTGAGAAAACACTATTTGTGACGCGTGATACAAAACAGCCATAACTTTTTTTCAAAGTGAGTTTTCAGTCAAGTTTACACCTGAAAGCATAGAAAGATGCATAAACTTGAAGTTACAGGTGGATTTCATGCAGTTTTCTAAAGAATACAGGAGTTATGCATGAAGTGTTCATTTTGGCCTTCTCTCGCTGAGAAAACCCTATTTGTGACCTGTGATACAAGACAGCCATAACTTTTGTTCAAAGTGAGTTTTCAGACAAGTTTCAACCTGAAAGCATAGAAAGATGCAGAAAAGGGAAGTTAAAGGTGGATTTCACTAAGTTTTCCTCAAAATACAGGAGTTATGCATGAAGTGTTCATTTTGGCCTTCTCTTGCTGAGAAATCACTATTTGTGACCTGTGATACAAAACAGCCATAACTTTTGTTCAAAGTGAGTTGTCAGTCAACTTTCAACCTAAAAGAATAGAAAGATGCATTAAAGGGAAGTTACAGGTGGATTTCAGGCAGTTTTCCTCAAAATACAGGATTTCTGCATGAAGTGTTCATTTTGGCCTTCCCACGCTGAGAAAACACTATTTGTGACCCGTGATACAAAACAGCCATAACTTTTTTTCAAAGTGAATTTTGAGTCAAGTTTCAACCTGAAAGCATAGAAAGATGCATGGACTTTAAGTTAGAGGTGGATTTCAGGCAGTTTTCCTCAAAATACAGGAGTTATGCATGAAGTGTTCATAAACATGAAGTTACACGTAGATTTCACTCAGTTTTCCTCAAAATACAGGAGTTATGCATGAAGTCTTGATTTTAGCCTTCTCTCGATGAGAAAACACTATTTGGGCCCTGTGATACAAAACAGCCATAACTTTTTTTCAAAGTGAGTTTTCAGTCAAGTTTCAACCTGAAAGCATAGAAAGATGCATAAACTTGAAGTTAAAGGTGGATTTCATGAAGTTTTCCAAAAAATACAGGAGTTATGCATGAATTGTTTATTTTGGCCTTCTCTCGCTGAGAAAACACTATTTGTGACCTGTGATACAAAACAGCCATAACTTTTGTTCAAAGTGAGTTTTCAGTCAAGTTTCAACTTGAAAGCATAGAAAGATGCATTAAAAAGGGAAGTTATAAGTTTATTTCAGGCAGTTTTCCTAAAAATACAGGAGTTATGGATGAAGTGTTCATTTTGGCCTTCTCTTGCTGAGAAAATGTTATTTGTTACCTGTGATACAAAACAGCCAAAACTTTTGTTCAAAGTGAGTTTTCAGTCAAGTTTCCACCTGAAAGCAGAGAAAGATGCATAAACTTAAAGTTACAGGTGCATTTCACTCAGTTTTCAAAAAAATACAGGGGTTATGCATGAATTGTTCATTTTGGCCTTCTCTCGCTGTGAAAACACTATTTGTGACCTGTGATAAAAAACAGCCATAACTTTTGTTCAAATTGAGTTTTCAGTCAAGTTTCAACCTGAAAGCATAGAAAGATGCATAAACTTGAAGTTAGAGGTGGATTTCACTATGTTTACCTAAAAGTACAGGAGTTATGCATGAAGAGTTCATTTTGGCCTTCTCTCGCTGAGAAAACACTATTTGTGACCTGTGATACAAAACAGCCATAACTTTTCTTCAAAGTGAGTTTTCAGTCAAGTTTCAACTTGAAAGCATAGAAAGATGAATAAACTTGAAGTTACACGTAGATTTTAGGAATTTTTCCAAAAAATACAGGAGTTATGCTTGAAGTGTTCATTTTGGCCTTCTCTCGCTTAGAAAACGCTATTTGTGACCTGTGATACAAAACAGCCATAACTTTTGTTCAAAGTGAGTTTTCAGACAAGTTTAAACCAGGATACAATGAAAATTACATTACCTTGACATGACACGTGGATTTCAGTCAGTTTTCTTCTAAATAAGGGAGTTCAGCATTAAGTGTTCACTACAGAGGACTCTCGCTGGTAAAAGGCATTGTGTGACTCTTGATCACAAATGCTGGAACTCTTGATAACACTGACCTTTCAGTGAACTTCAAATCTGAAAACACCGAATGATGAAAACCTTTGAAGTGACAGGTGGTTTTAAGCCAGCTTTGCTCAAACTAATGGAGTTCTGCATGAAATGATTAAAATGTCTTCTTTTGTTTTGAAAACAGTCTTTGTGAACCGTGATCATCAAAGATGTAATTTTTTTTTAAAATGACTTCGAAGAGAAAGTTCAACCTGAAAGCATAGAAAGATGCATAAACTTGAAGTTAGAGGTGGATTTCAGTGAGTTTTCCTCAAAATACAGGAGTTCTGCATGAAGTGTTCATTTTGGCCTTCTCTCGCTGTAAAAACACTATTTGTGACCTGTGATACAAAACAAACATAACTTTTTTTTTAAGTGAGTTTTCAGTCAAGTTTCAACCTGAAAGCATAGAAAGATGCATAAAAGAGAAGTTATAGGTGAATTTCATGCAGTTTTCTAAAGAATACAGGAGTTATGCATGAAGTGTTCATTTGGCCTTCTCTCGCTGTGAAAATGCTATTTGTGACCTGTGATACAAATGAGCCATAACTTTTGTTCAAAGTGAGTTTTCAGTCAAGTTTCAACCTGAAATCATAGAAAGATACATAAACTTGAAGTTACAGGTGGATTTCACACAGTTTTCCTCAAAATACAGTAGTTATGAATGAAGTGTTCATTTAGGCCTTCTCTCGCTGAGAAAACAGTATTTGTGACCTGTGATACAAGACAGCCACAACTTTTGTTCAAAGTGAGTTTTCAGTCAAGTTTCAATCTGAAAGCATAGAAAGATGCATAAACTTGAAGTTGCAGGTAGATTTCACTCAGTTTCCTCAAACTACAGGAGTTATGCATGAAGTGTTCATTTTCGCCTTCTCTTGCTGAGAAAACACTTTTTGTGACCTGTGATACAAAACAGCCATAACTTTTGTTCAAAGTCAGTTTTCAGTCAAATTTAAACCTGAAAGCTTAGAAAGATGCATAAACTTGAAGTTTGAGGGTGGATTTAAGGCAGTTTTCCAAAAAATACAGGAGTTATGCATGAAGTGTTAATTTTAGCCTTCTCTCGCTGAGAAAACGTTATTTGTGACCTGTGATACAAAACAGCCATAACTTTTGTTCAAAGTGAGTTTTTAGTCAAGTTTCAACCTGAAAGCATAGAAAGATGCATAAACTTGAAGATAAAGGTGGATTTCATGAAGTTTTCCAAAAAATACAGGAGTTATGCATGAAGTGTTCATTTTGGCCTTCTCTCGCTGAGAAAACACTATTTGTGACCTGTGATACAAAACAGCCATAACTTTTGTTCAAAGTCAGTTTTCAGACAAGTTTCAACCTGAATACACTGAAAATTACATTACCTTGACATGAAACGTGGATTTCAGTCAGTTGTCCTGAAAATAAGGGAGTTCAGCAAGAAGTGTTCACTCCAGAGGACTCTCGCTGGTAAAAGGCATTGTGTGACCTGTGATCACAAATGCTGGAACTCTTGATCACACTGACCTTTCAGTGAACTTCAAATCTGAAAACACAGAATGATGAAAACTTTTGAAGTAACAGGTGCTTTTAAGCCAGCTTTGCTCAAACGAATGGAGTTCTGCATGAAATGATTAAAATGTCTTCTTTTGTTTTGAAAACAGTCTTCGTGAACCTTGATCATCAAAGACATAATTTTTTTTCAAAATGATTTCGAAGTGAAATTTCGACCTGAAATCATAGAAAGATGCGTATAAGAGAAGTTTGAGGTGGATTTCACTCAGTTTTCCTCAAAATACAGGAGTTATGCATGAAGTGTTCATTTTGGCCTTCTCTCGCTGAGAAAACACTATTTGTGACCTGTGATACAAAAAAGCCATAACTTTTGTTTAAAGTGAGTTTTCAGTCAAGTTTCAACCTGAAAGCATAGAAAGATGCACATACTTGAAGTTAGACGTGGATTTCAGGCAGTTTTCCTAAAAATACAGGAGTTATGCAAGAAGTTTTCATTTTAGCCTTCTCTCGCTGAGAAAACACTATTTGTGACCTGTGATACAAAACAGCCATAACTTTTGTTCAAAGTGAGTTTTCAGTCAAGTTTCAACCTGAAAGCATAGAAAGATGCATAAACTTGAAGTTAGAGGTGGATTTCAGGCAGTTGTCCTCAAAATACAGGAGTTATGCATGAAGTGTTCATTTTGGCCTTCTCTCGCTGAGAAAACACTATTTGTGACCTGTGATACAAAAAAGCCATAACTTTTGTTCAAAGTGAGTTTTCAGTCACGTTTCAACCTGAAAGCATAGAAAGATGCATAAAAGAGAAGTTACAGGTGGATTTTATGCAGTTTTCCTCAAAATACAGGAGTTATACATAAAATGTTCATTTTGGCCTTCTCTCGCTGAGAAAACGCTATTTGTGACCTGTGATAAAAAACAGCCATAACTTTTGTTCAAAGTGAGTTTTCAATCAAGTTTCAACCTGAAAGCATAGAAAGATGCATACACTTGAAGTTAAACCTTGATTTCAGGAAGTTTTCCTCAAAATACAAGAGATATACATGAAGTGTTCATTTTGGCCTTCTCTCACTGAGAAAACGCTTTTGTGACCTGTGATACAAAAAAGCCATAACTTTTGTTCAAAGTGAATTTTCAGTCAAGTTTCAACCTGAAAGCATAGAAATATGTATAAAAGTGAAGTTACAGGTGGATTTCACGCAGTTTTCCTCAAAATACAGGAGTTATACATGAAATTTTCATTTTGGCCTTCTCTCGCTGAGAAAACGCTATTTGTGACCTGTGATACAACACAGCCATAACTTTTGTTCAAAGTGAGTTTTCAGTCAAGTTTCAACCTGAAAGCATAGAAAGATGCATAATCTTTAAGTTAGAGGAGGATTTCAGGCAGTTTTCCTCAAAATACAGGAGTTATGCATGAAGTGTTCATTTTGGCTTTTTCTCGCTGAGAAAACGCTATTTCTGACCTGTGATACAAAACAGCCATAACTTTTGTTCAAAGTTAGTTTTCATCAAGTTTCAACCTGAAAGCATAGAAAGATGAATAAACTTGAAGTTAGAGGTGGATTTCATGCAATTTTCCTCAAAATACAGGAGTTATGCATGAAGTGTTCATTTTGGCCTTCTCTCGCTGAGAAAACGCTATTTGTGACCTGTGATACAAAACAGCCATAACTTTTGTTCAAAGTTAGTTTTCAGTCAAGTTTCAACCTGAAAGAATAGAAAGATTCATAATATTTAAGTTAGAGGTGGATTTCAGGCAGTTTTCTTCAAAATACAGGAGTTATGCATGAAGTGTTCATTTTGGCCTTCTCTCGCTGAGAAAACACTATTTGTGACCTGTGATACAAAACAGCCATAACTTTTTTTCAAAGTGAGTTTTCAGTCAATTTTCAACCTGAAAGCAAAGAAAGATTTATAAACTTGAAGTTAGAGGTGGATTTCAGGCAGTTTTCCTCAAAATACAGGAATTATGCATGAAGTGTTCATTTTGGCCTTCTCTCGTTGAGAAAACGCTATTTGTGACCTGTGATACAAAAATGCCATAACTTTTGTTTAAAGTGAGTTTTCAGTCAAGTTTCAACCTGAAAGAATAGAAAGATGCATAAACTTGAAGTTACAGGTGGATTTCATGCAGTTTTCCTCAAAATACAGGAGTTATGCATGAAGTGTTCATTTTGGCCTTCTCTCACTGAGAAAACACTATTTGTGACCTGTGATACAAAACAGCCATAACTTTTGTTCAAAGTGAGTTTTCAGTCAAGTTTCAACCTGAAAGCATAGAAAGATGCATAATCTTGAAGTTAGAGGTGGATTTCAGGCAGTTTTCTTCAAAATACAGGAGTTCTGCATGAAGTGTTCATTTTGGCCTTCTGTCGATGAGAAAACGCTATTTGTGAGCTGTGATACAAAACAGCCATAACTTTTGTTCAAAGTGAGGTATCAATCAAGTTTCAACCTGAAAGCATAGAAAGATGCATAATCTTTAAGTTAGAGGTGGATTTCATGCAGTTTTCCTCAAAATACAGGAGTTATGAATGAAGTGTTCATTTTGGCCTTCTCTCGCTGAGAAAATATTATTTGTGACCTGTGATACAAAACAGCCATAACTTTTTTTGAAAGTGAGTTTTTAGTCAAGTTTCAACCTGAAAGCATAGAAAGATGCATAAACCTGAAGTTAAAGGTGGATTTCATGCAGTTTTCCAAAAAATACAGGAGTTCTGCATGAAGTGTTCCCTTTGGCCTTCTGTCGCTGAGAAAACACTATTTGTGTCCTGTGATACAAAACAGCCATAACTTTTGTTCAAAGTGAGTTTTCAGTTACGTTTCAACCTGAAAGCATAGAAAGATGCATAAACTTGAAGTTACAGCTAGATTTCAGTGAGTTTTCATCAAAATACAGGAGTTCTGCATGAAGTGTTCATTTTGGCCTTCTCTCGCTGAAAAAACACTATTTGTGACCTGTGATAAAAAAATGCCATAACTTTTCTTCAAAGTTAGTTTTCAGTCAAGTTTCAACCTGAAAGCATAGAAAGATGCATAAACTTGAAGTTACAGGTGGATTTCAGTGAGTTTTCATCAAAATACAGGAGTTCTGCATGAAGTGTTCATTTTGGCCTTCTCTCGCTGAGAAAACGCTATTTGTGACCTGTGATACAAAACAGCCATAACTTTTGTTCAAAGTGAGTTTTCAGTCAAGTTTCAACCTGAAAGCATAGAAAGATGCATAAACTTGAAGTTACAGGTGGATTTCAGTGAGTTTTCCTCAAAATACAGGAGTTCTGCATGAAGTGTTCATTTTGGCCTTCTCTCGCTGAGAAAACGCTATTTGTGACCTGTGATACAAAACAGCCATAACTTTTGTTCAAAGTGAGTTTTCAGTCAAGTTTCAACCTGAAAGCATAGAAAGATGCATACACTTGAAGTTACAGCTTGATTTCAGTGAGTTTTCCTCAAAATACAGGACTTATGCATGAAGTGTACATTTTTGGATTCTCTCGCTGTGAATATGCTATTTTTGACCTGTCATACAAAACAGCCATAACTTTTTTTGAAAATGAGTTTTCAGTCAAGTTTCAACCTGAAAGCATAGAAAGATGCATAAACCTGAAGTTAAAGGTGGATTTCAGTGAGTTTTCCTCAAAATACAGGAGTTCTGCATGAAGTGTTCACTTTGGCGTTCTCTCGCTGAGAAAACACTATTTGTGACCTGTGACACAAAACAGCCATAACTTTTGTTCAAAGTAATTTTTCAGTCAAGTTTCAACCTGAAAGCATAGAAAGATGCATAAACTTGAAGTTACAGGTGGATTTCAGTGAGTTTTCATCAAAATACAGGAGTTATGCATGAAGTGTTCATTTTGGCCTTCTCTCGCTGGGAAAACGCTATTTGTGACCTGTGACAAAAAACGGCCATAACTTTTTTTCAAAGTGGGTTTTCAGTCAAGTTTCAACCTGAAAGCATAGAAAGATGCATAAACTTGAAGTTACAGCTAGATTTCAGTGAGTTTTCCTCAAAATACAAGAGTTATGCATGAAGTCTTCATTTTGGCCTTCTCTCACTGAGAAAACGCTATTTGTGACCTGTGATAAAAAACAGCCATAACTTTTGTTCAAAGTGAGTTTTAAGACAAGTTTCAACCTGAAAGCATAGAAAGATGCATAAACTTGAAGTTACTGCTTGATTTCAGTGAGTTTTCCTCAAAATACAGGACTTATGCATGAAGTGTACATTTTTGGATTCTCTCGCTGTGAATATGCTATTTTTGACCTGTCATACAAAACAGCCATAACTTTTTTTGAAAATGAGTTATCAGTCAAGTTTCAACCTGAAAGCACAGAAAGATGCATAAACCTGAAGTTAAAGGTGGATTTCAGTGAGTTTTCCTCAAAATACAGGAGTTCTGCATGAAGTGTTCACTTTGGCGTTCTCTCGCTGAGAAAACACTATTTGTGACCTGTGACAAAAAACAGCCATAACTTTTGTTCAAAGTAATTTTTCAGTCAAGTTTCAACCTGAAAGCATAGAAAGATGCATAAACTTGAAGTTACAGGTGGATTTCAGTGAGTTTTCATCAAAATACAGGAGTTATGCATGAAGTGTTCATTTTGGCCTTCTCTCGCTGGGAAAACGCTATTTGTGACCTGTGACAAAAAACGGCCATAACTTTTTTTCAAAGTGGGTTTTCAGTCAAGTTTCAACCTGAAAGCATAAAAAGATGCATAAACTTGAAGTTACAGCTAGATTTCAGTGAGTTTTCCTCAAAATACAAGAGTTATGCATGAAGTCTTCATTTTGGCCTTCTCTCACTGAGAAAACGCTATTTGTGACCTGTGATAAAAAACAGCCATAACTTTTGTTCAAAGTGAGTTTTAAGACAAGTTTCAACCTGAAAGCATAGAAAGATGCATAAACTTGAAGTTACTGCTTGATTTCAGTGAGTTTTCCTCAAAATACAGGAGTTGTGCATGAAGTGTTCATTTTGGCCTTCTCTCGCTGAGAAAACACTATTTGTGACCTGTGACACAAAAATGCCATAACTTTTCTTCAAAGAGAGTTTTCAGTCAAGTTTCAACCTGAAAGCATAGAAAGATGCATGAACTTGAAGTTACAGTTGGATTTCAGTGAGTTTTCATCAAAATACAGGAGTTCTGCATGAAGTGTTCATTTTGGCCTTCTCTCGCTGAGAAAACGTTTTTTGTGACCTGCGACACAAAACAGCCATAACTGTTGTTCAAAGTGAGTTTTCAGTCAAGTTTCAACCTGAAAGCATAGAAAGATGCATAAACTTGAAGTTACAGGTGGATTTCAGTGAGTTTTCATCAAAATACAGGAGGTCTGCATGAAGTGTTCATTTTGGCCTTCTCTCGCTGAGAAAACGCTATTTGTGACTTGTGAAGCAAAAAAGTCATAACTTTTGTTCAAAGTGAGTTTTCGGTCAAGTTTCAACCTGAAAGCATAGAAAGATGCATAACAGATAAGTTAAAGGTGGATTTCACTCAGTTTTCCTCAAAATAAAGGAGTTATGCATGAAGTGTTCATTTTGGCCTTCTCTCGCTGAAAAAACACTATTTGTGACCTGTGATAAAAAAAAATGCCATAACTTTTCTTCAAAGTTAGTTTTCAGTCAAGTTTCAACCTGAAAGCATAGAAAGATGCATAAACTTGAAGTTACAGGTGGATTTCAGTGAGTTTTCATCAAAATACAGGAGTTCTGCATGAAGTGTTCATTTTGGCCTTCTCTCGCTGAGAAAACGCTATTCGTGACCTGTGACACAAAACAGCCATAACTTTTGTTCAAAGTGAGTTTTCAGTCAAGTTTCAACCTGAAAGCATAGAAAGCTGAATAAACTTGAAGTTATAGGTGGATTTTAGTGAGTTTTCCTCAAAATACAGGAGTTCTGCATGAAGTGTTCATTTTGGCCTTCTCTCGCTGAGAAAACGCTATTCGTGACCTGTGACACAAAACAGCCATAACTTTTGTTCAAAGTGAGTTTTCAGTCAAGTTTCAAACTGAAAGCATAGAAAGATGCATAAACTTGAAGTTACAGCTTGATTTCAGTGAGTTTTCCAAAAAATACAGGAGTTATGCATGAAGTCTTCATTTCGGCCTTCTCTCGCTGAGATAACGCTATTTTTGACCTGCTACACAAAACAGCCATAACTTTTGTTCAAAGTGAGTTTTCAGTCAAGTTTCAACCTGAAAGCATAGAAAGATGCATAAACTTGAAGTTACAGGTGGATTTCAGTGAGTTTTCATCAAAATACAGGAGTTCTACATGAAGTGTTCATTTTGGCCTTCTCTCGTTGAGAAAACGCTATTTGTGACCTGTGACACAAAACAGCCATAACTTTTGTTCAAAGTGAGTTTTCAGTCAAGTTTCAACCTGAAAGCATAGAAAGATGCATAAACTTGAAGGTACAGGTGGATTTCAGTGAGTTTTCATCAAAATACAGGAGTTCTGCATGAAGTGCTCATTTTGGCCTTCTCTCGCTAAGAAAAATCTATTTGTGACCTGTGATACAAAACAGCCATAACTTTTGTTCAAAGTGAGGTTTGAGGAAAGTTTCAACCTGAAAGCATAGAAAGATGCATAAATTTGAAGTTAAAGCTTGATTTCAGTGAGTTTTCATCAAAATACAGGAGTTCTGCATGAAGTGTTCATTTTGGCCTTCTTTCGCTGAGAAAACACTATTTGTGACCTGTGATACAAAAATGCCATAACTTTTCTTCAAAGTGAGTTTTCAGTCAAGTTTCAACCTGAAAGCATAGAAAGATGCAGAAACTTGAAGTTACAGGTGGATTTCAGTGAGTTTTCATCAAAATACAGAAGTTCTGCATGAAGTGTTCATTTTGGCCTTCCCTCGCTGAGAAAACACTATTTGTGACCTGCGACAAAAAACAGCCATAACTTTTGTTCAAAGTGAGTTTTCAGTCAATTTCAACCTGAAAGCATAGAAAGATGCATAAGCTTTAAGTTAAAGGTTGATTTCAGTTAGTTTTCCTCAAAGTACAGGAGTTATGAATGAAGTGTTCATTTTGGCCTTCTCTAGCTGAGAAAACACTATTTGTGACCTGTGACACAAAACAGCCATAACTTTTGTTCAAGTAATTTTTCAGTCAAGTTTCAACCTGAAAGCATAGAAAGATGCATAAACTTGAAGTTACAGGTGGATTTCAGTGAGTTTTCATCAAAATACAGGAGTTCTACATGAAGTGTTCATTTTGGCCTTCTCTCGTTGAGAAAACGCTATTTTTGACCTGTGACACAAAACAGCCATAACTTTTGTTCAAAGTGAGTTTTCAGTCAAGTTTCAACCTGAAAGCATAGAAAGATGCATAAACTTGAAGTTACAGGTGGATTTCAGTGAGTTTTCCTCAAAATACAGGAGTTCTGCATGAAGTGTTCATTTTGGCCTTCTCTCGCTGAGAAAACGCTATTTTTGACCTGTGACACAAAACAGCCATAACTTTTCTTCAAAGTGAGGTTTCAGTCAAGTTTCAACCTGAAACCATAGAAAGATGTATAAACTTTAAGTTAGAGGTGGATTTCAGGCAGTTTTCCAAAAAATACAGGAGTTATGCATGACGTGTTCATTTTGGCCTTCTCTCGCTGACAAAATGCTATTTGTGACCTGTGATACAAAACAGCCATAACTTTTTTTCAAAGTGAGTTTTCAGTCAAATTTCAACCTGAAAGCATAGAAAGATGCATAAAAGAGAAGTTATAGGTGGATTTCAGGCAGTTTTCCAAAAAATACAGGAGTTATGCATGACGTGTTCATTTTGGCCTTCTCTCGCTAAGAAAATGCTATTTGTGACCTGTGATACAAAACAGCCATAACTTTTGTTCAAAGTTAGTTTTGAGTCAGGTTTCAACCTGAAAGCATAGAAAGATGCATACACTTTAAGTTACAGGTGGATTTCAGTCAGTTTTACCAAAAATACAGGAGTTATGCATGAAGTGTTCATTTTGGCCTTCTCTCCCTGAGAAAACACTATTTGTGACCTGTGATACAAAACAGCCATAACTTTTGTTCAAAGTGAGTTTTCAGACAAGTTTCAAATTTAAAGCATAGAAAGATGCATAAACTTTTAATTATGGGTAGATTTTAGGCATTTTTCCAAAAAATAAAGAAGTTATACATGAAGAGTACATTTTGGCCTTCTCTCGCTGTGAAAACACTAGTTTTGACCTGTGATAAAAAACAAAGTGAGTTTTCAGTCAAGTTTCAACCTTAAAGCATAGAAAGATGCATAAACTTGAAGTTACAGGTGGATTTCAGTGAGTTTTCCTCAAAATACAGGAGTTCTGCATGAAGTGTTCATTTTGGCCTTCTCTCGCTGAGAAAACACTATTTGTGACCTCTGATAAAAAGACAGCCATAACTTTTTTTAAACACAAGTTTTAAGTCAAGTTTCAACCTGAAAGCATAGAAACATACTTGAAATAGAAGTTACAAGTGGATTTCACGCAGTTTTCCTCAAAATACAGGAGTTATGCATGAAGTGTTCATTTTGGCCTTCTCTCGCTGAGAAAACACGATTTGTGACCTGTGATACAAAAATGCCATAACTTTTCTTCAAAGTGAGTTTTCAGTCAAGTTTCCACCTGAAAGCATAGAAAGATGCAGAAACTTGAAGTTACAGGTGGATTTCAGTGAGTTTTCATCAAAATACAGGAGTTCTGCATGAAGTGTTCATTTTGGCCTTCTCTCGCTGAGAAAACTCTATTTGTGACCTGTGACACAAAACAGCCATAACTTTTGTTCAAAGTGAGTTTTCAGTCAAGTTTCAAACTGAAAGCATAGAAAGATGCATAAACTTGAAGTTACACGTAGATTTAAAGAATTTTTCCAAAAAATACAGGAGTTATGCTTGAAGTGTTCATTTTGGCGTTCTCTCGCTTAGAAAACACTATTTGTGACCTGTTATACAAAACAGCCATAACTTTTGTTCAAAGTGAGTTTTCAGACAAGTTTAAACCTGGATACAATGAAAATTACATTACCTTGACATGACACGTGGATTTCAGTCAGTTTTCTTCTAAATAAGGGAGTTCAGCATGAAGTGTTCACTCCAGAGGAAACTCGCTGGTAAAAGGCATTGTGTGACCTGTGATCACAAATGCTGGAACTCTTGATCACACTGACCTTTCAGTGAACTTCAAATCTGAACACACAGAATGATGAAAACCTTTGAAGTAACAGGTGCTTTGAAGCCAGCTTTGCTCAAACTAATGGAGTTCTGCATGAAATGATTAAAATGTCTTCTTTTGTTTTGAAAACAGTCTTCGTGAACCGTGACATCAAAGACGTAATTTTTTTTCAAAATGACTTCGAAGTGAAAGTTCAACCTGAAAGCATAGAAAGATGCATAAACTTGAAGTTACAGGTGGAATTCATGCAGTTTTCCAAAAAATACAGGAGTTATGCATGAAGTGTTCATTTTGGCCTCCTCTCGCTGTGAAAACACTATTTGTGACCTGTGATACAAAACAGCCATAACTTTTGTTCAAAGTGAGTTTTCAGTCAAGTTTCAACCTGAAAGCATAGAAAGATGCATAAAACAGAAGTTACAAGTGGATTTCACGCAGTTTTCCTCAAAATACAGGAGTTCTGCATGAAGTGTTCATTTTGGCCTTCTCTCGCTGAGAAAACACTATTTGTGACCTGTGATACAAAAATGCCATAACTTTTCTTCAAAGTGAGGTTTCAGTCAAGTTTCAACCTGAAACCATAGAAAGATGTATAAACTTTAAGTTAGAGGTGGATTTCAGGCAGTTTTCCAAAAAATACAGGAGTTATGCATGACGTGTTCATTTTGGCCTTCTCTCGCTGACAAAATGCTATTTGTGACCTGTGATACAAAACAGCCATAACTTTTTTTCAAAGTGAGTTTTCAGTCAAATTTCAACCTGAAAGCATAGAAAGATGCATAAAAGAGAAGTTATAGGTGGATTTCAGGCAGTTTTCCAAAAAATACAGGAGTTATGCATGACGTGTTCATTTTGGCCTTCTCTCGCTAAGAAAATGCTATTTGTGACCTGTGATACAAAACAGCCATAACTTTTGTTCAAAGTTAGTTTTGAGTCAGGTTTCAACCTGAAAGCATAGAAAGATGCATACACTTTAAGTTACAGGTGGATTTCAGTCAGTTTTACCAAAAATACAGGAGTTATGCATGAAGTGTTCATTTTGGCCTTCTCTCCCTGAGAAAACACTATTTGTGACCTGTGATACAAAACAGCCATAACTTTTGTTCAAAGTGAGTTTTCAGACAAGTTTCAAATTTAAAGCATAGAAAGATGCATAAACTTTTAATTATGGGTAGATTTTAGGCATTTTTCCAAAAAATAAAGAAGTTATACATGAAGAGTACATTTTGGCCTTCTCTCGCTGTGAAAACACTAGTTTTGACCTGTGATAAAAAACAAAGTGAGTTTTCAGTCAAGTTTCAACCTGAAAGCATAGAAAGATGCATAAACTTGAAGTTAGAGGTGGATTTCAGGAAGTTTTCCTCAAAATACAAGAGTTATGCATGAAGTGTTCATTTTGGCCTTCTCTCGCTGAGAAAACGCTATTTGTGACCTGTGATACAAAACAGCCGTAACTTTTGTTCAAAGTGAGTTTTAAGTCAAGTTTCCACCTTAAAGCATAGAAAGATGCATAAACTTGAAGGTACTGCTTTATTTCAGTGAGTTTTCCTCAAAATACAGGGGTTATGCACAAAGTGTTCATTTTGGCCTTCTGTTGCTGAGAAAACACTATTTGTGACCTGTGATACAAAAATGCCATAATTTTTCTTCGAAGTGAGTTTTCAGTCAAGTTTCAACTTGAAAGCATAGAAAGATTCATAAACTTGAAGTTACAGGTGGATTTCAGTGAGTTTTCCTCAAAATACAGGAGTTCTGCATGAAGTGTTCATTTTGGCCTTCTCTCGCTGAGAAAACAATATTCATGACCTGTGACACAAAACAGCCATAACTTTTTTTCAAAGTGAGTTTTCAGTCAAGTTTCCACCTGAAAGCATAGAAAGATGCATAAACTTGAAGTAACAGGTGGATTTCAGTGAGTTTTCACCAAATACAGGAGTTCCGCATGAAGTGTTCATTTCGGCCTTCTCTCGCTGAGAAAAAGCTTTTTTTGACCTGCTACACAAAACAGCCATAACTTTTGTTCAAAGTGAGTTTTCAGTCAAGTTTCAACCTGAAAGCATAGAAAAATGCATAAACCTGAAGTTACAACTTGATTTAAGTGAGTTTTCATCAAAATACAGGAGTTCTGCATGAAGTGTTCATTTTGGCCTTCTCTCGCTGAGAAAACACTATTTGTGACCTGTGATACAAAAATGCCATAACTTTTCTTCAAAGTGAGTTTTCAGTCAAGTTTCAACCTGAAAGCATAGAAAGATGCATAAACTTGAAGTAACAGGTGGATTTCAGTGAGTTTTCATCAAAATACAGGAGTTCCGCATGAAGTGTTCATTTTGGCCTTCTCTCGCTGAGAAAACGCTATTTGTGACGTGTGACACAAAACAGCCATAACTTTTGTTCAAAGTGAGTTTTCAGTCAAGTTTCAACTTGAAAGCATAGAAAGATTCATAAACTTGAAGTTACAGGTGGATTTCAGTGAGTTTTCCTCAAAATACAGGAGTTCTGCATGAAGTGTTCATTTTGGCCTTCTCTCGCTGAGAAAACACTATTCATGACCTGTGACACAAAACAGCCATAACTTTTTTTCAAAGTGAGTTTTCAGTCAAGTTTCCACCTGAAAGCATAGAAAGATGCATAAACTTGAAGTAACAGGTGGATTTCAGTGAGTTTTCATCAAAATACAGGAGTTCCGCATGAAGTGTTCATTTTGGCCTTCTCTCGCTGAGAAAACGCTATTTGTGACGTGTGACACAAAACAGCCATAACTTTTGTTCAAAGTGAGTTTTCAGTCAAGTTTCAACCTGAAAGCATAGAAAGATGCATAAACTTTAAGTTACAGGTGGATTTCAGTTAGTTTTCCTCAAAATACAGGAGTTCTGCATGAAGTGTTCATTTTGGCCTTCTCTCGCTGAGAAAAATCTATTTGTGACCTGTGATACAAAACAGCCATAACTTTTGTTCAAAGTGAGGTTTGAGGAAAGTTTCAACCTGAAAGCATAGAAAGATGCATAAATTTGAAGTTACAGCTTGATTTCAGTGAGTTTTCATCAAAATACAGGAGTTCTGCATGAAGTGTTCATTTTGGCCTTCTTTCGCTGAGAAAACACTATTTGTGACCTGTGATACAAAAATGCCATAACTTTTCTTCAAAGTGAGTTTTCAGTCAAGTTTCAACCTGAAAGCATAGAAAGATGCAGAAACTTGAAGTTACAGGTGGATTTCAGTGAGTTTTCATCAAAATACAGAAGTTCTGCATGAAGTGTTCATTTTGGCCTTCTCTCGCTGAGAAAACACTATTTGTGACCTGCGACAAAAAACAGCCATAACTTTTGTTCAAAGTGAGTTTTCAGTCAAGTTTCAACCTGAAAGCATAGAAAGATGCATAAACTTTAAGTTAAAGGTGGATTTCAGTTAGTTTTCCTCAAAATACAGGAGTTCTGCATGAAGTGTTCATTTTGGCCTTCTCTAGCTGAGAAAACGCTATTTGTGACCTGTGATACAAAACAGCTATAACTTTTGTTCAAAGTGAGTTTTCAGTCAAGTTTCAACCTGAAAGCATAGAAAGATGCTTAAACTTTAAGTTACAGCTTGATTTCAGTGAGTTTTCCTCAAAATACAGGAGTTATGCATGAAGTCTTCATTTCGGCCTTCTCTCGCTGAGAAAAAGCTTTGTTTGACCTGCTACACAAAACAGCCATAACTTTTGTTCAAAGTGAGTTTTCAGTCAAGTTTCAACCTGAAAGCATAGAAAGATGCATAAACTTGAAGTTACAGGTGGATTTCAGTGAGTTTTCCTCAAAATACAGGAGTTCTGCATGAAGTGTTCATTTTGGCCTTCTCTCGCTGAGAAAACGCTATTTGTGACCTGCGACACAAAACAGCTATAACTTTTGTTCAAAGTGAGTTTTCAGTCAAGTTTCAACCTGAAAGCATAGAAAGATGCATAAATTTGAAGTTACAGCTTGATTTCAGTGAGTTTTCATCAAAATACAGGAGTTCTGCATGAAGTGTTCATTTTGGCCTTCTTTCGCTGAGAAAACACTATTTGTGACCTGCGACAAAAAACAGCCATAACTTTTGTTCAAAGTGAGTTTTCAATCAAGTTTCAACCTGAAAGCATAGAAAGATGCATAAACTTGAAGTTACAGGTGGTGTACTGGTCTCACCACCAGTTAGGTTACCCAGTCAGATAAACACAGAGTCCAATAACACCAGTAGAAGTCGGAACTTGTTTTGGCCGTTTACTGAACATCAGTGTGAAACTGTAACACAAATATTACAAATACGGATATTATACATGTGTCCAATACAAATGTAAGCAATAGGATGAGTATAAAGCATTTTCTCTATCAGCCTTCATGTCACTTAAAGCGTTTCCAAATAACATAAATTACAGAATAATCTCGCAAATACCACTCTCTAAGCATTAATATAAACCTTAAAAAAATAATACTTACAGACATTGCGTCTAAACAATGGCTATGAAAGGATGCGGACAGATGAAAGGAGCTAACACTGTTACGCTAGCTGCACATGTCCTTCATTTGCTGCTTCTGACAACTTCCTGTCTAAACCGGAAAAGATGTAGCATCAACTTTAAAAACTAATAACACCCACAAGGGGGCTCTAAACAACAAAATTTCAATAGTCGACTGAGACCTTAACACTCCCCACCTGGGATCTTTCAACGACCCCACAAACTTTACCCTTCTCAAAGCGGTCTCAGGAGACAGAAGAAGGACCACTTCTGTAACAGGTCGAGAAAAGACCTTTTTGGCTCCGTCTTTGAAGAGTCTAATGTCCACTTTCCTTACTCTTCCATCTTGGCTTGGTGAAACTTTCTCGATGATGGCCATTGGCCACTCGTTCCTTTTGGCCTGGTTATCCTTCATCAAGACCACAACTCCCTCCTTGAGATTGGGACTTTTATCTTGCCACTTGCGTCTGCACTGTAGTGTGTTCAAATATTCCCAACGCCACCTGTTCCAAAAGGTCTCTGCCAGGTTCTGAACACGTTTCCATTCCAATTTGAAGAGATTCACTGTCCCAAAGTCTCCTGGCGGAGGTGGAGGGACGCCGTTTTTTTGCGTCAGCAGCACAGCTGGAGTCAAGATAAGTGGTGCTTCTGGGTCCGAAGACACAGGAATGAGGGGCCTTGAACTGATCACGGCTGTGACCTCAGCCATGAATGTTGTCAGCACCTCATGCGTAAGGCGAGATTGTCCACTTTGGAGAAGCATACAGTCGAGGATGCGACTGGCGATCCCGATCATCCGCTCCCATACGCCGCCCATATGGGATGAATGGGGCGGGTTGAAAACCCATTTGCACTGCTGCTTCTGAAGATACTTCCCCACAATGTCCGAACTGCAACTTGAGGCATCCATGTTCAGCTCATGGCAAGCACCAATGAAATTAGTGCCACGGTCAGAGTGGATCTGCTTCGCAGGACCTCGGATTGCGAAGAATCTTCTCAGGGCGTTTATGAAGCTGCTAGCAGTCATGCTCTCAATGACCTCTATGTGCACAGCCCTTGTACACATGCAGCAGAACAATGCAGCCCACCGTTTGCTGTTGGCGTGTCCACCTCTGGTGCGGCGTGAGACTACTCCCCATGGCCCGAAGATGTCCACCCCTACGTAGGTAAAGGGTATTGCTGCTTGAAGACGCTCCGCTGGCAGATCAGCCATCTGTTGGTGTTCTGTTTTACCGCGAAGCTTTCTGCATGTGACACATTTGAAGAGGATACTTCTGATGCACCCTTTTGCTCCAACAATCCAGAATCCAGCAGCACGGATGGCGCCCTCTGTAAAATGTCTACCCTGATGCTTCACAGCATCATGGTGTTGACGCACAAGCAGGGTCGCCACGTGATGTTGACCAGGAATAATGATGGGGTTGGTTTCATCCATTCCAAAGTCAGACTGGGATATGCGGCCTCCCACTCTCAGCAATCCACTACTGTCAATGATGGGACGTAGCTTTCTTAAGCTGCTTTGAGATGGAAGATTCAGTCCCCTTGCAATGCAGTCCAGTTCTTTCCGGAAACACTCATGCTGCACACTTTTGATCACGAGGATCTTCGCTTTCTTAAGCTCTTCTTCAGTAGGGCCTGCACGACAGATGTGCCATCCATGGCAGGTGTTGTCTGGTGCAGACTGAGCAAAGGAAAGAGCTATGTGTATCAGACGGGCAATTGCTGTCATGAGTGTGCTCCATGCAGAGAAACGCTCAAACTTCCTATTATTCATTAAACCCTTTGAAACTTCTGTGGCGCTAGCTGTGATCAGTGGACGAACTTCGGCATCAGCGTCAGAGTTGATGAGGTCAAAAGTTTCTTCAGGTTCAGAGAAGTGCAGAGATGAGTTCTGGAGAAAGGCTGGTCCAGACAACCAAGTCATGGCACTAAGGGAGACAGCAGCGACGGACCTGGACCCATGGTCGGCTGGGTTATGTTCTGTGGGAACGTATCGCCACTGTTCTGGAGAAGAAGACTGTCGGATCCGCTGGACTCGGTTATTCACATAGACGTAGAACCGCCTTGCTTGGTTGTGAATATATCCCAGCACCACTTTGCTGTCAGTATAATAAGTGGTGTGGTCGAACCTCAGGGCCATTTCTTCAACCACCAGCTCTGCAACTTCAACTGCAAGAACTGCTGCGCATAACTCCAACCTAGGAACTGTAATCTCTGGTTGAGGTGCCAATTTAGCCTTCCCAAAGACGAAACTGACTTCGCTTTTGCCATCCTCCCTAGTTAGTTTCAAATAAGCCACTGCTGAAATGGCCTGAACAGAAGCATCTGAGAAGACAAATAGCTCTTTATCTCGAGCATCAGAGAACGAGAATGATGAGTAAGCCCGTGGTATCCGGAGTGCTTGAAGATCTTGAAGGGAGGTTTTCCACGCCGTCCATTCCCCTTTCATGTCATCCGGAAGCGGTGTGTCCCAGTCCTCAGCTTGCTTAGAGAGGTCGCGGAGTAGAAGTCTGCCTCGTATAGTGACGGGTGCCAGAAAGCCGAGAGGATCGTACAGGCGGTTGACCGTCGACAAAACTCCTCTTCGCGTGTATGGCTTCTCGTTGTCCGAGATCTGAAAAGTGAATGTGTCTGTGGCGATGTTCCAAGATACTCCAAGACTTCGCTGCAGAGGTAGATCATCAGAGAACAGGTTTAAGTCTTGGATTTCTTTCGCACGGTCTTCAGGAGGAAAAGCCGTGATGACTGCAGGTCTGTTGGAAGCTATCTTGTGTAGCCGAACGTTAGATGCTGCAAGCATTTGCTGAGCTCGCTTGATGACACAGATGGCTTCTGCTTCTGTAGAGAAGGACTTCAGTCCGTCATCAACGTAGAAGTCTCGCTCTACGTACTGTCTGGCATCGCTGCCAAACTCTGCCTCTCCTTGCTTGGCTGCTCTTCTGAGGCCGTAGATCGCAACTGCGGGGGATGGGCTGTTGCCGAAAACGTGCACACGCATGCGGTAATCTATAATGTCATTGTTTGGATTGTTGTCACGGTACCACAAGAAGCGGAGATAATCCCTATGGTCCTCCCGTACCACGAAACAATGAAACATGTGCTGAATGTCTGCGGTAACAGCCACAAGTTCCTTCCGGAACCTCAACAGTACCCCCAGTCGGCTGTTGTTGAGATCAGGTCCAGTAAGCAGCACGTCATTCAGAGATATCCCTTCGAAAGGAGCGCTTGAATCAAAGACCACGCGAATCTGCTCCGGTTTCCTGGGATGATAGACCCCAAATGATGGGAGGAACCAGCACTCTTGGCCTTCAGGAAGCGGTGGAGCGACTTCAGCATGCTGGTTGATGAGCAGCTTCTCCATAAACTCTAGGTACTGTGCCTTCATCTTTGGCCGTTTTTCTAGAGTCCGGCGAAGTGAAGAGAGGCGCTGGTAGGCATAGTCTCTGTTGTTGGGTAGCCGTCGCCTTGGAGAACGGAAAGGCAGAGGTGCAACCCAGCTTTTAGAGCTGTCCTGATAGCACTCATCCTCCATCAACTGAAGGAAACTCAAATCCTCCATCGATGGCGCAAGTTGGTGGTCCTTGGCTGAGTGGTGGAAGACTGACTGGCCCAGACTCTCACTGGTGTCTATCAGTGAGTGACATGTAGTAAGGTTTGTGCTGAGGGGCCGGCAGATGAAATTCTCCTTTATGTGGACCTTACTAGTGCATGGCTCGAGGTAAGTGGGACGACCATTTTCCAGGATGCAGGTCTTGAAGGCTTTCACTTGAGATGGTCTGTGTGCACCTCTAAGGCACACGTCACCGATGATGACCCACCCTAAGTCCAGTCTTTGAGCAAAGGGGGCATCATGTGAACCATTAATTTGCTCCCTCACCTTATGCACTCGTAAAATGTCTCTTCCCAATAGCAGGAGGATGTCGGCTTCTGGATCGAGGGGAGGAATTTCTCCGGCGATACGTTTCAGGTGGCTGTGGTGAAGAGCTGCGTTTGAAGTGGGGATCTCAGAACGGTTTTTTGGGACCTGGTTACATTCCAGAAGTGTTGGAAGTGGTAGACTAATCTTCTCATCCACTGACTCAACCATGAACCCACAGGCCCTTCTGCCGGCTGTTTGCTTGCGTCCTGCGCACGTCTTCAGCGTGTAAGGTTGTTTGTCTCCTGTAATGTCAAAGAGCTTAAAGAATTCGGACCTTACCAAGGAACGATTGCTCTGGTCGTCTAGAATGGCATACATACGTTTCGACCTTTCATGATGTCCCTTGGGAAACACGTTGACGAGGCATATCTTTGAGCATGCTCTCTCGCTCACTCCGTCTCCACACACTTCAGTGCACTTAGAGGTCACCTCCTCGTCATCACCTTTGTCAGACTCCCCACCGTTCTCTGAAACAGTAGGATCTGACCTTGACCTCGAAGGTACTGGGCCTGGATGAAGTGCTGAAATGTGCTGAGTACTTTCACATTCCTTGCACTGTATTTCCACTTGGCAATCCTTGGCAAAGTGACTTGTGGATGAGCAGCATCTAAAACATATAGAACGCTCTTTCAGAAACTGTTTGCGATCTTCGTAACTCTTCTCTCTGAAGGTGCGGCGCTTCCGCAGTGTATGGGGCTTATCATGAATTGGACAATGTTTGGCAAGATTCATCTCTCTTTTCTGATCTCCTTTTTTCTCTGGAGGTGAAACTTGGGTCTTGTGGACTGTGATGGGCGTCCGAACAGACTTGTCTGGCTTGTCTCTTTTTGCGGATTGGAAGGACGTGGTGTTAAAGCTGGGGTCTGTTTGTGTTCTAGCTTCAGTCCGGATGAAGTCCACAAACACACTAAAAGGTGGAAAAGGAACCTTGTTTCGCGACTTGTATGTAGAACCCACTGACTTCCACTTTTCCTGTATGCCAAATGGGAGCTTCTCCACGATTGGGCAGGCGCCTCTGGAAGTATCTAGGTATGAAAGCCCAGTCAGGATGCCATCCCCCTTAGCAGCTTCAACTTCCATCAATAGATCTGCTAATTCTTGGAGTTTATGTGGGTCTTTGTACGAGACCTTAGGAAAGGTTTCCAGCCTAGAGAAGAGAGCACTTTCAATTGCCTCAGGTGAGCCGTACGTTTCTTCCAGTCTTTCCCAAATCATTACTAAGCCTCTAAACGGGTCTCTCATATTGACAGCCTTTATCCTGCGCGCATGCTCGGACGATTGTTTCCCAAGCCACTTGATGAGTATGTCGAGCTCTTCTCTTGGTGAGAGGTCTAGTTTGGCAATGGCACCCTGGAAGGATGATTTCCAAGCCCAATAGTTTTCTGGCTTATCATCGAAGGCCGTTAACCCTGTAGTTACCAGCTGGGAACGGGTCATACATTTGACAAGGTCAAGAGTGGTGTTTTGGGTGCTTGGACTAGCTGGCACAAAGGGGTTGTAGTAGGGTTGGTAGGTGTCAGGCTGTCGCCTATATCGCTCCTGTGGTCTGTCTCCAGGCTGCGGCTGGGGACCAGGCTGAGGAACCACAGGCTGAGAGCTGTGTCCTGAATACTGGCTGTCGCACCCCTGCTGTTGTGGAGTGGTTAGTCGCTGAGGGAGAAATTCACCTTGAACCTTGGACTGTTGACTACGTTGAACAGCACCAGCTTGGAATGGTGCTCGACCAGCGGCTGGAAGCGGAAGGAAACCTGACTCTTTGTCATCTGATCCAGCTGGCTGAAGAATGGATTTGACCCTAGTTTGATCGTACACGTAGTTAGCTGTGCGCTGAAGTCGTTGCTCGAGAGGAACTGGTGTAGAAACACTTTCTGCTTCCATCAAGCCTGTCTCGAGCAAGCCTGCTTCCAGAATCTCCGCTTTAGCTAAGGCAGCATCGGCTTCCTTTTGGTCTTGCATAGCTTCTAAGGTGGCTTTAATGCGAGCTGTTTCAACCTTTAACTCTATTTCTCTATCTGCGAAGGCAGCTCTGGCTTTTGCTGCTTCTGCTCTAGCCCTTGCTTGAACGACCATCATGTTGAAACTGGAGATTGAAGAACATTTTGATTTTCTCGATTTAGATGACATAGAATGATTATCTCCATGCTGAGATGCTTCCTCACGCGAAGACATGATGGTGTTGTATATCGAAGCAAATACTTAGCTTGAGTAGTGGGATTGAGACAGCAGAGGCAGTATGCTTGCTAACCATGTGTTGGGCGAAGAATCCTCACGGCTCTCCTTTCTTCACAGCCTATCGTGTGGCTGTCTTTTCACTGTACTGGTCTCACCACCAGTTAGGTTACCCAGTCAGATAAACACAGAGTCCAATAACACCAGTAGAAGTCGGAACTTGTTTTGGCCGTTTACTGAACATCAGTGTGAAACTGTAACACAAATATTACAAATACGGATATTATACATGTGTCCAATACAAATGTAAGCAACAGGATGAGTACAAAGCATTTTCTCTATCAGCCTTCATGTCACTTAAAGCGTTTCCAAATAACATAAATTACAGAATAATCTCGCAAATACCACTCTCGAAGCATTAATATAAACCTTATAAAAAATAATACTTACAGATATTGCGTCTAAACAATGGCTATGAAAGGATGCGGACAGATGAAAGGAGCTAACACTGTTACGCTAGCTGCACATGTCCTTCATTTGCTGCTTCTGACAACTTCCTGTCTAAACCGGAAAAGATGTAGCATTAACTTTAAAAACTAATAACACCCAAAAGGGGGCTCTAAACAACAAAATTTCAATAGTCTACTGAGACCTTAACAGGTGTATTTCAGTGAGTTTTCATCAAAATACAGGAGTTCTGCATGAAGTGTTCATTTTGGCCTTCTCTCGCTGAGAAAATGCTATTTGTGACCTGCGACAAAAAACAGCCATAACTTTTGTTCAAAGTGAGTTTTCAGTCAAGTTTCAACCTGAAAGCATAGAAAGATGCATAAACTTGAAGTTACAGCTTGATTTAAGTGAGTTTTCCTCAAAATACATGAGTTATGCATGAAGTGTTCATTTTGGCCTTCTTTCGCTGAGAAAACACTATTTGTGACCTGCGACACAAAACAGCCATAACTTTTGTTCAAAATGAGTTTTCAGTCAAGTTTCAACCTGAAAGCATAGAAAGATGCATAAAAGAGAAGTAACAGGTGGATTTCACACAGTTTTCCTCAAAATACTGGAGTTATGCATGAAGTGTTCATTTTGGCCTTCTCTCACTGAGAAAACACTATTTGTGACCTGTGATACAAAAATGCCATAACTTTTCTTCAAAGTGAGTTTTCAGTCAAGTTTCAACCTGAAAGCATAGAAAGATGCATAAACTTGAAGTTACAGCTTGATTTCAGTGAGTTTTCATCAAAATACAGGAGTTCTGCATGAAGTGTTCATTTTGGCCTTCTCTCGCTGAGAAAACACTATTTGTGACCTGTGACACAAAAAATGCCATAACTTTTGTTCAAAGTGAGGTTTCAGTCAGGTTTCAACCTGAAAGCATAGAAAGATGAATAAACTTGAAGGTACAGCTTGATTTCAGTGAGTTTTCCTCAAAATACAGGGGTTATGCATGAAGTATTCATTTTGACCTTCTCTCGCTGAGAAAACGCTATTAGAGACCTGTGAAACAAAACAGCCATAACTTTTGTTCAGAGGTAGTTTTCAGATAAGTTTTAATCTGACAGCATAGAAAGATGAATAAACTTGAAGTCACAGGTGGATTTCACCAAGTTTACATAAAAATACAGGAGTTATGCATGAAGTGTTCATTTTGGCCTTCTCTCGCTGAGAAAACACTATTTGTGACCTGTGATAAAAAACAGCCATAACTTTTTTTCAAAGTGAGTTTTCAGTCAAGTTTCAACCTGAAAGCATAGAACGATGCATAAACTTGAAGTTGCAGGTAGATTTCACTCAGTTTCCTCAAAATACAGGAGTTATGCATGAAGTGTTCATTTTGGCCTTCTCTCGCTGAGAAAACACTATTTGTGACCTGTGATAAAAAACAGCCATAACTTTTGTTCAAAGTCAGTTTTCAGTCAAATTTCAACCTGAAAGCTTAGAAAGATGCATAAACTTGAAGTTTTGAGGGTGGATTTAAGGCAGTTTTCCAAAAAATACAGGAGTTATGCATGAAGTGTTAATTTTAGCCTTCTCTCGCTGAGAAAACTTTATTTGTGACCTGTGATACAAAACAGCCATAACTTTTGTTCAAAGTGAGTTTTCTGTCAAGTTTCAACCTGAAAGCATAGAAAGATGCATAAACTTGAAGATAAAGGTGGATTTCATGAAGTTTTCCAAAAAATACAGGAGTTATGCATGAATTGTTCATTTTGGCCTTCTCTCGCTGAGAAAACACTATTTGTGACCTGTGATACACAACAGCCACAACTTTTGTTCAAAGTGAGTTTTCAGTCAAGTTTCAACGTGAAAGCATAGAAAGATGCATAAAAGAGGAGTTAGAGGTTGATTTCAGGCAGTTTTCCTCAAAATACAGGAGTTATGCATGAAGTGTTCATTTTGGCCTTCTCTTGCTGAGAAAACACTTTTTGTGACCTGTGATACAAAAATGCCATAGCTTTTGTTCAAATTGAGTTTTCAGTCAAGTTTTTACCTGAAAGCATAGAAAGATGCATAACCTTGAAGTTACAGGTGGATTTCAGTGAGTTTTCCTCAAAATACAGGAGTTTTGCATGAAGTGTTCATTTTGGCCTTCTCTCGCTGAGAAAACACTGTTTGTGACCTGTGATACAAAACAGCCATAACTTTTGTTCAAAGTGAGTTTTTAGTCAAGTTTCAACCTGAAAGAATAGAAAGATGCATAATCTTTAAGTTAGAGGTGGATTTCAGGCAGTTTTCCTCAAAATACAGGAGTTATGCATGAAGTGTTCATTTTGGGGTTCTCTCGCTGAGAAAACGCTATTTGTGACCTGTGATACAAAACAGCCATAACTTTTGTTCAAAGTGAGTTTTCAGTCAAGTTTCTACCTGAGAGCATAGAAAGATGCATAATCTTTAAGTTAGAGGTGGATTTCAGGCAGTTTTCCTCAAAATACAGGAGTTATGCATGAAGTGTTCATTTTGGCCATCTCTCGCTGAGAAAACGCTTTTTGTGACCTGTGATAAAAAACAGCCATAACTTTTGTTCAAAGTGAGTTTTCAATCAAGTTTCAACCTGAAAGCATAGAAAGATGCATAAACTTTAAGTTCGAGGTGGATTTCAGGTAGTTTTCCTCAAAATACAGGAGTTATACATGAAATGTTCATTTTGGCTTTCTCTCGCTGAGAAAACGCTATTTGTGACCTGTCATACAAAATAGCCATAACTTTTGTTCAAAGTGAGTTTTCAGTCAAGTTTCAACCTGAATGAATAGAAAGATGCATAAAAGTGAAATCAGAGGTGGATTTCATGCAGTTTTCCTCAAAATACAGGAGTTATGCATGAAATGTTCATTTTGGCTTTCTCTTGCTGAGAAAACGCTATTTGTGACCTGTCATACAAAATAGCCATAACTTTTGTTCAAAGTGAGTTTTCATTCAAGTTTCAACCTGAAAGCAGAGAAAGATGCATAAACTTGAAGTTAGAGGTGGATTTCAGGCAGTTTTCCTCAAAATACAAGAGTGATGCATGAAGTGTTCATTTTGGCCTTCTCTCGCTGTGAAAACGTTATTTGTGACCTGTGATACTAAACAGCCATAACTTTTGTTCAAAGTGAGTTTTCAGTCAAGTTTCCACCTGAAAGCATAGAAAGATGCATAAAAGAGAAGTTACAGGTGGATTTCAGGCAGTTTTCCTCAAAATACAGGAGTTATGCATGAAGTTTTCATTTTGGCCTTCTCTTGCTGAGAAAACACTATTTGTGACCTGTGATACAAAAATGCCATAGCTTTTGTTCAAATTGAGTTTTCAGTCAAGTTTTCACCTGAAAGCATAGAAAGATGCATAACCTTGAAGTTACAGGTGGATTTCAGTGAGTTTTCCTCAAAATAATGGAGTTTTGCATGAAGTGTTCATTTTGGCCTTCTCTCGCTGAGAAAACACTATTTGTGACCTGTGATACAAAACAGCCATAACTTTTGTTCAAAGTGAGTTTTCAGTCAAGTTTCCACCTGAAAGCATAGAAAGATGCATAAACTTGAAGTTAAAGGTGGATTTCAGTGAGTTTTCCTAAAAATACAGGAGTTAAGCATGAAGTGTTCATTTTGGCCTTCTCTTCCTGAGAAAACGCTAGTTGTGACCTGAGATACAAAAAAGCCATAACTTTTGTTCAAAGTGAGTTTTCAGTCAAGTTTCAACGTGAGACCATAGAAAGATGCATAAATTTGGAGTTACAGGTGGATTTCTGGAAGCTTTACTCACAATACAGGAGTTATGCATGAAGTGTTCATTTTGGCCTTCTCTCTCTGAGAAAACGCTATTTTTGAGCTGTGATACAAAACAGCCATAACTTTTTTTCACAGTGGGTTTTCAGTCAAGTTTCCACCTGAAAGCATAGAAAGATGCATAAAAGAGAAGTTACAGGTGGATTTCATGCAGTTTTCCTCAAAATACAGGAGTTCTGCATGAAGTGTTCATTTTGGCCTTCTCTCGCTGAGAAAACGCTATTTGTTACCTGTGATTCAAAAATGCCATAACTTTTGTTCAAAATAAGTTTTCAGTCAAATTTCAACCTGAAATAATAGAAAAATGCATAAAAGAGAAGTAATAGGTGGATTTCACTCAGTTTTCCTGAAAATACAGGAGTTATGCTTGAAGTGTTCATTTTGGCCTTGTCTCGCTGAGAAAACACTATTTGTGACCTGTGATACAAAAAACAGCCATAACTTTTGTTCAAAGTGAGTTTTCATTCAAGTTTCAACCTGAAATCATTGAAAGATGCATTAACTTGAAGTTACAGGTGGATTTCACGCAGTTTTCCTCAAAATACAGGAGTTATGAATCGACTGTTCATTTTGGCCGTCTCTCGCTGTGAAAACACTATTTGTGACCTGTGATACAAAACAGCCATAACTTTTATTCAAAGTGAGTTTTCAATCAAGTTTCAACCTGAAAGCATAGAAAGATGCATAAACTTGAAGTTACAGGTGGATTTCAGGAAGTTTTCCTCAAAATACAAGAGTTATTCATGAAGTGTTCATTTTGGCCTTCCCTCGCTGAGAAAACATTATTTAGGACCTGTGATACAAAACAGCCATAACTTTTGTTCAGAGTGAGTTTTCAGTCAAGTTTCAACCTGAAAGCATAGAAAGATGCATAAAAGAGAAGTTACAGGTGGATTTCACTTAGTTTTCATGAAAATAAGGGAGTTCAGCAAGAAGTGTTCACTCCAGAGGACTCTCGCTGGTAAAAGGCATTGTGTGACCTGTGATCACAAATGCTGGAACTCTTGATCAAACTGACCTTTCAGTGAACTTCAAAACTGAAAACACAGAATGATGAAAACCTTTGAAGTAACAGGTGCTTTTAAGCCAGCTTTGCTCAAACTAATGGAGTTCTGCATGAAATGTTTAAATTGTCTTCTTTTGTTTTGAAAACCGTCTTCATGAACAGTGATCATCAAAGACGTAATTTTTTTTCAAAATGACTTCAAAGTGAAAGTTTCAACCTGAAAGCATAGAAAGATGCATAAACTTGAAGTTACAGGTGGATTTCACTATGTTTACCTAAAAATACAGGAGTTATGCATGAAGTGTTCATTTTGGCCTTCTCTCGCTGAGACAACGCTATTTGTGACCTGTAAAAAAAAAAAAAGTAATAACTTTTGTTCAGAGTGAGTTTTAAGACAAGTTTCAATCCGAAAGCATAGAAAGATGAATAAAACAGACGCTACAGGTGGATTTTACGCAGTTTTCCTCAAAATACAGGAGTTATGAATGAAGTGTTCATTTTGGCCTTCTCTCGCTGAGAAAACACTATTTGTGACCTGTGATACAAAACAGCCATAACTTTTGTTCAAAGTCAGTTTTCAGTCAAATTTCAACCTGAAAGCTTAGAAAGATGCATAAACTTGAAGTTTGAGGGTGGATTTAAGGCAGTTTTCCAAAATATACAGGAGTTATGCATGAAGTGTTCATTTTGGCCTTCTCTCGCTGAGAAAACACTACTTGTGACCTGTGAGACAAAACAGCCATAACTTTTGTTCAAAGTCAGTTTTCAGACAAGTTTAAACCTGAATACACTGAAAATTACATTACCTTGACATGAAACGTGGATTTCAGTCAGTTTTCCTGAAAATAAGGGAGTTCAGCATGAAGTGTTCACTCTAGAGGACTCTCGCTGGTAAAAGGCATTGTTTGACCTGTGATCACAAATGCTGGAACTCTTGATCACACTGACCTTTCAGTGAACTTCAAATCTGAAAACACAGAATGATGAAAACCTTTGAAGTAACAGGTGCTTTTAAGCCAGCTTTGCTCAAACTAATGGAGTTCTGCATGTAATGATGAAAAAGTCTTCTTTTGTTTTGAAAACAGTCTTCGTGAACCTTGATCATCAAAGACATAATTTTTTTTCAAAATGACTTTGAAGTGAAAGTTCGACCTGAAGTCATAGAAAGATGCGTAAAAGAGAAGTTGTAGGTGGATTTCACTCAGTTTTCCTCAAAATACAGGAGTTATGCATGAAGTGTTCATTTTGGCCTTCTCTCCCTGAGAAAATGCTATTTGTGACCTGTGATACAAAACAGCCATAAGTTTTTTTCAAAGTGAGTTTTCAGTCAAGTTTCAACCCAGATACGATGAAAATTACATTACCTTGACATGACACGTGGATTTCAGTCAGTTTTCCTGAAAATAAGGGATTTCAGCAAGAAGTGTTCACTCCAGAGGACTCTTGCTGGTAAAAGGCATTGTGTGACCTGTGATCACAAATGCTGGAACTCTTGATCACACTGACCTTTCAGTGAACTTAAAATCTGAAAACACAGAATGATGAAAACCTTTGAAGTAACAGGTGCTTTTAAGCCAGCTTTGGTCAAACTGATGGAGTTCTGCATAAAATGTTTAAAATGTCTTCTTTTGTTTTGAAAACAGTCTTCGTGAACAGTGATCATCAAAGACGTAATTTTTTTTCAAAATGACTTCGAAGTGAAAGTTTCCACCTGAAAGCATAGAAAGATGAATAAACTTGAAGTTAGAGGTGGATTTCAGTCAGTTTTCCTCAAAATACAGGAGTTATGCATGAAGTGTTCATTTTGGCTTTCACTCGCTGTGAAAACAGTATTTGGGACCTGTAATACAAAACAGCCATAACTTTTGTTCAATGTGAGTTTTCAGTCAAGTTTCAACCTGAAAGCATAGAAAGATGCATAAAGGAGATTTTACAGGTGGATTTCATGCAGTTTTCCAAAAAATACAAGAGTTATGCATGAAGTGTTCATTTTGGCATTCTCTCGCTTTGAAAACACTGTTAGTTACCTGTGATACAAAAAAACCATAACTTTCGTTCAAAGTGAGTTTTCAGTCAAGTTTCAACCTTAAAGCATAGAAAGATGCATAAAGGAGAATTTACAGGTGGATTTCATGCAGTTTTCCAAAAAATATAGGAATTATGCATGAATTGTTTATTTTTGCCTTCTCTCGCTGAGAAAACGCTATTTGTGACTTGTGATACAAAACAGCCATAATTTTTGTTCAAAGTGAGTTTTCAGTCAAGTTTCAACCTGAAAGCATAGAAAAATGCATAAACTTTAAGTCAGAGGATGTATTTAACTCAGTTTTCCAAAAAATACAATAGGTATGGATGAAGTTTTCATTTTGGACTTATTTCGCTGTGAAAACAGTATTTGTGACCTGTCATAAAAAACAGCCATAACTTTTGTTCAAAGTGAGTTTTCAGTCAAGTTACAACCTGAAAGCATAGAAAGATGCAAAAACTTGAAGTTACAGTTGGATTTCATGCAGTTTTCCTCAAAAAACAGGAGTTATGCAGGAAGTGTTCATTTTGAGCTTCTCTCGCTGAGAAAACGCTATTTGTGACCTGTGATACAAAACAGCCATAACTTTTGTTCAAAGTCAGTTTTCAGTCAAGTTTCAACCTTAAAGAATGGAAAGATGCATAAAAGAGAAGTTACAGGTGGATTTCACACAGTTTTCCTCAAAATACAGGAGTTATGCATGAAGTGTTCATTTTGGCCTTCTCTCGCTGAGAAAACACTATTTGTGACCTGTGATACAAAACAGCCATAACTTTTGTTCAAATTGAGTTTTCAGTCAAATTTAAACCTGAAAGCATAGAAAGATGCATTAAAGAGAAGTTACAGGTGGATTTCAGGCAGTTTTTCTCAAAATACAGGAGTTATGCATGAAGTGTTCATTTTGGTCTTCTCTCGCTGAGAAAACACTATTTGTGACCTTTGATACAAAACAGCCATAACTTTTGTTCAAAGTGAGTTTTGTTTCAAGTTTCAACCTAAAACATAGAAAGATGCATAAAAAAGAAGTTATAGGTGAATTTCATGCAGTTTTCCTCAAAATACAGGATTTATGCATGAAGTGTTCATTTTGGCCTTCTCTCGCTGAGAAAACACTATTTGTGACCTGTGATACAAAACAGCCATAACTTTTGTTCAAAGTGAGTTTCAGACAAGTTTGAACCTGGATACAATGAAAATTACATTACCTTGACATTACACGTGGATTTCAGTCAGTTTTCTTCTAAATAAGGGAGTTCAGCATGAAGTGTTCACTCCAGAGGACTCTCGCTGGTAAAAGGCATTGTGTGACCTTTGATCACAAATTCTGGAACTCTTGATCACACTGACCTTTCAGTGAACTTCAAAAGTGAAAACACAGAATGATGAAAACCTTTGAAGTAACAGGTGCTTTTAAGCCAGCTTTGCTCAAACTAATGGAGTTCTGCATGAAATGATTAAAATGTCTTCTTTTGTTTTGAAAACAGTCTTCGTGAACAGGGATCATCAAAGACGTAATTTTTTTTCAAAATGACTTCGAAGTGAAAGTTCAACCTGAAAGCATAGAAAGATGCATAAAACAGACGTTACAGGTGGATTTCATGCAGTTTTCCTCAAAATACAGGAGTTATGAATGAAGTGTTCATTTTAGTCTTCTCTCGCTGAGAAAATACTATTTGTGACCTGTGATACAAAACAGCCATAACTTTTTTTCAAAGTCAGTTTTCAGTCAAATTTCAACCTGAAAGCTTAGAAAGATGCATAAACTTGAAGTTTGAGGTGGATTTAAGGCAGTTTTCCAAAAAATACAGGAGTTATGCATGAAGTGTTCATTTTGGCCTTCTCTCCCTGAGAAAATGCTATTTGTGACCTGTGATACAAAAAAGCCATAATTTTTGTTCAAAGTGAGTTTTCAGTCAAGTTACAACCTGAAAGCATAGAAAGATGCATAAAAGAGAAGTTACAGGTGGATTTCAGTCAGTTTTCCTCAAAATACAGGAGTTATGCATGAAGTGTTCATTTTGGCCTCCTCTCGCTGTAAAAACACTATTTGTGACCTGTGATACAAAACAGCCATAACTTTTGTTCAAAGTGAGTTTTCAGTCAAGTTTCAACCTGAAAGCATAGAAAGATGCATAAAAGAGAAGTTACAGGTGGATTTCATGCAGTTTTCTAAAGAATACAGGAGTTATGCATGAAGTGTTCATTTTGGCCTTCTCTCGCTGAGAAAACACTATTTGTGACCTGTGATACAAAACAGCCATAACTTTTGTTCAAAGTGAGTTTTCAGTCAAGTTTAAACCTGAAAGCAAAGAAAGATACATAAACATGAAGTTTGAGGTGGATTTGACACAGTTTTCCTCAAAATACAGGAGTTATGCATGAAGTGTTCATTTAGGCCTTCTCTCGCTGAGAAAACACTATTTGTGACCTGTGATACAAAACAGCCATTACTTTTGTTCAAAGTGAGTTTTCAGACAAGTTTCAACCTGAAAGCATAGAAAGATGCAGAAAAGGGAAGTTAAAGGTGGATTTCAGTGAGTTTTCCTCAAAATAAAGGAGTTATGCATGAAGTGTTCATTTTGGCCTTCTCTCGCTTAGAAAACGCTATTTGTGACCTGTGATACAAAACAGCCATAACTTTTGTTCAAAGTGAGTTTTCAGACAAGTTTCAACCTGGATACAATGAAAATTACATTACCTTGACATGACACGTGGATTTCAGTCAGTTTTCTTCTAAATAAGGGAGTTCAGCATTAAGTGTTCACTCCAGAGGACTCTCGCTGGTAAAAGGCATTGTGTGACCTTTGATCACAAATGCTGGAACTCATGATCACACTGACCTTTCAGTGAACTTCAAATCTGAAAACACCGAATGATGAAAACCTTTGAAGTAACAGGTGGTTTAAAGCCAGCTTTGCTCAAACTAATGGAGTTCTGCATGAAATGATTAAAATGTCTTCTTTTGTTTTGAAAACAGTCTTCGTGAACCGTGATCATCAAAGACGTAATTTTTTTTTTAAATGACTTCAAAGTGAAAGTTCAACCTGAAAGCATAGAAAGATGCATAGACTTTAAGTTAGAGGTGGATTTCACTCAGTTTTCCTGAAAATACAGGAGTTATGCATGAAGTCTTGATTTTGGCCTTCTCTCGATGAGAAAACGTTATTTGTGACCTGTGATACAAAACAGCCATAACTTTTGTTCAAAGTGAGTTTTCAGTCAAGTTTCAACCTGAAAGCATAGAAAGATGCATAAACCTTCAAGATAAAGGTGGAATTCATGAAGTTTTCCAAAAAATACAGGAGTTATGCATGAAGTGTTCATTTTGGCCTTCTCTCGCTGAGAAAACACTATTTGTGACCTGTGATACAAAACAGCCATAACTTTTGTTCAAAGTCAGTTTTCAGACAAGTTTCAACCTGAATACACTGAAAATTACATTACCTTGACATGAAACGTAGATTTCAGTCAGTTTTCCTGAAAATAAGGGAGTTCAGCAAGAAGTGTTCACTCCAGAGGACTCTCGCTGGTAAAAGGCATTGTGTGACCTGTGATCACAAATGCTGGAACTCTTGATCACACTGACCTTTCAGTGAACTTCAAATCTGAAAACACAGAATGATGAAAACTTTTGAAGTAACAGGTGCTTTTAAGCCAGCTTTGCTCAAACTAATGGAGTTCTGCATGAAATGATTAAAAACTCTTCTTTTGTTTTGAAAACAGTCTTCGTGAACCTTGATCATCAAAGACATATTTTTTTTTCAAAATGATTTCGAAGTGAAAGTTCGACCTGAAATCATAGAAAGATGCGTATAAGAGAAGTTAGAGGTGGATTTCACTCAGTTTTCCTCAAAATACAGGAGTTATGCATGAAGTGTTCATTTTGGCCTCCTCTCGCTGTGAAAACTCTATTTGTGACCTGTGATACAAAACATCCAAAACTTTTGTTCAAAGTGAGTTTTCAGTCAAGGTTCAACCTGAAAGCATAGAAAGTTGCATAAACTTAAAGTTACAGGTGGATTTCACTCAGTTTTCCTGAAAATACAGGAGTTATGCATGAAGTGTTCATTTTGACCTTCTGTCGCAGAGAAAACACTATTTGGGACCTGTGATACAAAACAGCCATAACTTTTGTTCAAAGTGAGTTTTCAGTCAAGTTTCAACCTGAAAGCATAGAAAGATGCATAAACTTGAAGTTAGAGGCGGATTTCATGCAGTTTTCCTCAAAATACAGGAGTTCTGCATGAAGTGTTCATTTTGGCCTTCTCTCGCTGAGAAAACGCAAATGTGACCTGTGATACAAAACAGCCATAACTTTTGTTCAAAGTGAGTTTTCAGTCAAGTTTCAACCTGAAAGTATAGAAAGATGCATATACTTGAAGTTAGAGGTGGATTTCAGGCAGTTTTCCTCAAAATACAGGAGTTATGCATGAAGTGTTCATTTTGGCCTTCTCTCGCTGAGAAAACACTATTTGTGACCTGTGATACAAAACAGCCATAACTTTTCTTCAAAGTGAGTTTTCAGTCAAGTTTCAACCTGAAAGCATAGAAAGATGCATAAAAGAGAAGTTACAGGTTGATTTCAGGCAGTTTTCCTAAAAAATTCAGGAGTTATGCATGAAGATTTCATTTTGGCCTTCTCTCGCTGAGAAAACACTATTTGTGACCTGTGATACAAAAAAGCCATAACTTTTGTTTAAAGTGAGTTTTCAGTCAAGTTTCAACCTGAAAGCATAGAAAGATGCACATACTTGAAGTTAGAGGTGGATTTCAGGCAGTTTTCCTCAAAATACAGGAGTTATGCATGAAGTGTTCATTTTGGCCTTCTCTCGCTGAGAAAACACTATTTGTGACCTGTGTTACAAAAAAGACATAACTTTTGTTCAAAGTGAATTTTCAGTCAAGTTTCAACCTGAAATCATAGAAAGATGCATAATCTTCAAGTAAGATGTTGATTTCAGGCAGTTTCCCTCAAAATACAGGAGTTATGCCCGAAGTGTTCATTTTGGCCTTCTCTCGCTGAGAAAACCTTATTTGTGACCTGTGATACAAAACAGCCATAACTTTTGTTCAAAGTGAGTTTTCAGTCAAATTTCAACCTAAAAGTATAAAAAGGTGCAAAAAACTTTAAGTTACAGGTGGATTTCACTCATTTTTCCTCAAAATACAGGAGTTATGCATGAAGTGTTAATTTTGGCCTTCTCTCGCTGAGAAAACACTATTTGTGACCTGTGATACAAAACATCCATAACTTTTGTTCAAAGTGAAATTGCAGTCAAGTTTCAAAATGAAAGCATTGAAAGATGCATAAACTTGAAGTTACAGGTGGATTTCACTCAGCATACCAAAAATACAGGAGTTATGCATGAAGTGTTCATTTTGGCCTTCTCTCGCTGAGAAAACACTATTGGTGACCTGTGATACAAAACAGCCATAACTTATGTTCCAAGTGAAATTGCAGTCAAGTTTCAAAATGAAAGCATTGAAAGATGCATAAACTTGAAGTTACAGGTGGATTTCACTCAGCATACAAAAAATACAGGAGTTATGCATGAAGTGTTCATTTTGGCCTTCTCTCGCTGAGAAAACACTATTGGTGACCTGTGATACAATACAGCCATAACTTATGTTCCAAGTGAAATTGCAGTCAAGTTTCAAAATGAAAGCATTGAAAGATGCATAAACTTGAAGTTACAGGTGGATTTCATGCAGTTTTCCAAAAAATACAGGAGTTCTGCATGAAATGTTCATTTTGGCCTTCTCTCGCTTAGAAAACACTATTTGTGACCTATGATACAAAACTATCATAACTTTTTTTCAAAGTGAGTTTTCAGTCAAGTTTCAACCTGAAAGCATAGAAAGATGCATAAACTTGAAGTTAGAGGTGGATTTCACTCAGTTTTCCTGAAAATACAGGAGTTATGCATGAAGTGTTCATTTTGACCTTGTCTCGCTGAGAAAACACTATTTGTGACCTATGATACAAAACTATCATAACTTTTTTTCAACGTGAGTTTTCAGTCAAGTTTCAACCTGAAAGCATAGAAAGATGCATAGACTTCAAGTTAGAGGTGGATTTCACTCAGTTTTCCTGAAAATGCAGGAGTTATGCATGAAGTGTTCATTTTGACCTTCTGTCGCAGAGAAAACACTATTTGGGACCTGTGATACAAAACAGCCATAACTTTTGTTCAAAGTGAGTTTTCAGTCAAGTTTCAACCTGAAAGCATAGAAAGATGCATAAACTTGAAGTTAGAGGCGGATTTCATGCAGTTTTCCTCAAAATACAGGAGTTATGCATGAAGTGTTCATTTTGGCCTTCTCTCGCTGAGAAAACGCTATTTGTGACCTGTGATACAAAACAGCCATAACTTTTGTTCAAAGTGAGTTTTCAGTCAAGTTTCAACCTGAAAGCATAGAAAGATGCATCAAAGAGAAGTTAGAGATTGATTTCAGGCAGTTTTCCTCAAAATACAGGAGTTATGCATGAAGTGTTCATTTTGGCCTTCTCTTGCTGAGAAAACACTATTTGGGACCTGTGATACAAAACAGCCATAACTTTTGTTCAAAGTGAGTTTTCAGTCAAGTTTCAACCTGAAAGTATAGAAAGATGCATATACTTGAAGTTAGAGGTGGATTTCAGGCAGTTTTCCTCAAAATACAGGAGTTAGGCATGAAGTGTTCATTTTGGCCTTCTCTCGCTGAGAAAACACTATTTGTGACCTGTGATACAAAACAGCCATAACTTTTCTTCAAAGTGAGTTTTCAGTCAAGTTTCAACCTGAAAGCATAGAAAGATGCATAATAGAGAAGTTACGGGTTGATTTCAGGCAGTTTTCCTAAAAAATTCAGGAGTTATGCATGAAGATTTCATTTTGGCCTTCTCTCGCTGAGAAAACACTATTTGTGACCTGTGATACAAAAAAGCCATAACTTTTATTTAAAGTGAGTTTTCAGTCAAGTTTCAACCTGAAAGCATAGAAAGATGCACATACTTGAAGTTAGAGGTGGATTTCAGGCAGTTTTCCTCAAAATACAGGAGTTATGCATGAAGTGTTCATTTTGGCCTTCTCTCGCTGAGAAAACACTATTTGTGACCTGTGTTACAAAAAAGCCATAACTTTTGTTCAAAGTGAGTTTTCAGTCAAGTTTCAACCTGAAATCATAGAAAGATGCATAAACTTGAAGTTAGATGTTGATTTCAGGCAGTTTCCCTCAAAATACAGGAGTTAAGCCCGAAGTGTTCATTTTGGCCTTCTCTCACTGAGAAAACGCTATTTGTGACCTGTGTTACAAAACAGCCATAACTTTTGTTCAAAGTTAGTTTTCAGTCAAGTTTCAACCTGAAAGCATAGAAAGATGCATAAACTTGAAGTAAGAGGTGGATTTCATGCAGTTTTACAAAATATACAGGAGTTATGCATGAAGTGTTCATTTTGGCCTTCTCTCGCTGAGAAAACACTATTTGTGACCTGTGATACAAAACAGCCATAACTTTTGTTCAAAGTGAGTTTTCAGTCAAGTTTCAACCTGAAAGCATAGAAAGATGCATAAAAGAGAAGTTAGAGGTTGATTTCAGGCAGTTTTTCTCAAAATACAGGAGTTATGCATGAAGTGTTCATTTTGGCCTTCTCTCGCTGAGAAAACGCTATTTGTGACCTGTGATACAAAACAGCCATTACTTTTGTTCAAAGTGAGTTTTCAGTCAAGTTTCAACCTGAAAGCATAGAAAGATGCATAATATTTAAGTTAGAGGTGGATTTCAAGTAGTTTTCCTAAAAATACAGGAGTTATGAATGAAGTGTTCATTTTGGCCTTCTCTTGCTGAGAAAACACTATTTGTGACCTGTGATACAAAACAGCCATAACTTTTGTTCAAAGTGAGTTTTCAGTCAAGTTTCAACCTGAAAGCATAGAAAGATGCATAAACTTGAAGTTAGAGGTGGTTTTAAGGCAGTTTTCCTCAAAATACATAAGTTATGCATGAAGTGTTCATTTTGGCCTTCTCTCGCTGAGAAAACACTATTTGTGACCTGTGATACAAAACAGCCATAACTTTTGTTCAAAGTGAGTTTTCAGTCAAGTTTCAACCTGAAAGCATAGAAAGATGCATAAACTTGAAATTAGAGGTGGATTTCAGGCAGTTTTCCTCAAAATACAGGAGTTATGCATGAAGTGTTCATTTTGGCCTTCTCTCGCTGAGAAAACACTATTTGTGACCTGTGATACAAAACAGCCATAACTTTTGTTCAAAGTGAGATTTCAGTCAAGTTTCAACCTGAAAGCATAGAAAGATGCATAAAAGAGAAGTTACAGGTGGATTTTATGTAGTTTTCCTCAAAATACAGGAGTTATACATAAAATGTTCATTTTGGCCTTCTCTCGCTGAGAAAACGCTATTTGTGACCTGTGATAAAAAACAGCCATAACTTTTGTTCAAAGTGAATTTTCAATCAAGTTTCAACCTGAAAGCATAGAAAGATGCATAAACTTGAAGTTAGAGTTAGATTTCAGGAAGTTTTCCACAAAATACAAGAGTTATGCGTGAAGTGTTCATTTTTTGCCTAATCTCGCTGAGAAAACGCTATTTGTGACCTGTGATACAAACCAGCCATTACTTTTGTTCAAAGTGAGTTTTCAGTCAAGTTTCAACCTGAAAGCATAGAAAGATGCATAATCTTTAAGTTAGAGGTGGATTTCAGGCAGTTGTCCTCAAAATACAGGAGTTATGCATGAAGTTTTCATTTTAGCCTTCTCTCGCTGAGAAAACACTATTTGTGACCTGTGATACAAAACAGCCATAACTTTTGTTCAAAGTGAATTTTCAGTCAAGTTTCAACCTGAAAGCATAGAAAGATGCATAAACTTGAAGTTAGAGGTGGATTTCAGGCAGTTGTCCTCAAAATACAGGAGTTATACATAAAATGTTCATTTTGGCCTTCTCTCGCTGAGAAAACGCTATTTGTGACCTGTGATACAAAACAGCCATTACTTTTGTTCAAAGTGAGTTTTCAGTCAAGTTTCAACCTGAAAGCATAGAAAGATGCATAATCTTTAAGTTAGAGGTGGATTTCAGGTAGTTTTCCTCAAAATACAGGGGTTATCCATGAAGTGTTCATTTTGGCCTTCTCTCGCTGAGAAAACACTATTTGTGATCTGTGATACAAAACAGCCATAACTTTTGTTCAAAGTGAGTTTTCAGTCAAGTTTCAACCTGAAAGCATAGAAAGATGCATATATTTGAAGTTAGAGGTGGATTTAAGGGAGTTTTCCTCAAAATACAGCAGTTATGCATGAAGTCTTCTTTTTGGCCTTCTCTCGCTGAGAAAACACTATTTGTGACCTGTGATACAAAACAGCCATAACTTTTGTTCAAAGTGAGATTTCAGTCAAATTTCAACCTAAAAGCATAAAAAGGTGCAAAAAACTTTAAGTTACAGGTGGATTTCACTCAGTTTTCCTCAAAATACAGGACTTATGCATGAAGTTTACATTTTTGGCTTCTCTCACTGTGAATATGCTATTTTTGACCTGTGATACAAAACAGCCATAACTTTTTTTGAAAGTGAGTTTTCAGTCAAGTTTCAACCTGAAAGCATAGAAAGATGCATAAAGCTGAAGTTAAAGGTGGATTTCATGCAGTTTTCCAAAAAATACAGGAGTTCTGCATGAAGTGTTCACTTTGGCCTTCTGTCGCTGAGAAAACACTATTTGTGACCTGTGATACAAAACAGCCATAACTTTTGTTCAAAGTGAGTTTTCAGTTACGTTTCAACCTGAAAGCAGAGAAAGATGCATAAACTTGAAGTTACAGCTTGATTTCAGTGAGTTTTCCTCAAAATACAGGAGTTATGCATGAAGTGTTTTTTTTGGCCTTCTCTCGCTGAGAAAACACTATTTGTGACCTGTGATACAAAAATGCCAAAACTTTTGTTCAAAGTGAGTTTTCAGTCAAGTTTCAACCTGAAAGCATAGAAAGATGCATAAACTTGAAGTTACAGCTAGATTTATGTGAGTTTTCATCAAAATGCAGGAGTTCTGCATGAAGTGTTCATTTTGGCCTTCTCTCGCTGAAAAAACACTATTTGTGACCTGTGATAAAAAAATGCCATAACTTTTCTTCAAAGTTAGTTTTCAGTCAAGTTTCAACCTGAAAGCATAGAAAGATGCATAAACTTGAAGTCACAGGTGGATTTCAGTGAGTTTTCCTCAAAATACAGGAGTTCTGCATGAAGTGTTCATTTTGGCCTTCTCTCGCTGAGAAAACGCTATTCGTGACCTGTGACACAAAACAGCCATAACTTTTGTTCAATGTGAGTTTTCGGTCAAGTTTCAACCTGAAAGCATAGAAAGATGCATAAAAGAGAAGTTAAAGGTGGATTTCACTCAGTTTTCCTCAAAATTAAGGAGTTATGCATGAAGTGTTCATTTTGGCCTTCTCTCACTGAGAAAACGCTATTTGTGACCTGTGATACAAAACAGCCATAACTTTTGTTCAAAGTGAGTTTTCAGTCAAGTTTCAACCTGAAAGCATAGAAAGATGCATAAACTTGAAGTCACAGGTGGATTTCAGTGAGTTTTCCTCAAAATACAGGAGTTATGCATGAACTGTTCATTTTGGCCTTCTCTCGCTGAGAAAACGCTATTCGTGACCTGTGAAACAAAACAGCCATAACTTTTGTTCAATGTGAGTTTTCGGTCAAGTTTCAACCTGAAAGCATAGAAAGATGCATAAAAGAGAAGTTAAAGGTGGATTTCACTCAGTTTTCCTCAAAATTAAGGAGTTATGCATGAAGTGTTCATTTTGGCCTTCTCTCACTGAGAAAACGCTATTTGTGACCTGTGATACAAAACAGCCATAACTTTTGTTCAAAGTGAGTTTTCAGTCAAGTTTCAACCTGAAAGCATAGAAAGATGCATGAAAGAGAAGTTAGAGATGGATTTCAGGCAGTTTTCCTCAAAATACAGGAGTTATGCATGAACTGTTCATTTTGGCCTTCTCTCGCTGAGAAAACACTATTTGTGACCTGTGATACAAAACAGCCATAACTTTTGTTCAAAGTGAGTTTTCAGTCAAGTTTCAACCTGAAAGCATAGAAAGATGCATTATAGAGAAGTTACAGGTGGATTTCACTCAGTTTTCCTGAAAATAAGGGAGTTCAGCAAGAAGTGTTCACTCCAGAGGACACTCGCTGGTAAAAGGCATTGTGTGACCTGTGATCACAAATGCTGGAACTCTTGATAACACTGACCTTTCAGTGAACTTCAAAACTGAAAACACAGAATGATGAAAACCTTTGAAGTAACAGGTGCTTTTAAGCCAGCTTTGCTCAAACTAATGGAGTTCTGCATGAAATGTTTAAATTGTCTTCTTTTGTTTTGAAAACAGTCTTCATGAACAGTGATCATCAAAGTCGTAATTTTTTTTCAAATTGACTTCAAAGTGAAAGTTTCACCTGAAAGCATAGAAAGATGCATAAACTTGAAGTGACAGGTGGATTTCATGCAGTTTTCCTCAAAATACAGGAGTTATGAATGAAGTGTTCATTTTGGCCTTCTCTGGCTGAGAAAATATTATTTGTGACCTGTGATACAAAACAGCCATAACTTTTGTTCAAAGTGAGTTTTCAGTCAAATTTCAACCTAAAAGCATAAAAAGGTGCAAAAAACTTTAAGTTACAGGTGGATTTCACTCAGTTTTCCTCAAAATACAGGACTTATGCATGAAGTGTACATTTTTGGCTTCTCTCGCTGTGAATATGCTATTTTTGACCTGTCATACAAAACAGCCATAACTTTTTTTGAAAGTGAGTTTTCAGTCAAGTTTCAACCTGAAAGCATAGAAAGATGCATAAACTTGAAGTTACAGCTTTATTTCATTGAGTTTTCATCAAAATACAGCAGTTCTGCATGAAGTGTTCATTTTGGCCTTCTCTCGCTGAGAAAACGCTATTTGTGACCTGCGACACAAAACAGCCCTAACTTTTGTTCAATGTGAGTTTTCGGTCAAGTTTCAACCTGAAAGCATAGAAAGATGCATAAAAGAGAAGTTACAGTTGGATTTCAGTGAGTTTTCATCAAAATACAGGAGTTCTGCATGAAGTGTTCATTTTGGCCTTCTCTCGCTGAGAAAACGCTATTTGTGACCTGTGACACAAAACAGCCATAACTTTTGTTCAAAGTGAGTTTTCAGTCAAGTTTCAACCTGAAAGCATAGAAAGATGCATAAACTTGAAGTTACAGCTTGATTTCATTGAGTTTTCATCAAAATACAGCAGTTCTGCATGAAGTGTTCATTTTGGCCTTCTCTCGCTGAGAAAACACTATTTGTGACCTGTGATACAAAACAGCCATAACTTTTGTTCAAAGTGAGTTTTCAGTCAAGTTTCAACCTGAAAGCATAGAAAGATGCATGAAAGAGAAGTTAGAGGTGGATTTCAGGCAGTTTTCCAAAAAATACAGGAGTTCTGCATGAAATGTTCATTTTGGCCTTCTCTCGCTGAGAAAACACTTTTTGTGACCTGTGATACAAAACAGCCATAACTTTTTTTCAAAGTGAGTTTTCAGTCATTTTTCAACCTGAAAGCATAGAAAAATTCATAAACTTGAAGTTACAGGTGGATTTCACGAAGTTTTCCTCAAAATACAGGAGTTCTGCATGAAGTGTTCATTTTGACCTTCTCTCGCTGAGAAAACACTATTTGTGACCTGTGATACAAAACAGCCATAACTTTTGTTAAAAGTGAGTTTTCAGTCAAGTTTCAACCTGAAAGCATAGAAAGATGCATTAAAGAGAAGTTACAAGTGGATTTCAGTCAGTTTTCCTGAAAATGAGGGAGTTCAGCAAGAAGTGTTCACTCCAGAGGACACTCGCTGGTAAAAGGCATTGTGTGACCTGTGATCACAAATGCTGGAACTCTTGATAACACTGACCTTTCAGTGAACTTCAAAACTGAAAACACAGAATGATGAAAACCTTTGAAGTAACAGGTGCTTTTAAGCCAGCTTTGCTCAAACTAATGGAGTTCTGCATGAAATGTTTAAATTGTCTTCTTTTGTTTTGAAAACAGTCTTCATGAACAGTGATCATCAAAGTCGTAATTTTTTTTCAAATTGACTTCAAAGTGCAAGTTTCACCTGAAAGCATAGAAAGATGCATAAACTTGAAGTGACAGTTGGATTTAATGCAGTTTTTCTCAAAATACAGGAGTTATGAATGAAGTGTTCATTTTGGCCTTCTCTGGCTGAGAAAATATTATTTGTGACCTGTGATACAAAACAGCCATAACTTTTGTTCAAAGTGAGTTTTCAGTCAAATTTCTACCTAAAAGCATAAAAAGGTGCAAAAAACTTTAAGTTACAGGTGGATTTCACTCAGTTTTCCTCAAAATACAGGACTTATGCATGAAGTGTACATTTTTGGCTTCTCTCGCTGTGAATATGCTATTTTTGACCTGTCATACAAAACAGCCATAACTTTTTTTGAAAGTGACTTTTCAGTCAAGTTTCAACCTGAAAGCATAGAAAGATGCAAAAACTTGAAGTTAAAGTTGGATTTCAGTGAGTTTTCCTCAAAATACAGGAGTTCTGCATGAAGTGTTCATTATGGCCTTCTCTCACTGAGAAAACGCTATTTGTGACCTACGAAAGAAAAAAGCCATAACTTTTGTTCAAAGTGAGTTTTCAGTCAAGTTTCAACCTGAAAGCATAGAAAGATGCATAACCTTGGAGTTACAGGTGGATTTCAGTCAGTTTTCCAAAAAATACAGGAGTTATGCAAGAAGTTTTCTTTTTGGCCTTCTCTCGCTGAGAAAACCATATTTGTGACCTGTGATACAAAACAGCCATAACTTTTTTTCAAAGTGAGTTTTCAGTCAAGTTTCAACCTGAAAGCATAGAAAAATTCATAAACTTGAAGTTACAGGTGGATTTCACTGTTTTCCTCAAAATACAGGAGTTCTGCATGAAGTGTTCATTTTGACCTTCTCTCGCTGAGAAAACACTATTTGTGACCTGTGATAAAAAACAGCCATAACTTTTGTTCAAAGTGAGTTTTCAGTCAAGTTTCAACCTGAAAGCATAGAAAGATGCATTAAAGAGAAGTTACAGGTGGATTTCAGTCAGTTTTCCTGAAAATAAGGGAGTTCAGCAAGAAGTGTTCACTCCAGAGGACACTCGCTGGTAAAAGGCATTGTGTGACCTGTGATCACAAATGCTGGAACTCTTGATAACACTGACCTTTCAGTGAACTTCAAAACTGGAAACACAGAATGATGAAAACCTTTGAAGTAACAGGTGCTTTTAAGCCAGCTTTGCTCAAACTAATGGAGTTCTGCATGAAATGTTTAAATTGTCTTCTTTTGTTTTGAAAACAGTCTTCATGAACAGTGATCATCAAAGTCGTAATTTTTTTTTTCAAATTGACTTCAAAGTGAAAGTTTCCCCTGAAAGCATAGAAAGATGCATTAACTTGAAGTGACAGGTGGATTTCATGCAGTTTTCCTCAAAATACAGGAGTTATGAATGAAGTGTTCATTTTGGCCTTGTCTCGCTGAGAAAATATTATTTGTGACCTGTGATACAAAACAGCCATAACTTTTGTTCAAAGTGAGTTTTCAGTCAAATTTCAACCTAAAAGCATAAAAAGGTGCAAAAAACTTTAAGTTACAGGTGGATTTCACTCAGTTTTCCTCAAAATACAGGACTTATGCATGAAGTGTACATTTTTGGCTTCTCTCGCTGTGAATATGCTATTTTTGACCTGTCATACAAAACAGCCATAACTTTTTTTGAAAGTGAGTTTTCAGTCAAGTTTCAACCTGAAAGCATAGAAAGATGCATAAACCTGAAGTTAAAGGTGGATTTCAGTGAGTTTTCCTCAAAATACAGGAGTTATGCATGAAGTGTTCATTTTGGCCTTCTCTCGCTGAGAAAACGCTATTTGTGACCTGTGACAAAAAACGGCCATAACTTTTTTTCAAAGTGGGTTTTCAGTCAAGTTTCAACCTGAAAGCATAGAAAGATGCATAAACTTGAAGTTACGGCTCGATTTCAGTGAGTTTTCCTCAAAATACAGGAATTGTGCATGAAGTGTTCATTTTGGCCTTCTCTCGCTGAGAAAACCATATTTGTGACCTGTGATACAAAACAGCCATAACTTTTTTTCAAAGTGAGTTTTCAGTCAAGTTTCAACCTGATAGCATAGAAAAATTCATAAACTTGAAGTTACAGGTGGATTTCACTTTTTTCCTCAAAATACAGGAGTTCTGCATGAAGTGTTCATTTTGACCTTCTCTCGCTGAGAAAACACTATTTGTGACCTGTGATAAAAAACAGCAATAACTTTTGTTCAAAGTGAGTTTTCAGTCAAGTTTCAACCTGAAAGCATAGAAAGATGCATTAAAGAGAAGTTACAGGTGGATTTCAGTCAGTTTTCCTGAAAATAAGGGAGTTCAGCAAGAAGTGTTCACTCCAGAGGACACTCGCTGGTAAAAGGCATTGTGTGACCTGTGATCACAAATGCTGGAACTCTTGATAACACTGACCTTTCAGTGAACTTCAAAACTGGAAACACAGAATGATGAAAACCTTTGAAGTAACAGGTGCTTTTAAGCCAGCTTTGCTCAAACTAATGGAGTTCTGCATGAAGTGTTCCTTTTGGCCTTCTCTCACTGAGAAAACGCTATTTGTGACCTGCGACACAAAACAGCCATAAATTTTGTTCAAAGTAAGTTTTCAGTCAAGTTTCAACCTGAAAGCATAGAAAGATGCATAAACTTGAAGTTACAGGTGGATTTCAGTGAGTTTTCATCAAAATACAGGAGTTCTGCATGAAGTGTTCATTTTGGCCTTCTCTCGCTGAGAAAACGCTATTTGTGACTTGTGAAGCAAAACAGTCATAACTTTTGTTCAAAGTGAGTTTTCAGTCAAGTTTCAACCTGGATGCGTAGAAAGATGCATAAACTTGAAGTTACAGGTGGATTTCAGTCAGTTTTCCAAAAAATACAGGAGTTATGCAAGAAGTGTTCATTTTGGCCTTCTCTCGCTGAGAAAACACTATTTGTGACCTTTGATACAAAACAGCCATAAATTTTTCGAACTGGGTTTTCAGTCAAGTTTTAAACTGAAAGCATAGAAAGATGCATAAACTTCCAGTTACAGGTGGATTTCATGCAGTTTTCCAAAAAATACAGGAGTTATGAATGAAGTTTTCATTTTTGCCTTCTCTCGCTGAGAAAACCATATTTGTGACCTTTGATACAAAACAGCCATAATTTTTTCGAACTGAGTTTTCAGTCAAGTTTTAAACTGAAAGCATAGAAAGATGCATAAACTTCCAGTGACAGGTGGATTTCATGCATTTTTCCAAAAAATACAGGAGTTATGAATGAAGTTTTCATTTTGGCCTTCTCTCACTGAGAAAACGCTATTTGTGACCTGTGATACAAAACAGCCATAACTTTTGTTCAAAGTGAGTTTTCAATCAAGTTTCAACCTGAAATCATAGAAAGATGCAAAAAAGAGAAGTTACAGGTTAATTTCAGGCAGTTTTCCTAAAAATACAGGAGTTCTGCATGAAGTGTTCATTTTAGCCTTTTCCCCCTGAGAAAACGCTATTTGTGACCAGTGATACAAAACAGCCATAAATTTTGCTCAAAGTGAGTTTTCAGTAAATTTTCAACCTGAAAGCATAGAAAGATGCATAAACTTGAAGTTAGAAGTGGATTTAATGCAGTTTTCCATAAAATACAGGAGTTATGCATGAAGTGTTCATTTTTGCCTTCTCTCGCTGAGAAAACGCTTTTTGTGACCTGTGATACAAAACAGCCATAACTTTTGTTCAAAGTGAGTTTTCAGTCAAGTTTCAACATGAAAACATAGAAAGATGCATAAACTTGAAGTTACAGCTTGATTTCAGTGAGTTTTCCTCAAAATACAGGAGTTCTGCATAAAGTTTTCATTTTGGCCTTCTATCGCTGTGAAAATGAAATTTGTGACCTGTGATACAAAAGAGCCATAACTTTTGTTAAAAGTGAGTTTTCAGACAAGTTCCAACCTGAAAGCATAGAAAAATGCAAAAACTTGAAGTTACAGGTAGATTTTAGTAATTTTTTCAAAAAAGACACGAGTTATGCATGAAGTTTTCATTTTGGCCTTCTCTCGCCGAGAAAACGCTATTTGTTACATGTGATACAAAACAGCCATAACTTTAGTTCAAAGTGAGTTTTCAGTCAAGTTTCAACCTGAAAGCATAGAAAGATGCATAAACTTGAAGTTACAGGTGGATTTCATGCAGTTTTCCAAAAAATACAGGAGTTCTGCATAAAGTGTTCATTTTGGCCTTCTCTCGCTGAGAAAACCTTATTTGTGACCTTTGATACAAAACAGCCATAATTTTTTCGAACTGAGTTTTCAGTCAAGTTTTAAACTGAAAGCATAGAAAGATGCATAAAAGAGAGGTTAAAGGTGGATTTCACTCAATTTTCCTCAAAATAAAGGAGTTATGCATGAAGTGTTCATTTTGGCCTTCTCTCGCTGAGAAAACGCTATTTGTGACCTGTTATACAAAACAGCCATAACTTTTGTTCAAAGTGAGTTTTCAGTCAAGTTTCAACCTGAAAGCATAGAAAGATGCATGAAAGAGAAGTTACAGGTGGATTTCATGCAATTTTCCTCAAAATACAGGAGTTATGCAAAAAGTGTTCATTCTTGCCTTCTCTCACTGAGAAAATGCTATTTGTGACCTGTGATACAAAACAGGCATAACTTTTGTTCAAAGTGAGTTTTCAGTCAGGTTTCAACCTGAAAGCATAGAAAGATGCATAAAAGAGAAGTTAGAGGTGGATTTCATGCAGTTTTCCTCAAAATACAGGAGTTATAATGAAGTGTTCATTTTGGCCTTCTCTCGCTTTGAAAACGCTATTTCTGACCTGTGAAACAAAACAGCCATAACTTTTGTTCAAAGTAAGTTTTCAGTCAAGCTTAAACCTGAAAGCATAGAAAGATGCATAACCTTGAAGTTACAGGTGGATTTCAGTCAGTTTTCCTCAAAATACAGGAGTTATGCATGAAGTGTTCATTTTGGCCTTCTCTTGCTGAGAAAACACTATTTGGGACCTGTGATACAAAACAGCCAAAACTTTTGTTCAAAGTGAGTTTTCAGTCAAGTTTCAACCTGAAAGCATAGAAAGATGCATGTACTTGAAGTTAGAGGTGGATTTCAGGGAGTTTTCCTAAAAAATTCAGGAGTTATGCATGAAGTGTTCATTTTGGCCTTCTCTCGCTGAGAAAACACTATTTTTGACCTGTGATACAAAACAGCCATAACTTTTGTTCAAAGTGAGTTTTCAGTCAAGTTTCAACCTGAAAGCATAGAAAGATGCATACACTTGAAGTTAGAGGTGGATTTCAGGCAGTTTTCCTCAAAATACAGGAGTTTTGCATGAAGTTTTCATTTTGGCCTTCTCTCACTGAGAAAACGCTATTTGTGACCTGTGATACAAAACAGCCATAACTTTTGTTCAAAGTTAGTTTTCAGTCAAGTTTCAACCTGAAAGCATAGAATGATGCATAAACTTGAAGGAAGAGGTGGATTTCATGCAGTTTTACAAAAAATACAGGAGTTATGCATGAAGTGTTCTTTTTGGCCTTCTCTCGCTGAGAAAACACTATTTTTGACCTGTGATACAAAACAGCCATAACTTTTGTTCAAAGTGAGTTTTCAGTCAAGTTTCAACCTGAAATCATAGAAAGATGCAGAAACTTGAAGTTAGATGTTGATTTCAGGCAGTTTCCCTCAAAATACAGGAGTTATGCATGAAGTGTTCATTTTGGCCTTCTCTCGCTGAGAAAACACTGTTTGTGACCTGTGATACAAAACAGCCATAACTTTTGTTCAAAGTGAGTTTTCAGTCAAGTTTCAACCTGAAAGCATAGAAAGATGCATAAAAGAGAAGTTAGAGGTTGATTTCAGGCAGTTTTCCTCAAAATACAGGAGTTATGCATGAAGTGTTCTTTTTGGCCTTCTATCACTGAGAAAACACTATTTGTGACCTGTGATACAAAACAGCCATAACTTTTGTTCAAAGTGAATTTTCAGTCAAGTTTCAACCTGAAAGCATAGAAAGATGCATAAACTTGAAGTTAGAGGTGGATTTCAGGCAGTTTTCCTCAAAATACAGGAGTTATGCATGAAGTGTTCATTTCGGCCTTCTCTTGCTGGGAAAACACTATTTATGACCTGTGATACAAAACAGCCATAACTTTTGTTCAAAGTGAGATTTCAGTCAAGTTTCAACCTGAAAGCATAGAAAGATGCATAAAACAGAAGTTAGAGGTTGATTTCAGGCAGTTTTCCAAAAAATACAGGAGTTATGCATGAATTGTTCATTTTGGCCTTCTCTCGCTGAGAAAACACTATTTGTGACCTGTGATACAAAACAGCCATAACTTTTTTTCAAAGTCATTTTACAGACAAGTTTCAACCTGAATACACGGAAAAATACATTACCTTGACATGAAACGTGGATTTCAGTCAGTTTTCCTGAAAATAAGGGAGTTCAGCAAGAAGTGTTCACTCCAGAGGACTCTCGCTGGTAAAAGGCATTGTGTGACCTGTGATCACAAATGCTGGAACTCTTGATCACACTGACCTTTCAGTGAACTTCAAATCTGAAAACACAGAATGATGAAAACTTTTGAAGTAACAGGTGCTTTTAAGCCAGCTTTGCTAAAATTAATGGAGTTCTGCATGAAATGATTAAAAACTCTTCTTTTGTTTTGAAAACAGTCTTCGTGAACCTTGATCATCAAAGACATAATTTTTTTTCAAAATGATTTCGAAGTGAAAGTTCGACCTGAAATCATAGAAAGATGCGTATCAGAGAAGTTATCGGTGGATTTCATGCAGTTTTCCTCAAAATACAGGAGTTATGCATGAAGTGTTCATTTTGGCCTCCTCTCGCTGTGAAAACACTATTTGTGACCTGTGATACAAATCATCCAAAACTTTTGTTCAAAGTGAGTTTTCAGTCAAGGTTCAACCTGAAAGCATAGAAAGTTGCATAAACTTGAAGTTACAGGTGGATTTCACTCAGCATACCAAAAATACAGGAGTTCTGCATGAAGTGTTCATTTTGGCCTTCTCTCGCTGAGAAAACACTATTTGTGACCTGTGATACAAAAATGCCATAACTTTTGTTCAAAGTGAGTTTTCAGTCAAGTTTCAACCTGAAAGCATAGAAAGATGCATAAACTTTAAGTTTCAGCTTGATTTCAGTGAGTTTTCATCAAAATACAGGAGTTCTGCATGAAGTGTTCATTTTGGCCTTGTCTCGCTGAGAAAACACTATTTGTGACCTGTGATACAAAAATGCCATAACTTTTGTTCAAAGTGAGTTTTCAGTCAAGTTTCAACCTGAAAGCATAGAAAGATGCATAAACTTGAAGTTACAGCTTGATTTCAGTGAGTTTTCATCAAAATACAGGAGTTCTGCATGAAGTGTTCATTTTGGCCTTCTCTCGCTGAGAAAACACTATTTGTGACCTGTGATACAAAAATGCCATAACTTTTGTTCAAAGTGAGTTTTCAGTCAAGTTTCAACCTGAAAGCATAGAAAGATGCATAAACTTGAAGTTAGAGGTGGATTTAATGCAGTTTTCCTCAAAATACAGGAGTTCTGCATGAAGTGTTCATTTTGGCCTTCTCTAGCTGAGAAAACACTATTTGTGACCTGTGATACAAAAATGCCCTAACTTTTGTTCAAAGTGAGTTTTCAGTCAAGTTTCAACCTGAAAGCATAGAAAGATGCATAAACTTGAAGTTACAGCTTGATTTCAGTGAGTTTTCATCAAAATACAGGAGTTCTGCATGAAGTGTTCATTTTGGCCTTCTCTCGCTGAGAAAACACTATTTGTGACCTGTGATACAAAAATGCCATAACTTTTGTTCAAAGTGAGTTTTCTGTCAAGTTTCAACCTGAAAGCATAGAAAGATGCATAAAAGAGAAGTTACAGCTTGATTTCAGTGAGTTTTCATCAAAATACAGGAGTTCTGCATGAAGTGTTCATTTTGGCCTTCTCTCGCTGAGAAAACACTATTTGTGACCTGTGATACAAAAATGCCATAACTTTTGTTCAAAGTGAGTTTTCAGTCAAGTTTCAACCTGAAAGCATAGAAAGATAAATAAAAGAGAAGTTACAGGTTGATTTCAGGTAGTTTTCCTAAAAAATTCAGGAGTTCTGCATGAAGTGTTCATTTTGGCCTCCTCTCGCTGTGAAAACACTATTTGTGACCTGTGATACAAATCATCCAAAACTTTTGTTCAAAGTGAGTTTTCAGTCAAGGTTCAACCTGAAAGCATAGAAAGTTGCATAAACTTGAAGTTACAGGTGGATTTCACTCAGCATACCAAAAATACAGGAGTTATGCATGAAGTGTTCATTTTGGCCTTCTCTCGCTGAGAAAACACTATTTTTGACCTGTGATACAAAACAGCCATAACTTTTGTTCAAAGTTAGTTTTCAGTCAAGTTTCAACCTGAAAGCATAGAATGATGCATAAACTTGAAGTAAGAGGTGGATTTCATGCAGTTTTACAAAAAATACAGGAGTTATGCATGAAGTGTTCATTTTGGCCTTCTCTCGCTGAGAAAACGCTATTTGTGACCTGTGATACAAAACAGCCATAACTTTTGTTCAAAGTGAGTTTTCAGTCAAGTTTCAACCTGAAAGCATAGAAAGATGCATAAACTTGAAGTTAGAGGTGGATTTAATGCAGTTTTCCTCAAAATACAGGAGTTCTGCATGAAGTGTTCATTTTGGCCTTCTCTCGCTGAGAAAACACTATTTGTGACCTGTGATACAAAAAAGCCATAACTTTTGTTTAAAGTGAGTTTTCAGTCAAGTTTCAACCTGAAAGCATAGAAAGATGCATAAACTTGAAGATAAAGGTGGATTTCATGAAGTTTTCCAAAAAATACAGGAGTTATGCATGAATTGTTCATTTTGGCCTTCTCTCGCTGAGAAAACACTATTTGTGACCTGTGATACAAAACAGCCATAACTTTTTTTCAAAGTCATTTTACAGACAAGTTTCAACCTGAATACACGGAAAAATACATTACCTTGACATGAAACGTGGATTTCAGTCAGTTTTCCTAAAAATATGGGAGTTCAGCAAGAAGTGTTCACTCCAGAGGACTCTCGCTGGTAAAAGGCATTGTGTGACCTGTGATCACAAATGCTGGAACTCTTGATTACACTGACCTTTCAGTGAACTTCAAATCTGAAAACACAGAATGATGAAAACTTTTGAAGAAACAGGTGCTTTTAAGCCAGCTTTGCTAAAATTAATGGAGTTCTGCATGAAATGATTAAAAACTCTTCTTTTGTTTTGAAAACAGTCTTCGTGAACCTTGATCATCAAAGACATAATTTTTTTTCAAAATGATTTCGAAGTGAAAGTTCGACCTGAAATCATAGAAAGATGCGTATCAGAGAAGTTATCGGTGGATTTCATGCAGTTTTCCTCAAAATAATGGAGTTATGCATGAAGTGTTCATTTTGGCCTTCTCTCGCTGAGAAAACACTATTGGTGACCTGTGATACAAAACTATCATAACTTTTTTTCAAAGTGAGTTTTCAGTCAAGTTTCAACCTGAAAGCATAGAAAGATGCATAGACTTGAAGTTAGAGGTGGATTTCACTCAGTTTTTCTGAAAATACAGGAGTTATGCATGAAGTGTTCATTTTGGCCTTCTCTCGCTGAGAAAACGCTATTTGTGACCTGTGATACAAAACAGCCATAACTTTTGTTCAAAGTGAGTTTTCAGTCAAGTTTCAACCTGAAAGCATAGAAAGATGCATAAAAGAGAAGTTAGAGGTTGATTTCAGGCAGTTTTCCTCAAAATACAGGAGTTATGCATGAAGTGTTCATTTTGGCCTTCTCTCGCTGAAAAAACACTATTTGTGACCTGTGATACAAAACAGCCATAACTTTTGTTCAAAGTGAAATTTCAGTCAAGTTTCAACCTGAAAGCATAGAAAGATGCATAAACTTGAAGTTAGAGGTGGATTTCAGGCAGTTTTCCTCAAAATACAGGAGTTATGCATGAAGTGTTCATTTTGGGGTTCTCTCGCTGAGAAAACGCTATTTGTGACCTGTGATACAAAAATGCCATAACTTTTGTTCAAAGTGAGTTTTCAGTCAAGTTTCAACCTGAAAGCATAGAAAGATGCATAAAACAGAAGTTAGAGGTTGATTTCAGGCAGTTTTCCAAAAAAATACAGGAGTTATGCATGAAGTGTTCATTTTGGCCTTCTCTCGCCGAGAAAACGCTTTTTGTGACCTGTGATACAAAACAGCCATAACTTTTGTTCAAAGTGAGTTTTCTGTCAAGTTTAAACCTGAAAGCATAGAAAGATGCATAAAAGTTAAGTTACAGGTGGATTTTATGCAGTTTTCTTCAAAATACAGGAGTTATACATAAAATGTTCATTTTGGCCTTCTCTCGCTGGGAAAAAAATATTTGTGACCTGTGATACAAAACAGCCATAACTTTTGTTCAAAGTGAGTTTTCAGTCAAGTTTCAACCTGAAAGCATAGAAAGATGCATAAACTTGAAGATAAAGGTGGATTTCATGAAGTTTTCCTGAAAATACAGGAGTTATGCATGAAGTGTTCATTTTGACCTTCTGTCGCAGAGAAAACACTATTTGTGACCTGTGATACAAAACAGCCATAACTTTTGTTCAAAGTGAGTTTTCAGTCAAGTTTCAACCTGAAAGCATAGAAAGATGCATAAACTTGAAGTTAGAGGCGGATTTCATGCAGTTTTCCTCAAAATACAGGAGTTATGCATGAAGTGTTCATTTTGGCCTTCTCTTGCTGAGAAAATTCTATTTGTGACCTGTCATACAAAACAGCCATAACTTTTGTTCAAAGTGAGTTTTCAGTCAAGTTTCAACCTGAAAGCATAGAAAGATGAATAAACTTGAAGTTAGATGTTGATTTCAGGCAGTTTCCCTCAAAATACAGGAGTTATGCCCGAAGTGTTCATTTTTGCCTTCTCTCACTGAGAAAACGCTATTTGTGACCTGTGATACAAAACAGCCATAACTTTTGTTCAAAGTTAGTTTTCAGTCAAGTTTCAACCTGAAAGCATAGAATGATGCATAAACTTGAAGTAAGAGGTGGATTTCATGCAGTTTTACAAAAAATACAGGAGTTATGCATGAAGTGTTCATTTTGGCCTTCTCTCGCTGAGAAAACACTATTTGTGACCTGTGATATAAAAAAGGCATAACTTTTGTTTAAAGTGAGTTTTCAGTCAAGTTTCAACCTGAAAGCATAGAAAGATGCACATACTTGAAGTTAGAGGTGGATTTCAGGCAGTTTTCCTCAAAATACAGGAGTTATGCATGAAGTGTTAATTTTGGCCTTCTCTCGCTGAGAAAACACTATTTGTGACCTGTGACACAAAACAGCCATAACTTTTTTTCAAAGTGAGTTTTCAGTCAAGTTTCAACCTGAAAGCATAGAAAGATGCATAAAAGAGAAGTTACAGGTTGATTTCAGGGAGTTTTCCTAAAAAATTCAGGAGTTATGCATGAAGTGTTCATTTTGGCCTTCTCTCGCTGAGAAAACACTATTTTTGACCTGTGATACAAAACAGCCATAACTTTTGTTCAAAGTGAGTTTTCAGTCAAGTTTCAACCTGAAAGCATAGAAAGACGCATATATTTGAAGTTAGAGGTGGATTTAAGGCAGTTTTCCTCAAAATACAGGAGTTATGCATGAAGTGTTCATTTTGGCCTTCTCTCACTGAGAAAACACAATTTGTGACCTGTGATACAAAACAGCCATAACTTTTGTTCAAAGTGAATTTTCAGTCAAGTTTCAACCTGAAATCATAGAAAGATGCATAAACTTGAAGTTAGATGTTGATTTCAGGCAGTTTCCCTCAAAATACAGGAGTTATGCATGAAGTGTTCATTTTGGCCTTCTCTCGCTGAGAAAACACTATTTGTGACCTGTGATACAAAACAGCCATAACTTTTGTTCAAAGTGAGTTTTCAGTCAAGTTTCAACCTGAAAGCATAGAAAGATGCATAAAAGAGAAGTTAGAGGTTGATTTCAGTCAGTTTTCCTGAAAATAAGGGAGTTCAGCAAGAAGTGTTCACTCCAGAGGACTCTCGCTGGTAAAAGGCATTGTTTGACCTGTGATCACAAATGCTGGAACTCTTGATCACACTGACCTTTCAGTGAACTTCAAATCTGAAAACACAGAATGATGAAAACTTTTGAAGTAACAGGTGCTTTGAAGCCAGCTTTGCTAAAATTAATGGAGTTCTGCATGAAATGATTAAAAACTCTTCTTTTGTTTTGAAAACAGTCTTCGTGAACCTTGATCATCAAAGACATAATTTTTTTTCAAAATGATTTCGAAGTGAAAGTTCGACCTGAAATCATAGAAAGATGCGTATCAGAGAAGTTATCGGTGGATTTCATGCAGTTTTCCTCAAAATACAGGAGTTCTGCATGAAGTGTTCATTTTGGCCTCCTCTCGCTGTGAAAACACTATTTGTGACCTGTGATACAAATCATCCAAAACTTTTTTTCAAAGTGAGTTTTCAATCAAGGTTCAACCTGAAAGCATAGAAAGTTGCATAAACTTGAAGTTACAGGTGGATTTCACTCAGCATACCAAAAATACAGGAGTTATGCATGAAGTGTTCATTTTGGCCTTCTCTCGCTGAGAAAACACTATTGGTGACCTGTGATACAAAACTATCATAACTTTTTTTCAAAGTGAGTTTTCAGTCAAGTTTCAACCTGAAAGCATAGAAAGATGCATAGACTTTAGGTTAGAGGTGGATTTCACTCAGTTTTCCTCAAAATACAGGAGTTATGCATGAAGTGTTCATTTTGACCTTGTCTCGCTGAGAAAACACTATTTGTGACCTATGATACAAAACTATCATAACTTTTTTTCAAAGTGAGTTTTCAGTCAAGTTTCAACCTGAAAGCATAGAAAGATGCATAGACTTGAAGTTAGAGGTGGATTACACTCAGTTTTCCTGAAAATACAGGAGTTATGCATGAAGTGTTCATTTTGACCTTCTGTCGCAGAGAAAACACTATTTGTGACCTGTGATACAAAACAGCCATAACTTTTGTTCAAAGTGAGTTTTCAGTCAAGTTTCAACCTGAAAGCATAGAAAGATGCATAAACTTGAAGTTAGAGGTGGATTTCAGGCAGTTTTCCTGAAAATACAGGAGTTATGCATGAAGTGTTCATTTTGGCCTTCTCTCGCTGAGAAAACGCTATTTGTGACCTGTGATACAAAAAAGCCATAACTTTTGTTCAAAGTGAGTTTTCAGTCAAGTTTCAACCTGAAAGCATAGAAAGATGCATAAAAGAGAAGTTACAGGTTGATTTCAGGCAGTTTTCCTAAAAAATTCAGGAGTTATGCATGAAGTGTTCATTTTGGCCTTCTCTCGCTGAGAAAACACTATTTTTGACCTTTGATACAAAACAGCCATAACTTTTTTTCAAAGTCAGTTTTCAGTCAAGTTTCAACCTGAAAGCATAGAATGATGCATAAACTTGAAGTAAGAGGTGGATTTCATGCAGTTTTACAAAAAATACAGGAGTTATGCATGAAGTGTTCATTTTGGCCTTCTCTCGCTGAGAAAACGCTATTTGTGACCTGTGATACAAAACAGCCATAACTTTTGTTCAAAGTGAGTTTTCAGTCAAGTTTCAACCTGAAAGCATAGAAAGATGCATAAACTTGAAGTTAGAGGTGGATTTAATGCAGTTTTCCTCAAAATACAGGAGTTATGCATGAAGTGTTCTCTTTGGCCTTCTCTCGCTGAGAAAACACTATTTGTGACCTGTGATACAAAAAAGCCATAACTTTTGTTTAAAGTAAGTTTTCAGTCAAGTTTCAACCTGAAAGCATAGAAAGATGCATAAACTTGAAGATAAAGGTGGATTTCATGAAGTTTTCCAAAAAATACAGGAGTTATGCATGAATTGTTCATTTTTGCCTTCTCTCGCTGAGAAAACACTATTTGTGACCTGTGATACAAAACAGCCATAACTTTTATTCAAAGTGAGTTTTCAGTCAAGTTTCAACCTGAAATCATAGAAAGATGCAGAAACTTGAAGTTAGATGTTGATTTCAGGCAGTTTCCCTCAAAATACAGGAGTTATGCATGAAGTGTTCATTTTGGCCTTCTCTCGCTGAGAAAACACTATTTGTGACCTGTGATACAAAACAGCCATAACTTTTGTTCAAAGTGAGTTTTCAGTCAAGTTTCAACCTGAAAGCATAGAAAGATGCATAAAAGAGAAGTTAGAGGTTGATTTCAGGCAGTTTTCCTCAAAATACAGGAGTTATGCATGAAGTGTTCTTTTTGGCCTTCTCTCACTGAGAAAACACTATTTGTGACCTGTGATACAAAACAGCCATAACTTTTCTTCAAAGTGAATTTTACGTCAAGTTTCAACCTGAAAGCATAGAAAGATGCATAAACTTGAAGTTAGAGGTGGATTTCAGGCAGTTTTCCTCAAAATACAGGAGTTATGCATGAAGTGTTCATTTTGGGGTTCTCTCGCTGAGAAAACGCTATTTGTGACCTGTGATACAAAACAGCCATAACTTTTGTTCAAAGTGAGTTTTCAGTCAAGTTTCAACCTGAAAGCATAGAAAGATGCATAAACTTGAAGATAAAGGTGGATTTCATGAAGTTTTCCAAAAAATACAGGAGTTATGCATGAATTGTTCATTTTGGCCTTCTCTCGCTGAGAAAACACTATTTGTGACCTGTGATACAAAACAGCCATAACTTTTTTTCAAAGTCATTTTACAGACAAGTTTCAACCTGAATACACGGAAAAATACATTACCTTGACATGAAACGTGGATTTCAGTCAGTTTTCCTGAAAATAAGGGAGTTCAGCAAGAAGTGTTCACTCCAGAGGACTCTCGCTGGTAAAAGGCATTGTGAGACCTGTGATCACAAATGCTGGAACTCTTGATCACACTGACCTTTCAGTGAACTTCAAATCTGAAAACACAGAATGATAAAAACTTTAGAAGTAACAGGTGCTTTGAAGCCAGCTTTGCTAAAATTAATGGAGTTCTTCATGAAATGATTAAAAACTCTTCTTTTGTTTTGAAAACAGTCTTCGTGAACCTTGATCATCAAACACATAATTTTTTTTCAAAATGATTTCGAAGTGAAAGTTCGACCTGAAATCATAGAAAGATGCGTATCAGAGAAGTTATCGGTGGATTTCATGCAGTTTTCCTCAAAATACAGGAGTTATGCATGAAGTGTTCATTTTGGCCTCCTCTCGCTGTGAAAACACTATTTGTGACCTGTGATACAAATCATCCAAAACTTTTGTTCAAAGTGAGTTTTCAGTCAAGGTTCAACCTGAAAGCATAGAAAGTTGCATAAACTTGAAGTTACAGGTGGATTTCACTCAGCATACCAAAAATACAGGAGTTATGCATGAAGTGTTCATTTTGGCCTTCTCTCGCTGAGAAAACACTATTGGTGACCTGTGATACAAAACTATCATAACTTTGTTTCAAAGTGAGTTTTCAGTCAAGTTTCAACCTGAAAGCATAGAAAGATGCATAGACTTTAGGTTAGAGGTGGATTTCACTCAGTTTTCCTCAAAATACAGGAGTTATGCATGAAGTGTTCATTTTGACCTTGTCTCGCTGAGAAAACACTATTTGTTACCTATGATACAAAACTATCATTACTTTTTTTCAAAGTGAGTTTTCAGTCAAGTTTCAACCTGAAAGCATAGAAAGATGCACAGACTTGAAGTTAGAGGTGGATTTCACTCAGTTTTCCTGAAAATACAGGAGTTATGCATGAAGTGTTCATTTTGACATTCTGTCGCAGAGAAAACACTATTTGTGACCTGTGATACAAAACAGCCATAACTTTTGTTCAAAGTGAGTTTTCAGTCAAGTTTCAACCTGAAAGCATAGAAAGATGCATAAACTTGAAGTTAGAGGTGGTTTTCACTCAGTTTTCCTCAAAATACAGGAGTTATGCATGAAGTGTTCATTTTGGCCTTCTCTCGCTGAGAAAACACTATTTGTGACCTGTGATACAAAACAGCCATAACTTTTGTTCAAAGTGAGTTTTCAGTCAAGTTTCAACCTGAAAGCATAGAAAGATGCATAAAAGAGAAGTTACAGGTTGATTTCAGGCAGTTTTCCTCAAAATACAGGAGTTATGCATGAAGTGTTCATTTTGGCCTTCTCTCGCTGAGAAAACGCTATTTGTGACCTGTGATACAAAAAAGCCATAACTTTTGTTCAAAGTGAGTTTTCAGTCAAGTTTCAACCTGAAAGCATAGAAAGATGCATAAAAGAGAAGTTACAGGTTGATTTCAGGCAGTTTTCCTAAAAAATTCAGGAGTTATGCATGAAGTGTTCATTTTGGCCTTCTCTCAATGAGAAAATGCTATTTGTTAGCTGTGATACAAAACAGCCATAACTTTTGTTCAAAGTTAGTTTTCAGTCAAGTTTCAACCTGAAAGCATAGAATGATGCATAAACTTGAAGTAAGAGGTGGATTTCATGCAGTTTTACAAAAAATACAGGAGTTATGCATGAAGTGTTCATTTTGGCCTTCTCTCGCTGAGAAAACGCTATTTGTGACCTGTGATACAAAACAGCCATAACTTTTGTTCAAAGTGAGTTTTCAGTCAAGTTTCAACCTGAAAGCATAGAAAGATGCATAATCTTTAAGTTAGAGCTGGATTTCAGGCAGTTTTCCTCAAAATACAGGAGTTATGCATGAAGTGTTCATTTTGGCCTTCTCTCGCTGAGAAAACGCTATTTGTGACCTGTGATACAAAACAGCCATAACTTTTGTTCAAAGTGAGTTTTCAGTCAAGTTTCAACCTGAAAGCATAGAATTATGCATAAAAGTGAAGTTACAGGTGGATTTTATGCAGTTTTCCTCAAAATACAAGAGTTATGCATGAAGTGTTCATTTTTTGCCTTCTCTCGCTGAGAAAACACTATTTGTGACCTGTGATACAAAAAAGACATTACTTTTGTACAAAGTGAGTTTTCAGTCAAGTTTCAACCTGAAAGCATAGAAAGATGCATAATCTTTAAGTTAGAGGTGGATTTCAGGCAATTTTACTCAAAATACAGGAGTTATGCATGAAGTGTTCATTTTGGCCTTCTCTCGCTGAGAAAACACTATTTGTGACCTGTGACACAAAACAGCCATAACTTTTGTTCAAAGTGAGTTTTCAGTCAAGTTTCAACCTGAAAGCATAGAAAGATGCATAAAAGAGAAGTTAGAGGTTGATTTCAGTGAGTTTTCCTCAAAATACAGGAGTTATGCATGAAGTGTTCTTTTTGGCCTTCTCTCGCTGAGAAAACCATATTTGTGACCTGTGATACAAAACAGCCATAACTTTTGTTCAAAGTGAATTTTCAGTCAAGTTTCAACCTGAAAGCATAGAAAGATGCATAAACTTGAAGTTAGAGGTGGATTTCAGGCAGTTTTCAGAAAAAATACAGGAGTTATGCATGAAGTGTTAATTTTGGCCTTCTCTCGCCGAGAAAACGCTTTTTGTGACCTGTGATACAAAACAGCCATAACTTTTTTTCAAAGTGTGTTTTCTGTCAAGTTTAAACCTGAAAGCATAGAATTATGCATAAAAGTTAAGTTACAGGTGGATTTTATGCAGTTTTCTTCAAAATACAGGAGTTATACATAAAATGTTCATTTTGGCCTTCTCTCGCTGGGAAAAAAATATTTGTGACCTGTGATACAAAACAGCCATAACTTTTTTTCAAAGTGTGTTTTCTGTCAAGTTTAAACCTGAAAGCATAAAATTATGCATAAAAGTTAAGTTACAGGTGGATTTTATGCAGTTTTCTTCAAAATACAGGAGTTATACATAAAATGTTCATTTTGGCCTTCTCTCGCTGGGAAAAAAATATTTGTGACCTGTGATACAAAACAGCCATAACTTTTATTCAAAGTGAGTTTTCAGTCAAGTTTCAACCTGAAAGCATAGAAAGATTCATAAACTTGAAGTTACAGGTGGATTTCAGGAAGTTTTCCTCAAAATACAAGAGTTATTCATGAAGTGTTCATTTTGGCCTTCTCTCGCTGAGAAAACACTATTTGTGACCTGTGATACAAAAAAGCCATAACTTTTGTTCAAAGTGAGTTTTAAGCCAAGTTTCAACCTGAAAGGCATAGAAAGATGCATGTACTTGAAGTTAGAGGTGGATTTCAGGCAGTTTTCCTCAAAATACAGGAGTTATGCATGAAGTGTTCATTTTGGCCTTCTCTCGCTGAGAAAACCCTATTTGTGACCTGTGATACAAAACAGCCATAACATTTGTTCAAAGTGAGTTTTCAGTCAAGTTTCAACCTGAAAGCATAGAAAGATGCATAAACTTGAAGTTAGAGGTGGATTTCAGGCAATTTTACTCAAAATACAGGAGTTATGCATGAAGTGGTCATTTTGGCCTTCTCTCGCTGAGAAAACACTATTTGTGACCTGTGATACAAAACAGCCATAACTTTTGTTCAAAGTGTCTTTTCAGTCAAGTTTCAACCTGAAGGCATAGAAAGATGCATCAAAGAGAAGTTAGAGGTTGATTTCAGGCAGTTTTCCACAAAATACAGGAGTTATGCATTGAAGTGTTCATTTTGGCCTTCTCTCGCTGAGAAAACGCTTTTTGTGACCTGTGATACAAAACAGCCATAACTTTTTTTCAAAGTGAGTTTTCAGTCAAGTTTAAACCTGAAAGCATAGAAATATGTATAAAAATGAAGTTACAGGTGGATTTTATGCAGTTTTCCTCAAAATACAGGAGTTATGCATGAAGTGTTCATTTTTGCGTTCTCTCGCTGAGAAAACGCTATTTCTGACCTGTGATACAACACAGCCATAACTTTTGTTCAAAGTGAGTTTTCAGTCAAGTTTCAACCTGAAAGCATAGAAAGATGCAAAATCTTTAAGTTAGAGGTGGATTTTAGGCAGTTTTCCTCAAAATACAGGAGTTCTGCATGAAGTGTTCATTTTGGCTTTCTCTCGCTGAGAAAACGGTATTTCTGACCTGTGATACAAAACAGCCATAACTTTTGTTCAAAGTTAGTTTTCATCAAGTTTCAACCTGAAAGCATAGAAAGATGAATAAACTTGAAGTTAGAGGTGGATTTCATGCAGTTTTCCTCAAAATACAGGAGTTATGCATGAAGTGTTCATTTTGGCCTTCTCTCGCTGAGAAAACGCTATTTGTGACCTGTGATACAAAACAGCCATAACTTTTGTTCAAAGTTAGTTTTCAGTCAAGTTTCAACCTGAAAGAATAGAAAGATTCATAATATTTAAGTTACAGGTGGATTTCAGGCAGTTTTCTTCAAAATACAGGAGTTATGCATGACGTGTTAAATTTTGACTTCTCTCGCTGAGAAAACGCTATTTGTGACCTGCGACACAAAACAGCCATAACTTTTCTTCAAAGTGAGTTTTCAATCAAGTTTCAACCTGAAAGCATAGAAAGATGCATAAACTTGAAGTTACAGCTTGATTTCAGTGAGTTTTCATCAAAATACAGGAGTTCTGCATGAAGTTTTCAATTTGGCCTTCTCTCGCTGAGAAAACACTATTCGTGACCTGTGATACAAAAATGCCATAATTTTTCTTCAAAGTGAGTTTTCAGTCAAGTTTCCAACTGAACGCATAGAAAGATGCATAGACTTGAAGTTACAACTTGATTTCAGTGAGTTTTCATCAAAATACAGGAGTTATGCATGAAGTGTTCATTTTGGCCTTCTCTCGTTGAGAAAACGCTATTTGTGACCTGTGACACAAAAAAGCCATAGCTTTTGTTCAAAGTGAGTTTTCAGTCAAGTTTTTACCTGAACACATAGAAAGATGCATAACCTTGAAGTTACAAGTTGGATTTCAGTGAGTTTTCATCAAAATACAGGAGTTCTGCATGAAGTGTTCATTTTGGCCTTCTCTCGCTGAGAAAACGCTATTTGTGACCTGTGATACAAAACAGCCATAACTTTTGTTCAAAGTGAGTTTTCAGTCAAGTTTCAACCTGAAAGCATAGAAAGATGCATAAACTTGAAGTTACAGCTTGATTTCATTGAGTTTTCATCAAAATACAGCAGTTCTGCATGAAGTGTTCATTTTGGCCTTCTCTCGCTGAGAAAACGCTATTTGTGACCTGCGACAAAAAACAGCCCTAACTTTTGTTCAAAGTGAGTTTTCAGTTAAGTTTCAAACTGAAAGCATAGAAAGATGCATAAACTTGAAGTTACAGGTGGATTTCAGTGAGTTTTCATCAAAATACAGGAGTTCTGCATGAAGTGTTCATTTTGGCCTTCTCTCGCTGAGAAAACGCTATTTGTGACTTGTGAAGCAAAACAGTCATAACTTTTTTTTCAAAGTGAGTTTTCAGTCAAGTTTCAACCTGAAAGCATAAAAGATGCATAAAAGAGAAGTTATAGGTGAATTTCATGCAGTTTTCTAAAGAATACAGGAGTTATGCATGAAGTGTTCATTTTGGCCTTCTCTCGCTGAGAAAACGCTATTTGTGACCTGTGATACAAAACAGCCATAACTTTTCTTCAAAGTGAGTTTTCAGTCAAGTTTCAACCTGAATGCATAGAAAGATGCATAAACTTGAAGTTAGAGGTGGATTTCAGGCAGTTTTCCTCAAAATACAGGAGTTATGCATGAAGTGTTCATTTTGGCCTTCTCTCGCTGAGAAAACACAATTTGTGACCTGTGATACAAAACAGCCACAACTTTTGTTCAAAGTGAGTTTTCAGTCAAGTTTCAACCTGAAAGCATAGAAAGATGCATAAACTTGAAGTTACAACGTGATTTCAGTGAATTTTCATCAAAATACAGGAGTTCTGCATGAAGTGTTCATTTTGGCCTTCTCCCGCTGAGAAAACGCTATTTGTGACCTGTGACACAAAACAGCCATAACTTTTGTTCAAAGTGAGTTTTCAGTCAAGTTTCAACCTGAAAGCATAGAAAGATGCATAAACTTGAAGTTACAACTTGATTTCAGTGAGTTTTCATCAAAATACAGGAGTTCTGCATGAAGTGTTCATTTTGGCCTTCTCTCGCTGAGAAAACACTATTTGAAACCTGTGGTACAAAAATGCCATAACTTTTGTTCAAAGTGAGTTTTCAGTCAAGTTTCAACCTGAAAGCATAGAAAGATGCATAAACTTGAAGTTACAGCTTGATTTCAGTGAGTTTTCCTCAAAATACAGGAGTTATGCATGAAGTGTTCATTTTGGCCTTCTCTCGCTGAGAAAACACTATTTGTTACCTGTGATACAAAAAAGCCATAACTTTTGTTCAAAGTGAGATTTCAGTCAAGTTTCAACCTGAAAGCATATAAACATGCATAATCTTTAAGTTAGAGGTGGATTTCACGCAGTTTTCCTCAAAATACAGCAGTTATACATGAAGTTTTCATTTTGGCCTTCTCTCACTGAGAAAACACTATTTGTGACCTGTGATACAAAACAGCCATAACTTTTGTCCAAAGTGAGTTTTCAGTCAAGTTTCAACCTGAAAGCATAGAAAAATGCATAATCTTTAAGTTAGAGGTGGATTTCAGGCAGTTTTCCTCTAAATACAGCAGTTCTGCATGAAGTTTTCATTTTGGCCTTCTCTCGCTGAGAAAACACTATTTGTGAACTGTGATAAAAAACAGCCCTAACTTTTGTTCAAAGTGAGTTTTCAGTCAAGTTTCAACCTGAAAGCATAGAAAGATGCATAAAAGAGAAGTTAGAGGTGGATTTCAGGAAGTTTTCCTAAAAATACAGGAGTTATGCATGAAGTGTTCATTTTGGCCTTCTTTCGCTGAGAAAACGCTATTTGTGACCTGTGATACAAAACAGCCATAACTTTTGTTCAAAGTGAGTTTTCAGTAAATTTTATACCTGAAAGTATAGAAAGATGCATAAACTTGAAGTTACAAGTGGATTTTAGGCAGTATTCCTCAATATACAGGAGATATGCATGAAGTGTTCATTTTGGCCTTCTCTCGCTGAGAAAACACTATTTGTGACCTGTGATACAAAAGAGCCACAACTTTTGTTCAAAGTGAGTTTTCAGTCAATTTTTTACCTGAAAGCATAGAAAGATGCATAACCTTGAAGTTACAGGTGGATTTTAGTGAGTTTTCCTCAAAATACAGGAGTTATGCATGAAGTGTTCATTTTGGCCTTCTCTCGCTGAGAAAACACTATTTGTGACTTGTGATACAAAAATGCCATAACTTTTGCTCAAATTGAGTTTTCAGTCAAGTTTTTACCTGAAAGCATAGAAAGATGCATAACCTTGAAGTTACAGGTGGATTTCAGTGAGTTTTCCTCAAAATACAGGAGTTATGCATGAAGTGTTCATTTTGGCCTTCTCTCGCTGAGAAAACGCTATTTGTGACCTGTGATACAAAACAGCCATAACTTTTGTTCAAAGTGAGTTTTCAGTCAAGTTTCAACCTGAAAGCATAGAAAGATGCAGAAACTTGAAGTTACAGGTGGATTTCAGTGAGTTTTCATCAAAATACAGGAGTTATGCATGAAGTGTTCATTTTGGCCTTCTTTCGCTGAGAAAACACTATTTCTGACCTGTGATACAAAAATGCCATAATTTTTCTTCAAAGTGAGTTTTCAGTCAAGTTTCCAACTAAACGCATAGAAAGAAGCATAAACTTGAAGTTACAGGTGGATTTCAGTGAGTTTTCCTCAAAATACAGGAGTTCTGCATGAAGTGTATATTTTGGCCTTCTCTCGAAGCGAAAAAAACTATTTGTGACCTGTGATACAAAAATGCCTTAACTTTTCTTCAAAGTGAGTTTTCAGTCAAGTTTCAACCTGAAAGCATAAAAAGATGCATAAACTTGAATGTACAGGTGGATTTCAGTGAGTTTTCCTCAAAATACAGGAGTTCTGCATGAATTGTTCATTTTGGCCTTCTTTCGCTGAGAAAACGCTATTTGTGACCTGTGACACAAAACAGCCATAACTTTTGTTCAAAGTGAGTTTTCAGTCAAGTTTCCACCTGAAAGCATAGAAAGATGCATAAACTTGAAGTTACAGCTTGATTTCAGTGAGTTTTCATCAAAATACAGGAGTTCTGCATGAAGTGTTCATTTTGGCCTTCTCTCGTTGAGAAAACGCTATTTGTGACCTGTGAAACAAAACAGCCATAACTTTTGTTCAAAGTGAGTTTTCAGTCAAGTTTCAACCTGAAAGCATAGAAAAATGCATAATCTTTAAGTTAGAGGTGGATTTCACGCAGTTTTCATCAAAATACAGGAGTTCTGCATGAAGTGTTCATTTTGGCCTTCTCTCGCTGAGAAAACACTATTTGTGACCTGTGATACAAAAAAGCCATAACTTTTGTTCAAAGTGAGATTTCAGTCAAGTTTCAAACTGAAAGCATAGAAAGATGCATTAACTTGAAGTTAGAGGTGGATTTCAGGCAGTTTTGCTCAAAATACAGGAGTTCTGCATGAAGTGTTCATTTTGGCCTTCTCTCGCTGAGAAAACACTATTTGTGAACTGTGATAAAAAACAGCCCTAACTTTTGTTCAATGTGAGTTTTCAGTAAATTTTATACCTGAAAGTATAGAAAGATGCATAAACTTGAAGTTACAAGTGGATTTTAGGCAGTATTCCTCAATATACAGGAGATATGCATGAAGTGTTCATTTTGGCCTTCTTTCGCTGAGAAAACACTATTTCTGACCTGTGATACAAAAATGCCATAATTTTTCTTCAAAGTGAGTTTTCAGTCAAGTTTCCAACTAAACGCATAGAAAGAAGCATAAACTTGAAGTTACAGGTGGATTTCAGTGAGTTTTCCTCAAAATACAGGAGTTCTGCATGAAGTGTATATTTTGGCCTTCTCTCGCAGCGAAAAAAACTATTTGTGACCTGTGATACAAAAATGCCTTAACTTTTCTTCAAAGTGAGTTTTCAGTCAAGTTTCAACCTGAAAGCATAAAAAGATGCATAAACTTGAAGTAACAGGTGGATTTCAGTGAGTTTTCATCAAAATACAGGAGTTCTGCATGAAGTGTTCATTTTGGCCTTCTCTCGTTGAGAAAACGCTATTTGTGACCTGTGAAACAAAACAGCCATAACTTTTGTTCAAAGTGAGTTTTCAGTCAAGTTTCAACCTGAAAGCATAGAAAGATGCATAAAAGAGAAGTTAGAGGTTGATTTCAGGCAGTTTTTCTCAAAATACAGGAGTTATGCATGAAGTGTTCATTTTGGCCTTCTCTCGCTGAGAAAACGCTATTTGTGACCTGTGACACAAAACAGCCATAACTTTTGTTCAAAGTGAGTTTTCAGTCAAGTTTCAACCTGAAACCATAGAAAGATGCATAAACTTGAAGTTACAGCTTGATTTCAGTGAGTTTTCATCAAAATACAGGAGTTCTGCATGAAGTGTTCATTTTGGACTTCTCTCGCTGAGAAAATGCTATTTGTGACCTGCGACACAAAACAGCCATAACTTTTCTTCAAAGTGAGTTTTCAGTCAAGTTTCAACCTGAAAGCATAAAAAGATGCATAAACTTGAATGTACAGGTGGATTTCAGTGAGTTTTCCTCAAAATACAGGAGTTCTGCATGAATTGTTCATTTTGGCCTTCTTTCGCTGAGAAAACGCTATTTGTGACCTGTGACACAAAACAGCCATAAGTTTTGTTCAAAGTGAGGTATCAGTCAGGTTTCAACCTGAAAGCATAGAAAGATGCATAAACTTGAAGTCAAAGCTTGATTTCAGTGAGTTTTCCTCAAAATACAGGGGTTCTGCATGAAATGTTCATTTTGGCCTTCTTTCGCTGAGAAAACACTATTTCTGAACTGTGATACAAAAATGCCATAATTTTTCTTCAAAGTGAGTTTTCAGTCAAGTTTCCAACTGAACGCATAGAAAGATGCATAGACTTGAAGTTACAACTTGATTTCAGTGAGTTTTCATCAAAATACAGGAGTTATGCATGAAGTGTTCATTTTGGCCTTCTCTCGTTGAGAAAACGCTATTTGTGACCTGTGACACAAAAAAGCCATAGCTTTTGTTCAAAGTGAGGTTTCAGGCAAGTTTCAACCTGAAAGCATAGAAAGATGCATAAACTTCAAGTAACAGGTGGATTTCAGTGAGTTTTCATCAAAATACAGGAGTTCCGCATGAAGTGTTCATTTTGGACTTCTCTCGCTGAGAAAACGCTATTTGTGACCTGCGACACAAAACAGCCATAACTTTTGTTCAAAGTGAGTTTTCAGTCAAGTTTCAACCTGAAAGCATAGAAAGATGCATAAACTTGAAGTTACAGGTGGATTTCAGTGAGTTTTCATCAAAATACAGAAGTTCTGCATGAAGTGTTCATTTTGGCCTTCTTTCGCTGAGAAAACACTATTTGTGACCTGCGACAATAAACAGCCATAACTTTTGTTCAAAGTGAGTTTTCAGTCAAGTTTCAACCTGAAAGCATAGAAAGATGCATAAACTTTAAGTTACAGGTGGATTTCAGTTAGTTTTCCTCAAAATACAGGAGTTATGCATGAAGTGTTTATTTTGGCCTTCTCTCGTTGAGAAAACGCTATTTGTGACCTGTGATACAAAAATGCCATAACTTTTCTTCAAAGTGAGTTTTCAGTCAAGTTTAAACCTGAAAGCATAGAAAGATGAATAAACTTGAAGGTACAGGTGGATTTCAGTGAGTTTTCATCAAAATACAGGAGTTCTGCATGAAGTGTTCATTTTGGCCTTCTGTTGCTGAGAAAACACTATTTGTGACCTGTGATACAAAAATGCCATAATTTTTCTTCGAAGTGAGTTTTCAGTCAAGTTTCAACTTGAAAGCATAGAAAGATGCATAAACTTGAAGTTACAGGTGGATTTCAGTGAGTTTTCATCAAAATACAGGAGTTCCGCATGAAGTGTTCATTTCGGCCTTCTCTCGCTGAGAAAATGCTATTTGTGACCTGTGACACAAAACAGCCATAACTTTTGTTCAAAGTGAGTTTTCCGTCAAGTTTCAACCTGAAAGCATAGAAAGATGCATAAACTTGTAGTTACAGCTTGATTTCAGTGAGTTTTCCTCAAAATACAGGAGTTATGCATGAAGTCTTCATTTCGGCCTTCTCTCGCTGAGAAAACGGTATTTTTGACCTGCTACACAAAACAGCCATAACTTTTGTTCAAAGTGAGTTTTCAGTCAAGTTTCAACCTGAAAGCATAGAAAGATGCATAAACTTGAAGGTACAGCTTGATTTCAGTGAGTTTTCGTCAAAATGAAGGGGTTATGCATGAAGTGTTCATTTTGGCCTTCTGATGCTGAAAAAACTCTATTTGTGACCTGTGATACAAAACAGCCATAACTTTTCTTCAAAGTGCGTTATCAGTCAAGTTTCCACCTGAAAGCTTAGAAAGATGCATAAACTTGAAGTAACAGGTGGATTTCAGTGAGTTTTCATCAAAATACAGGAGTTCCGCATGAAGTTTTCATTTTGGCCTTCTGTCGCTGAAAAAACGCTATTTGTGACCTGTGACACAAAACAGACATAACTTTTGTTCAAAGTGAGTTTTCAGTCAAGTTTCAACCCGAAAGCATAGAAAGATGCATAAACTTGAAGTTACAGCTTGATTTAAGTGAGTTTTCATCAAAATACAGGAGTTCTGCATGAAGTGTTCATTTTGGCCTTCTCTCGCTGAGAAAACACTATTTGTGTCCTGTGATACAAAAAATGCCATAACTTTTCTTCAAAGTGAGGTTTCAGTCAAGTTTCAACCTGAAAGCATAGAAAGATGAATAAACTTGAAGGTACAGGTGGATTTCAGTGAGTTTTCATCAAAATACAGGAGTTCTGCATGAAGTGTTCATTTTGGCCTTCTCTCGCTGAGAAAACACTATTTGTGACCTGTGATACAAAACAGCCATAACTTTTGTTCAAAGTGAGTTTTCAGTCAAGTTTCAACCTGAAAGCATAGAAAAATGCATAATCTTTAAGTTAGAGGTGGATTTCACGCAGTTTTCATCAAAATACAGGAGTTCTGCATGAAGTGTTCATTTTGGCCTTCTCTCGCTGAGAAAACACTATTTGTGACCTGTGATACAAAAAAGCCATAACTTTTGTTCAAAGTGAGTTTTCAGTCAAGTTTCCACCTGAAAGCATAGAAAGATGCATAAACTTGAAGTTACAGGTGGATTTCAGAGAGTTTTCCTCAAAATACAGGAGTTATGCATGAAGTGTTCATTTTGGCCTTCTCTCGCTGAGAAAACACTATTTGTGATCTTTGATAAAAAAATTCCATAACTTTTGTTCAAAGTGAGTTTTCAGTCAAGTTTCAACCTGAAAGCATAGAAAGATGCATAAACTTGAAGTTACAGGTGGTGTACTGGTCTCAACACCAGTTAGGTTACCCAGTCAGATAAACACAGAGTCCAATAACACCAGTAGAAGTCGGAACTTGTTTTGGCCGTTTACTGAACATCAGTGTGAAACTGTAACACAAATATTACAAATACGGATATTATACATGTGTCCAATACAAATGTAAGCAACAGGATGAGTATAAAGCATTTTCTCTATCAGCCTTCATGTCACTTAAAGCGTTTCCAAATAACATAAATTACAGAATAATCTCGCAAATACCACTCTCTAAGCATTAATATAAACCTTATAAAAATAATACTTACAGACATTGCGTCTAAACAATGGCTATGAAAGGATGCGGACAGATGAAAGGAGCTAACACTGTTACGCTAGCTGCACATGTCCTTCATTTGCTGCTTCTGACAACTTCCTGTCTAAACCGGAAAAGATGTAGCATCAACTTTAAAAACTAATAACACCCACAAGGGGGCTCTAAACAACAAAATTTCAATAGTCTACTGAGACCTTAACACTCCCCACCTGGGGTCTTTCAACGACCCCACAAACTTTACCCTTCTCAAAGCGGTCTCAGGAGACAGAAGAAGGACCACTTCTGTAGCAGGTCGAGAAAAGACCTTTTGGGCTCCGTCTTTGAAGAGTCTAATGTCCACTTTCCTTACTCTTCCATCTTGGCTTGGTGAAACTTTCTCGATGATGGCCATTGGCCACTCGTTCCTTTTGGCCTGGTTATCCTTCATCAAGACCACATCTCCCTCCTTGAGATTGGGACTTTTATCTTGCCACTTGCGTCTGCACTGTAGTGTGTTCAAATATTCCCGACGCCACCTGTTCCAAAAGGTCTCTGCCAGGTTCTGAACACGTTTCCATTCCAATTTGAAGAGATTCACTGTCCCAAAGTCTCCTGGCGGAGGTGGAGGGACGCCGTTTTTTTGCGTCAGCAGCACAGCTGGAGTCAAGATAAGTGGTGCTTCTGGGTCCGAAGACACAGGAATGAGGGGCCTTGAACTGATCACGGCTGTGACCTCAGCCATGAATGTTGTCAGCACCTCATGCGTAAGGCGAGATTGTCCACTTTGGAGAAGCATACAGTCGAGGATGCGACGGGCGATCCCGATCATCCGCTCCCATACGCCGCCCATATGGGATGAATGGGGCGGGTTGAAAACCCATTTGCACTGCTGCTTCTGAAGATACTTCCCCACAATGTCCGAACTGCAACTTGAGGCATCCATGTTCAGCTCATGGCAAGCACCAATGAAATTAGTGCCACGGTCAGAGTGGATCTGCTTCGCAGGACCTCGGATTGCGAAGAATCTTCTCAGGGCGTTTATGAAGCTGCTAGCAGTCATGCTCTCAATGACCTCTATGTGCACAGCCCTTGTACACATGCAGCAGAACAATGCAGCCCACCGTTTGCTGTTGGCGTGTCCACCTCTGGTGCGGCGTGAGACTACTCCCCATGGCCCGAAGATGTCCACCCCTACGTAGGTAAAGGGTGGTGCTGCTTGAAGACGCTCCGCTGGCAGATCAGCCATCTGTTGGTGTTCTGTTTTACCGCGAAGCTTTCTGCATGTGACACATTTGAAGAGGATACTTCTGATGCACCCTTTTGCTCCAACAATCCAGAATCCAGCAGCACGGATGGCGCCCTCTGTAAAATGTCTACCCTGATGCTTCACAGCATCATGGTGTTGACGCACAAGCAGGGTCGCCACGTGATGTTGACCAGGAATAATGATGGGGTTGGTTTCATCCATTCCAAAGTCAGACTTGGATATGCGGCCTCCCACTCTCAGCAATCCACTACTGTCAATGATGGGACGTAGCTTTCTTAAGCTGCTTTGAGATGGAAGATTCAGTCCCCTTGCAATGCAGTCCAGTTCTTTCCGGAAACACTCATGCTGCACACTTTTGATCACGAGGATCTTCGCTTTCTTAAGCTCTTCTTCAGTAGGGCCTGCACGACAGATGTGCCATCCATGGCAGGTGTTGTCTGGTGCAGACTGAGCAAAGGAAAGAGCTATGTGTATCAGACGGGCAATTGCTGTCATGAGTGTGCTCGATGCAGAGAAACGCTCAAACTTCCTATTATTCATTAAACCCTTTGAAACTTCTGTGGCGCTAGCTGTGATCAGTGGACGAACTTCGGCATCAGCGTCAGAGTTGATGAGGTCAAAAGTTTCTTCAGGTTCAGAGAAGTGCAGAGATGAGTTCTGGAGAAAGGCTGGTCCAGACAACCAAGTCATGGCACTAAGGGAGACAGCAGCGACTGACCTGGACCCATGGTCGGCTGGGTTATGTTCTGTGGGAACGTATCGCCACTGTTCTGGAGAAGAAGACTGTCGGATCCGCTGGACTCGGTTATTCACATAGACGTAGAACCGCCTTGCTTGGTTGTGAATATATCCCAGCACCACTTTGCTGTCAGTATAATAAGTGGTGTGGTCGAACCTCAGGGCCATTTCTTCAACCACCAGCTCTGCAACTTCAACTGCAAGAACTGCTGCGCATAACTCCAACCTAGGAACTGTAATCTCTGGTTGAGGTGCCAATTTAGCCTTCCCAAAGACGAAACTGACTTCGCTTTTGCCATCCTCCCTAGTTAGTTTCAAATAAGCCACTGCTGAAATGGCCTGAACAGAAGCATCTGAGAAGACAAATAGCTCTTTATCTCGAGCATCAGAGAACGAGAATGATGAGTAAGCCCGTGGTATCCGGAGTGCTTGAAGATCTTGAAGGGAGGTTTTCCACGCCGTCCATTCCCCTTTCATGTCATCCGGAAGCGGTGTGTCCCAGTCCTCAGCTTGCTTAGAGAGGTCGCGGAGTAGAAGTCTGCCTCGTATAGTGACGGGTGCCAGAAAGCCGAGAGGATCGTACAGGCGGTTGACCGTCGACAAAACTCCTCTTCGCGTGTATGGCTTCTCGTTGTCCGAGATCTGAAAAGTGAATGTGTCTGTGGCGATGTTCCAAGATACTCCAAGACTTCGCTGCAGAGGTAGATCATCAGAGAACAGGTTTAAGTCTTGGATTTCTTTTGCACGGTCTTCAGGAGGAAAAGCCGTGATGACTGCAGGTCTGTTGGAAGCTATCTTGTGTAGCCGAACGTTAGATGCTGCAAGCATTTGCTGAGCTCGCTTGATGACACAGATGGCTTCTGCTTCTGTAGAGAAGGACTTCAGTCCGTCATCAACGTAGAAGTCTCGCTCTACGTACTGTCTGGCATCACTGCCAAACTCTGCCTCTCCTTGCTTGGCTGCTCTTCTGAGGCCGTAGATCGCAACTGCGGGGGATGGGCTGTTGCCGAAAACGTGCACACGCATGCGGTAATCTATAATGTCATTGTTTGGATTGTTGTCACGGTACCACAAGAAGCGGAGATAATCCCTATGGTCCTCCCGTACCACGAAACAATGAAACATGTGCTGAATGTCTGCGGTAACAGCCACAAGTTCCTTCCGGAACCTCAACAGTACCCCCAGTCGGCTGTTGTTGAGATCAGGTCCAGTAAGCAGCACGTCATTCAGAGATATCCCTTCGAAAGGAGCGCTTGAATCAAAGACCACGCGAATCTGCTCTGGTTTCCTGGGATGATAGACCCCAAATGATGGGAGGAACCAGCACTCTTGGCCTTCAGGAAGCGGTGGAGCGACTTCAGCATGCTGGTTGATGAGCAGCTTCTCCATAAACTCTAGGTACTGTGCCTTCATCTTTGGCCGTTTTTCTAGAGTCCGGCGAAGTGAAGAGAGGCGCTGGTAGGCATAGTCTCTGTTGTTGGGTAGCCGTCGCCTTGGAGAACGGAAAGGCAGAGGTGCAACCCAGCTTTTAGAGCTGTCCTGATAGCACTCATCCTCCATCAACTGAAGGAAACTCAAATCCTCCATCGATGGCGCAAGTTGGTGGTCCTTGGCTGAGTGGTGGAAGACTGACTGGCCCAGACTCTCACTGGTGTCTATCAGTGAGTGACATGTAGTAAGGTTTGTGCTGAGGGGCCGGCAGATGAAATTCTCCTTTATGTGGACCTTACTAGTGCATGGCTCGAGGTAAGTGGGACGACCATTTTCCAGGATGCAGGTCTTGAAGGCTTTCACTTGAGATGGTCTGTGTGCACCTCTAAGGCACACGTCACCGATGATGACCCACCCTAAGTCCAGTCTTTGAGCAAAGGGGGCATCATGTGGACCATTAATTTGCTCCCTCACCTTATGCACTCGTAAAATGTCTCTTCCCAATAGCAGGAGGATGTCGGCTTCTGGATCGAGGGGAGGAATTTCTCCGGCGATACGTTTCAGGTGGCTGTGGTGAAGAGCTGCGTTTGAAGTGGGGATCTCAGAACGGTTTTTTGGGACCTGGTTACATTCCAGAAGTGTTGGAAGTGGTAGACTAATCTTCTCATCCACTGACTCAACCATGAACCTACAGGCCCTTCTGCTGGCTGTTTGCTTGCGTCCTGCGCACGTCTTCAGCGTGTAAGGTTGTTTGTCTCCTGTAATGTCAAAGAGCTTAAAGAATTCGGACCTTACCAAGGAACGATTGCTCTGGTCGTCTAGAATGGCATACATACGTTTCGACCTTTCATGATGTCCCTTGGGAAACACGTTGACGAGGCATATCTTTGAGCATGCTCTCTCGCTCACTCCGTCTCCACACACTTCAGTGCACTTAGAGGTCACCTCCTCGTCATCACCTTTGTCAGACTCCCCACCGTTCTCTGAAACAGTAGGATCTGACCTTGACCTCGAAGGTACTGGGCCTGGATGAAGTGCTGAAATGTGCTGAGTACTTTCACATTCCTTGCACTGTATTTCCACTTGGCAATCCTTGGCAAAGTGACTTGTGGATGAGCAGCATCTAAAACATATAGAACGCTCTTTCAGAAACTGTTTGCAATCTTCGTAACTCTTCTCTCTGAAGGTGCGGCGCTTCCGCAGTGTATGGGGCTTATCATGAATTGGACAATGTTTGGCAAGATTCATCTCTCTTTTCTGATCTCCTTTTTTCTCTGGAGGTGAAACTTGGGTCTTGTGGACTGTGATGGGCGTCCGAACAGACTTGTCTGGCTTGTCTCTTTTTGCGGATTGGAAGGACGTGGTGTTAAAGCTGGGGTCTGTTTGTGTTCTAGCTTCAGTCCGGATGAAGTCCACAAACACACTAAAAGGTGGAAAAGGAACCTTGTTTCGCGACTTGTATGTAGAACCCACTGACTTCCACTTTTCCTGTATGCCAAATGGGAGCTTCTCCACGATTGGGCAGACGCCTCTGGAAGTATCTAGGTATGAAAGCCCAGTCAGGATGCCATCCCCCTTAGCAGCTTCAACTTCCATCAATAGATCTGCTAATTCTTGGAGTTTATGTGGGTCTTTGTACGAGACCTTAGGAAAGGTTTCCAGCCTAGAGAAGAGAGCACTTTCAATTGCCTCAGGTGAGCCGTACGTTTCTTCCAGTCTTTCCCAAATCATTACTAAGCCTCTAAACGGGTCTCTCATATTGACAGCCTTTATCCTGCGCGCATGCTCGGACGATTGTTTCCCAAGCCACTTGATGAGTATGTCGAGCTCTTCTCTTGGTGAGAGGTCTAGTTTGGCAATGGCACCCTGGAAGGATGATTTCCAGGCCCAATAGTTTTCTGGCTTATCATCGAAGGCCGTTAACCCTGTAGTTACCAGCTGGGAACGGGTCATACATTTGACAAGGTCAAGAGTGGTGGTTTGGGTGCTTGGACTAGCTGGCACAAAGGGGTTGTAGTAGGGTTGGTAGGTGTCAGGCTGTCGCCTATATCGCTCCTGTGGTCTGTCTCCAGGCTGCGGCTGGGGACCAGGCTGAGGAACCACAGGCTGAGAGCTGTGTCCTGAATACTGGCTGTCGCACCCCTGCTGTTGTGGAGTGGTTAGTCGCTGAGGGAGAAATTCACCTTGAACCTTGGACTGTTGACTACGTTGAACAGCACCAGCTTGGAATGGTGCTCGACCAGCGGCTGGAAGCGGAAGGAAACCTGACTCTTTGTCATCTGATCCAGCTGGCTGAAGAATGGATTTGACCCTAGTTTGATCGTACACGTAGTTAGCTGTGCGCTGAAGTCGTTGCTCGAGAGGAACTGGTGTAGAAACTCTTTCTGCTTCCATCAAGCCTGTCTCGAGCAAGCCTGCTTCCAGAATCTCCGCTTTAGCTAAGGCAGCATCGGCTTCCTTTTGGTCTTGCATAGCTTCTAAGGTGGCTTTAATGCGAGCTGTTTCAACCTTTAACTCTATTTCTCTATCTGCGAAGGCAGCTCTGGCTTTTGCTGCTTCTGCTCTAGCCCTTGCTTGAACGACCATCATGTTGGAACTGGAGATTGAAGAGCCTTTTGATTTTCTCCATTTAGATGACATAGAATGATTATCTCCATGTTGAGATGCTTCCTCACGCGAAGACATGATGGTGTTGTATATCGAAGCAAATACTTAGCTTGAGTAGTGGGATTGAGACAGCAGAGGCAGTATGCTTGCTAACCATGTGTTGGGCGAAGAATCCTCACGGCTCTCCTTTCTTCACAGCCTATCGTGTGGCTGTCTTTTCACTGTACTGGTCTCACCACCAGTTAGGTTACCCAGTCAGATAAACACAGAGTCCAATAACACCAGTAGAAGTCGGAACTTGTTTTGGCCGTTTACTGAACATCAGTGTGAAACTGTAAAAGATGTAGCATTAACTTTAAAAACTAATAACACCCACAAGGGGGCTCTAAACAACAAAATTTCAATAGTCTACTGAGACCTGAACAGGTGTATTTCAGTGAGTTTTCATCAAAATACAGGAGTTCTGCATGAAGTGTTCATTTTGGCCTTCTCTCGCTGAGAAAATGCTATTTGTGACCTGCGACAAAAAACAGCCATAACTTTTGATCAAAGTGAGTTTTCAGTCAAGTTTCAACCTGAAGGCATAGAAAGATGCATAAACTTGAAGTTACAGCTTGATTTAAGTGAGTTTTCCTCAAAATACAGGAGTTATGCATGAAGTGTTCATTTTGGCCTTCTTGCGCTGAGAAAACACTATTTGTGACCTGCGACAAAAAACAGCCATAACTTTTGTTCAAAATGAGTTTTCAGTCAAGTTTCAACCTGAAAGCATAGAAAGATGCATAAAAGAGAAGTAACAGGTGGATTTCACACAGTTTTCCTCAAAATACTGGAGTTATGCATGAAGTGTTCATTTTGGCCTTCTCTCGCTGAGAAAACACTATTTGTGACCTGTGATACAAAAATGCCATAACTTTTCTTCAAAGTGAGTTTTCAGTCAAGTTTCAACCTGAAAGCATAGAAAGATGCATAAACTTGAAGTTACAGCTTGATTTCAGTGAGTTTTCATCAAAATACAGGAGTTATGCATGAAGTGTTCACTTTTGCCTTCTCTCGCTGAGAAAACGCTATTTGTGACCTGTGACACAAAACAGCCATAACTTTTCTTCAAAGTGAGTTTTCAGTCAAGTTTTTACCTGAAAGCATAAAAGATGCATAAACTTGAAGTTACAGGTGGATTTCAGTGAGTTTTCCTAAAAATACAGGAGTTCTGCTTGAAGTGTTCATTTTGGCCTTCTCTCGCTGAGAAAACGCTATTCGTGACCTGTGACAAAAAACAACCATAACTTTTGTTCAAAGTGAGTTTTCAGTCAAGTTTCAACCTGAAAGCATAGAAAGATGCATAAACTTTAAGTTACAGCTTGATTTCAGTGAGTTTTCCTCAAAATACAGGAGTTCTGCATGAAGTGTTCATTTTGGCCTTCTCTCGCTGAGAAAACACTATTTGTGACCTGTGACACAAAAATGCCATAACTTTTTTTAAAAGTGAGTTTTCAGTCAAGTTTCAACCTGAAAGCATAGAAAGATGCATAAACTTGAAGTTACAGCTTGATTTCAGTGAGTTTTCATCAAAATACAGGAGTTCTGCATGAAGTGTTCATTTTGGCCTTCTCTCACTGAGAAAACACTATTTGTGACCTGTGATACAAAATGCCATAACTTTTCTTCAAAGTGAGTTTTCAGTCAAGTTTCAACCTGAAAGCATAAAAAGATGCATAAACTTGAATGTACAGGTGGATTTCAGTGAGTTTTCCTAAAATACAGGAGTTCTGCATGAAGTGTTCATTTTGGCCTTCTCTCACTGAGAAAACACTATTTGTGACCTGTGATACAAAATGCCATAACTTTTCTTCAAAGTGAGTTTTCAGTCAAGTTTCAACCTGAAAGCATAAAAAGATGCATAAACTTGAATGTACAGGTGGATTTCAGTGAGTTTTCCTCAAAATACAGGAGTTCTGCATGAATTGTTCATTTTGGCCTTCTTTCGCTGAGAAAACACTATTTGTGACCTGTGATACAAAAATGCCATAACTTTTCTTCAAAGTGAGTTTTCAGTCAAGTTTCAACCTGAAAGCATAGAAAGATGCATGAACTTTAAGTTACAAATGGATTTCACGAAGTTTTCCTCAAAATACAGGAGTTATGCATGAAGTATTCATTTTGACCTTCTCTCGCTTAGAAAACGCTATTAGAGACCTGTGAAACAAAACAGCCATAACTTTTGTTCAGAGGTAGTTTTCAGATAAGTTTTAATCTGACAGCATAGAAAGATGCATTAACTTGAAGTCACAGGTGGATTTCACCAAGTTTTCATAAAAATACAGGAGTTATGCATGAAGTGTTCATTTTGGCCTTCTCTCGCTGAGAAAACACTATTTGTGACCTGTGATAAAAAACAGCCATAACTTTTTTTCAAAGTGAGTTTTCAGTCAAGTTTCAACCTGAAAGCATAGAAAGATGCATAAACTTGAAGTTGCAGGTAGATTTCACTCAGTTTCCTCAAAATACAGGAGTTATGCATGAAGTGTTCATTTTGGCCTTCTCTCGCTGAGAAAACACTATTTGTGACCTGTGATACAAAACAGCCATAACTTTTGTTCAAAGTGAGTTTTCAGTCAAGTTTCAACCTGAAAGCATAGAAAGATGCATAAACTTGAAGTTGCAGGTAGATTTCACTCAGTTTCCTCAAAATACAGGAGTTATGCATGAAGTGTTCATTTTGGCCTTCTCTCGCTGAGAAAACACTATTTGTGACCTGTGATACAAAACAGCCATAACTTTTGTTCAAAGTCAGTTTTCAGTCAAATTTCAACCTGAAAGCTTAGAAAGATGCATAAACTTGAAGTTTTGAGGGTGGATTTAAAGCGGTTTTCCAAAAAATACAGGAGTTATGCATGAAGTGTTAATTTTAGCCTTCTCTCGCTGAGAAAACGTTATTTGTGACCTGTGATACAAAACAGCCATAACTTTTGTTCAAAGTGAGTTTTCAGTCAAGTTTCAACCTGAAAGCATAGAAAGATGCATAAACTTGAAGATAAAGGTGGATTTCATGAAGTTTTCCAAAAAATACAGGAGTTATGCATGAATTGTTCATTTTGGCCTTCTCTCGCTGAGAAAACACTATTTGTGACCTGTGATACAAAACAGCCATAACTTTTGTTCAAAGTCAGTTTTCAGACAAGTTTTAACCTGAATACACTGAAAATTACATTACCTTGACATGAAACGTGGATTTCATTCAGTTTTCCTGAAAATAAGGGAGTTCAGCAAGAAGTGTTCACTCCAGAGGACTCTCGCTGGTAAAAGGCATTGTGTGACCTGTGATCACAAATGCTGGAACTCTTGATCACACTGACCTTTCAGTGAACTTCAAATCTGAAAACACAGAATGATGAAAACTTTTGAAGTAACAGGTGCTTTTAAGCCAGCTTTGCTCAAACTAATGGAGTTCTGCATGAAATGATTAAAAACTCTTCTTTTGTTTTGAAAACAGTCTTCGTGAACCTTGATCATCAAAGACATAATTTTTTTTCAAAATGATTTCGAAGTGAAAGTTCGACCTGAAATCATAGAAAGATGCGTATAAGAGAAGTTATCGGTGGATTTCACTCAGTTTTCCTCAAAATACAGGAGTTATGCATGAAGTGTTCATTTTGGCCTCCTCTCGCTGTGAAAACACTATTTGTGACCTGTGATACAAAACATCCAAAACTTTTGTTCAAAGTGAGTTTTCAGTCAAGTTTCAACCTGAAAGCATAGAAAGTTGCATAAACTTAAAGTTACAGGTGGATTTCACTCATTTTTCCTCAAAATACAGGAGTTATGCATGAAGTGTTCATTTTGTCCTTCTCTCACTGAGAAAACACTATTGGTGACCTGTGATACAAAACAGCCATAACTTATGTTCCAAGTGAAATTGCAGTCAAGTTTCAAAATGAAAGCATTGAAAGATGCATAAACTTGAAGTTACAGGTGGATTTCATGCAGTTTTCCAAAAAATACAGGAGTTCTGCATGAAGTGTTCATTTTGGCCTTCTCTCGCTGAGAAAACACTATTTGTGACCTATGATACAAAACTATCATAACTTTTTATCAAAGTGATTTTTCAGTCAAGTTTCAACCTGAAAGCATAGAAAGATGCATAGACTTTAAGTTAGAGGTGGATTTCACTCAGTTTTCCAGAAAATACAGGAGTTATGCATGAAGTGTTCATTTTGACCGTGTCTCGCTGAGAAAACACTATTTGTGACCTATGATACAAAAAAGCCATAACTTTTGTTCAAAGTGAGTTTTCAGTCAAGTTTCAACCTGAAAGCATAGAAAGATGCATAAAGGGGAAGTTAGAGGTTGATTTCAGGCAGTTTTCCTCAAAATACAGGAGTTATGCATGAAGTGTTCATTTTGGCCTTCTCTTGCTGAGAAAACGCTATTTGTGACCTGTGATACAAAACAGCCATCACTTTTGTTCAAAGGGATTTTTCGGTCAAGTTTCAACCTGAAAGCATAGAACGATGCATAAAAGAGAAGTTAGAGGTGGATTTCAGGCAGTTTTCCTCAAAATACAGGAGTTATGCATGAAGTTTTCATTTTGGCCTTCTCTCGCTGAGAAAATGCTATTTGTGACCTGTGATAAAAAACAGCCATAACTTTTGTTCAAAGTGAGTTTTCAGTCAAGTTTCAACCTGAAATCATAGAAAGATGCATAAACTTGAAGTTAGATGTTGATTTCAGGCAGTTTCCCTCAAAATACAGGAGTTATGCCCGAAGTGTTCATTTTGGCCTTCTCTCACTGAGAAAACACAATTAGTGACCTGTGATACAAAACAGCCATAACTTTTGTTCAAAGTGAGTTTTCAGTCAAGTTTCAACCTGAAATCATAGAAAGATGCATAAACTTGAAGTTAGATGTTGATTTCAGGCAGTTTCCCTCAAAATACAGGAGTTATGGCCGAAGTGTTCATTTTGGCCTTCTCTCACTGAGAAAACGCTATTTGTGACCTGTGATACAAAACAGCCATAACTTTTGTTAAAAGTTAGTTTTCAGTCAAGTTTCAACCTGAAAGCATAGAATGATGCAAAAACTTGAAGTAAGAGGTGGATTTCATGCAGTTTTCCACAAAATACAGGAGTTATGCATGAAGTGTTCATTTTGGCCTTCTCTCGCTGAGAAAACGCTATTTGTGACCTGTGATACAAAACAGCCATAACTTATGTTCAAAGTGAATTTTAAGTCAAGTTTCAAACTGAAAGCATAGAAACATTCATAAACTTGAAGTTACAGGTGGATTTCTCTCAGTTTTCCTCAAAGTACAGGAGTTATGCATGAAGTGTTCATTTTGGCCTTCTCTCACTAAGAAAACGCTATTTGTGACCTGTGATACAAAACAGCCATAACTTTTTGTCAAAGTGAGTTTTTAGTCAAGTTTCAACCTGAAAGCAGAGAAAGATGCATAAAAGAGAAGTTACAGGTGGGTTTAAGGCAATTTTCATCAAAATACAGGAGTTATGCATGAAGTGTTCATTTATGCCTTCTCTCGCTGAGAAAACACTATTTGTGACCTTTGATACAAAACAGCCATAACTTTTTTTCAAAGTGAGGTTTCAGTCAAGTTTCAACCTGAAACCATAGAAAGATGTATAAACTTTAAGTTAGAGGTGGATTTAAGGCAGTTTTCCAAAAAATACAGGAGTTATGCATGAAGTGTTCATTTTGGCCTTCTCTCGCTGAGAAAACACTATTTGTGACCTGTGATACAAAACAGCCATAACTTATGTTCAAAGTGAGTTTTAAGTCAAGTTTCAAACTGAAAGCATAGAAACATTCATAAACTTGAAGTTACAGGTGGATTTCTCTCAGTTTTCCTCAAAATACAGGAGTTATGCATGAAGTGTTCATTTTGGCCTTCTCTCACTAAGAAAACGCTATTTGTGACCTGTGATACAAAACAGCCATAACTTTTTGTCAAAGGGAGTTTTTAGTCAAGTTTCAACCTGAAAGTAGAGAAAGATGCATAAAAGAGAAGTTACAGGTGGGTTTAAGGCAATTTTCCTCAAAATACAGGAGTTATGCATCAAGTGTTCATTTTGGCCTTCTCTCGCTGAGAAAACACTATTTGTGACCTGTGACACAAAACAGCCATAACTTTTGTTCAAAGTGAGTTTTCAGTCAAGTTTCAACCTGAAAGCATAGAAAGATGCATAAAACAGAAGTTACATGTGGATTTCACTCAGTTTTCCACAAAATACAGGAGTTATGCATGAAGTGTTCATTTTGGCCTTCTCTCGCTGAGAAAACCCTATTTGTGACCTGTGATACAAAACAGCCATAACTTTTGTTCAAAGTGAGTTTTCATACAAGTTTCAACCTGAAAGCATAGAAAGATGCATAAAACAGAAGTTACATGTGGATTTCACTCAGTTTTCCACAAAATACAGGAGTTATGCATGAAGTGTTCATTTTGGCCTTCTCTCGCTGAGAAAACTCTATTTGTGACCTGTGACACAAAACAGCCATAACTTTTTTTCAAAGTGAGTTGTCAGTCAAATTTCAACCTGAAAGCATAGAAAGATGCATAAAAGAGAAGTTATAGGTGGATTTCAGGCAGTTTTCCAAAAAATAAAGGAGTTATGCTTAAAGTGTTCATTCTTGCCTTCTCTCGCTGAGAAAACACTATTTGTGACCTGTGATACAAAACAGCCATAACTTTTGTTCAAAGTTAGTTTTCAGACAAGTTTCAAATTGAAAGCATAGAAAGATGCATAAACTTTTAGTTATGGGTAGATTTTAGGCATTTTTCCAAAAAATAAAGTAGTTATGCATGAAGAGTACATTTTGGCCTTCTCTCGCTGTGAAAACAGTAGTTTTGACCTGTGATAAAAAACAAAGTGAGTTTTCAGTCAAGTTTCAACCTGAAAGCATAGAAAGATGCATAAAACAGAAGTTACAGGTGGATTTCACGCAGTTTTCCACGAAATACAGGAGTTATGGATGAAGTGGTCATTTTGGCCTTCTCTCGCTTAGAAAACACTATTTGTGACCTGTGATAAAAAACAGCCATAACTTTTTTTAAACACGAGTTTTCAATCAAGTTTCAACCTGAAAGCATAGAAAGATGCATGAACTTGAAGTTGCAGGTGGATTTCACTCAGTTTTCCTCAAAATACAGGAGTTATGCATGAAGTGTTCATTTTGGCCTTCTCTCGCTGAGAAAACGCTATTTGTGACCTGTGATAAAAAACAGCCATAACTTTTTGTCAAAGTGAGTTTTCAGTCAAGTTTCAACCTGAAAGCAGAGAAAGATGCATAAAAGAGAAGTTACAGGTGGGTTTAAGGCAATTTTCCTCAAAATACAAGAGTTATGCATGAAGATTTCATTTTGGCCTTCTCTCGCTGAGAAAACGCTATTTGTGACCTGTGATACAAAAATGCCATAACTTTTGTTCAAAGTGACTTTTCAGTCAAGTTTCAACCTGAAAGCATAGAAAGATGCATAAACTTGAAGTTACAGCTTGATTTCAGTGAGTTTTCATCAAAATACCGGAGTTCTGCATGAATTGTTCATTTTGGCCTTCTCTCGCTGAGAAAACGCTATTTGTGACCTGCGACACAGAAAAGCCATAACTTTTGTTCAAAGTGAGTTTTCAGTCAAGTTTCAACCTGAAAGTATAGAAAGATGCATAAACTTGAAATTGCAGGTGGATTTCAGTGAGTTTTCATCAAAATACAGGAGTTCTGCATAAAGTGTTCAATTTGGCCTTCTCTCGCTGAGAAAACGCTATTTGTGACCTGTGATACAAAACAGCCATAACTTTTTTTCAAAGTGAGTTTTCAGTCAAGTTTCAACCTGAAAGCAAAGAAAGATGTTTAATCTTTAAGTTAGAGGTGGATTTCAGGCAGTTTTCCTTAAAATACAGGAGTTATGCATGAAGTGTTCATTTTGGCCTTCTCTCGCTGAGAAAACGCTATTTCTGACCTGTGATACAAAACAGCCATAAACTTTGTTCAAAGTGAATTTTCAGTCAAGTTTCAACCTGAAAGCATAGAAAGATGCATAAAAGAGAAGTTACAGGTGGATTCCACACAGTTTTCCTCAAAATACAGGAGTTATGCATGAAGTGTTCATTTTGGCCTTCTCTTGCTGAGAAAACACTATTTGTGACCTGTGATACAAAACAGCCATAACTTTTGTTCAAAGTGAGTTTTCAGTCACGTTTCAACCTGAAAGCATAGAAAGATGCATAAACTTTAAGTTAGACATGGATTTCATGCAGTTTTCCTCAAAATACAGGAGTTATGCATGAAGTGTTCATTTTGGCCTTCTCTCGCTGAGAAAACGCTATTTGTGACCTGTGATACAAAACAGCCATAAACTTTGTTCAAAGTGAATTTTCAGTCAAGTTTCAACCTGAAAGCATAGAAAGATGCATAAAAGAGAAGTTACAGGTGGATTCCACACAGTTTTCCTCAAAATACAGGAGTTATGCATGAAGTGTTCATTTTGGCCTTCTCTTGCTGAGAAAACACTATTTGTGACCTGTGATACAAAACAGCCATAACTTTTGTTCAAAGTGAGTTTTCAGTCAAGTTTCAACCTGAAAGCAAAGAAAGATGTTTAATCTTTAAGTTAGAGGTGGATTTCACTCAGTTTTCCAAAAAATACAGGAGTTATGCATGAAGTGTTCATTTTGGCCTTATCTCGCTGAGAAAACGCTATTTGTGACCTGTGATACAAAACAGCCATAACTTTTGTTCAAAGTGAGTTTTCAGTCACGTTTCAACCTGAAAGCATAGAAAGATGCAAAAACTTGAAGTTACAGTTGGATTTCAGTGAGTTTTCCTCAAAATACAGGAGTTCTGCGTAAAGTGTTCATTTTTGCCTTCTCTCGCTGAGAAAACGCTATTTGTGACCTGTGACACAAAACAGCCATAACTTTTGTTCAAAGTGAGTTTTCAGTCTAGTTTCAACCTGAAAGCATAGAAAGATGAATAAACTTGAAGTTAAAGCTTGATTTCAGTGAGTTTTCATCAAAATACAGGAGTTCTGCATGAAGTGTTCATTTTGTCCTTCTCTTGCTGAGAGGACACTATTTGTGAAATGTGATACAAAAATGCCATAACTTTTCTTCAAAGTGAGTTTTCAGTCAAGTTTCAACCTGAAAGCATAGAAAGATGCATAAAAGAGAAGTTACAGGTGGATTTCAAGCAGTTTTCCAGAAAATACAGGAGTTATGCATGAAGTGTTCATTTTGGCCTTCTCTCGCTGAGAAAACACTATTTGTGACCTGTGATACAAAACAGCCGTAACTTTTGTTCAAAGTGAGTTTTTAGTCAAGTTTCAACCTGAAAGCATAGAAAGATGCATAAAAGTGAAGTTAAAGGTGGATTTCAGGCAGTTTTCATCAAAATACAGGAGTTCTGCATGAAGTGTTCATTTTGGCCTTCTCTCGCTGAGAAAACGCTATTTGTGACCTGTGATACAAAACAGCCATAACTTTTGTTCAAAGTGAGTTTTCAGTCAAGTTTCAACCTGAAAGCAAAGAAAGATGTTTAATCTTTAAGTTAGAGGTGGATTTCAGGCAGTTTTCCTCAAAATACAGGAGTTATGCATGAAGTATTCATTTTGGCCTTCTCTCGCTGAGAAAACGCTATTTGTGACCTGTGATACAAAACAGCCATAACTTTTGTTCAAAGTGAGTTTTCAGTCAAGTTTCAACCTGAAAGCATAGAAAGTCACATAAACTTGAAGTTACAGGTAGATTTCACTGAGTTTTCCAAAAAATACAGGAGTTATGCATGAAGTGTTCATTTTGGCCTTTTCTCGCTGAGAAAATGCTATTTGTGACCTGTGATACAAAACAGCCTCATCTTTTTATCAAAGTGAGTTTTCAGTCAAGTTTCAACCTGAAAGCATAGAAAGTCACGTAAACTTGAAGTTACAGGTGGATTTCTCTCAGTTTTCCTCAAAATACAGGAGTTATGCATGAAGTGTTCATTTTGGCCTTCTCTCACTAAGAAAACGCTATTTGTGACCTGTGATACAAAACAGCCATAACTTTTTGTCAAAGGGAGTTTTTAGTCAAGTTTCAACCTGAAAGTAGAGAAAGATGCATAAAAGAGAAGTTACAGGTGGGTTTAAGGCAATTTTCCTCAAAATACAGGAGTTATGCATCAAGTGTTCATTTTGGCCTTCTCTCGCTGAGAAAACACTATTTGTGACCTGTGACACAAAACAGCCATAACTTTTGTTCAAAGTGAGTTTTCAGTCAAGTTTCAACCTGAAAGCATAGAAAGATGCATAAAACAGAAGTTACATGTGGATTTCACTCAGTTTTCCACAAAATACAGGAGTTATGCATGAAGTGTTCATTTTGGCCTTCTCTCGCTGAGAAAACCCTATTTGTGACCTGTGATACAAAACAGCCATAACTTTTGTTCAAAGTGAGTTTTCAGTCAAGTTTCAACCTGAAAGCATAGAAAGATGCATAAAACAGAAGTTACATGTGGATTTCACTCAGTTTTCCACAAAATACAGGAGTTATGCATGAAGTGTTCATTTTGGCCTTCTCTCGCTGAGAAAACTCTATTTGTGACCTGTGACACAAAACAGCCATAACTTTTTTTCAAAGTGAGTTGTCAGTCAAATTTCAACCTGAAAGCATAGAAAGATGCATAAAAGAGAAGTTATAGGTGGATTTCAGGCAGTTTTCCAAAAAATAAAGGAGTTATGCTTAAAGTGTTCATTCTTGCCTTCTCTCGCTGAGAAAACACTATTTGTGACCTGTGATACAAAACAGCCATAACTTTTGTTCAAAGTTAGTTTTCAGACAAGTTTCAAATTGAAAGCATAGAAAGATGCATAAACTTTTAGTTATGGGTAGATTTTAGGCATTTTTCCAAAAAATAAAGTAGTTATGCATGAAGAGTACATTTTGGCCTTCTCTCGCTGTGAAAACAGTAGTTTTGACCTGTGATAAAAAACAAAGTGAGTTTTCAGTCAAGTTTCAACCTGAAAGCATAGAAAGATGCATAAAACAGAAGTTACAGGTGGATTTCACGCAGTTTTCCACAAAATACAGGAGTTATGGATGAAGTGGTCATTTTGGCCTTCTCTCGCTTAGAAAACACTATTTGTGACCTGTGATAAAAAACAGCCATAACTTTTTTTAAACACGAGTTTTCAATCAAGTTTCAACCTGAAAGCATAGAAAGATGCATGAACTTGAAGTTGCAGGTGGATTTCACTCAGTTTTCCTCAAAATACAGGAGTTATGCATGAAGTGTTCATTTTGGCCTTCTCTCGCTGAGAAAACGCTATTTGTGACCTGTGATAAAAAACAGCCATAACTTTTTGTCAAAGTGAGTTTTCAGTCAAGTTTCAACCTGAAAGCAGAGAAAGATGCATAAAAGAGAAGTTACAGGTGGGTTTAAGGCAATTTTCCTCAAAATACAAGAGTTATGCATGAAGATTTCATTTTGGCCTTCTCTCGCTGAGAAAACACTATTTGTGACCTGTGATACAAAAATGCCATAACTTTTGTTCAAAGTGACTTTTCAGTCAAGTTTCAACCTGAAAGCATAGAAAGATGCATAAACTTGAAGTTACAGCTTGATTTCAGTGAGTTTTCATCAAAATACAGGAGTTCTGCATGAATTGTTCATTTTGGCCTTCTCTCGCTGAGAAAACGCTATTTGTGACCTGCGACACAGAAAAGCCATAACTTTTGTTCAAAGTGAGTTTTCAGTCAAGTTTCAACCTGAAAGTATAGAAAGATGCATAAACTTGAAATTGCAGGTGGATTTCAAGCAGTTTTCCAGAAAATACAGGAGTTATGCATGAAGTGTTCATTTTGGCCTTCTCTCGCTGAGAAAACACTATTTGTGACCTGTGATACAAAACAGCCGTAACTTTTGTTCAAAGTGAGTTTTTAGTCAAGTTTCAACCTGAAAGCATAGAAAGATGCATATCCTTGAAGTTACAGGTGGATTTCACTCAGTTTTCCTCAAAATACAGGAGTTCTGCATGAAGTGTTCATTTTGGCCTTCTCTCGCTGAGAAAACGCTATTTCTGACCTGTGATACAAAACAGCCATAAACTTTGTTCAAAGTGAATTTTCAGTCAAGTTTCAACCTGAAAGCATAGAAAGATGCATAAAAGAGAAGTTACAGGTGGATTCCACACAGTTTTCCAAAAAATACAGGAGTTATGCATGAAGTGTTCATTTTGGCCTTCTCTCGCTGAGAAAACGCTATTTCTGACCTGTGATACAACACAGCCATAACTTTTGTTCAAAGTGAGTTTTCAGTCAAGTTTGCACCTGAAATCATAGAAAGATGCATAAACTTGAAGTTAAAGGTCTAATTCGGGCAGTTTTCCAAAAAATAAAGGAGTTTTGCATGAAGTATTCATTTTGGCTTTCTCTCACTGAGAAAACGTTATTTGTGACCTGTGAAACAAAAACAGCCAAATCTTTTGTTCAGAGTGAATTTTAAGACAAGTTTTAATCTGAAAGTATAGAAAGATGCATAAAAGAGAAGTTACAGGTGGATTTCATGTAGTTTTCCTCAAAATACAGGAGTTCTGCATGAAGTGTTCTTTTTGGCCTTCTCTCGCTCAGAAAACACTATTTGTGACCTGTGATACAAAAAAAAACATAACTTTTGTTCAAAGTGAGTCTTCAGTCAAGTTTCAACAAGAAACCATAGAAAGATGCATAATCTTTAAGTTAGAGGATGGATTTAACTCAGTTTTCCTCAAAATACAGGAGTTATGCATGAAGTGTTCATTTTGGCCTTCTCTCGCTAAGAAAACGCTATTTGTGACCTGTGATACAAAACAGCCATAACTTTTGTTCAAAGTGAGTTTTAAGACAAGTTTCAACCTGGATACAATGAAAATTACATTGCCTTGACATGACACATGGATTTCAGTCAGTTTTCCTGAATATAAGGGAGTTCAGCAAGAAGTGTTCACTCCAGAGGACTCTCGCTGGTAAAAGGCATTGTGTGACCTGTGATCACAAATACTGGAACTCTTGATCACACTGACCTTTCAGTGAACTTCAAATCTGAAAACACAGAATGATGAAAACCTTTGTGAACCGTGACATCAGAGACGTAATTTTTTTTCAAAATGACTTCGAAGTGAAAGTTCAACCTGAAAGCATAGAAAGATGCATAAACTTGAAGTTAGAGGTGGATTTCCTTCAGTTTTCCTCAAAATACAGCAGTTCTGCATAGTGTGTTCATTTTGGCCTCCTCTCGCTGTGAAAACACTATTTAGGACCTGTGATACAAAACAGCCATAACTTTTGTTCAAAGTGAGTTTTCAGTCAAATTTCAACGTGAAAGAATAGAAAGATGCATAAAATTGAAATTACAGGCAGATTGTAGGCATTTTTCCAAAAAATACAGGAGTTATGCATGAAGTGTTCATTTTGGCCTTCTCTCGCTGAGAAAACACTATTTGGGACCTGTGATACAAAACAGCCATAACTTTTGTTCAAAGTGAGTTTTCAGTCAAATTTCAACGTGAAAGAATAGAAAGATGCATAAAATTGAAATTACAGGCAGATTGTAGGCATTTTTCCAAAAAATACAGGAGTTATGCATGAAGTGTTCATTTTGGCCTTCTCTCGCTGTGAAAACACTATTTGGGACCTGTGATACAAAACAGCCATAACTTTTGTTCAAAGTGAGTTTTCAGTCAAATTTCAACGTGAAAGAATAGAAAGATGCATAAAATTGAAATTACAGGCAGATTGTAGGCATTTTTCCAAAAAATACAGGAGTTATGCATGAAGTGTTCATTTTGGCCTTCTCTCGCTGAGAAAACACTATTTGGGACCTGTGATACAAAACAGTAATAACTTTTGTTCAAAGTGAGATTTCAGTCAAGTTTTAACCTGAAAGCATAGAAAGATGCATAAACTTGAAGTTAGAGGTGGATTTCATGCAGTTTTCCCAAAAATACAGGAGTTATGCATGAGGTGTTCATTTTGGCCTTCTCTCGCTGAGAAAACACTATTTGTAACCTGTGACACAAAGAAGCCATAACTTTTGTTCAAAGTTATTTTTCAGTCAAGTTTCAACCTGAAAGCAAAGAATGATGCATAAAAGAGAAGTAACAGGTGGATTTCACACAGTTTTCCTCAAAATACAGGAGTTATGCATGAAGTGTTCATTTTTACCTTCTCTCGCTGAGAAAACACTATTTGTGACCTGTGATACAACAAAGCCATAACTTTTTTTCAAAGTGAGTTTTCAGTCAAGTTTCAACCTGAAAGCAAAGAAAGATGCATAAACTTGAAGTTACAGATGGATTTCATGCAGTTTTCCAAAAAATACAGGAGTTATGCATGAGGTGTTCATTTTGGCCTTCTCTCGCTGAGAAAACACTATTTGTGACCTGTGATAAAAAACAGCCATAACTTTTGTTCAAAGTGAGTTTTCAGTCAAGTTTCAACCTGAGAGCAACGAAAGATTTATAAACTTGAAGTTACAGTTGGATTTCACTCAGTTTTCCTGAAAATACAGGAGTTATGCATGAAGTGTTCATTTTGGCCTTCTCTCGCTGAGAAAAAACGATTTGTGACCTGTGATACAAAACAGCCATAACTTTTGTTCAAAGTAAGTTTTCAGTCAAGTTTCAACCTGAAAGAATAGAAACATGCATAAACTTGAAGTTAGAGGTCGATTTAACTCAGTTTTCCTCAAAATACAGGAGTTATGAATGAAGTTTTCATTTTGGCCTTCTCTCGCTGTGAAAACACTATTTGGGACCTGTGATACAAAACAGCCATTACCTTTGTTGAAAGTTATTTTTCATTCAAGTTTCAACCTGAAAGCATAGAAAGATGCATAAAAGAGAAGTTACAGGTTGATTTAACGCAGTTTTCCTCCAAATACAGGAGTTATGCATGAAGTGTTCATTTTGGCCTTCTCTCGCTGAGAAAACGCTATTCTTGACCTGTGATACAAAACAGCCATGACTTTTATTCAGAGTGAGTTTTTAGCCAAGTTTCAACCTGAATACAATGAAAATTACATTACCTTGACATGACACATGGATTTCAGTCAGTTTTCTAGAAAATAAGGGAGTTCAGCAAGAAGGGTTCACTCCAGAGGACTCTCGCTGGTAAAAGGCATTGTGTGACCTGTGATCACAAATGCTGGAACTCTTGATCACACTGACCTTTCAGTGAACTTCAAATCTGAAAACACAGAATGATGAAAACCTTTGAAGTAACAGGTGGTTTTAAGCCAGCTTTTGTCACACTAATGGAGTTCTGCATGAAATGTTTAAAATGTCTTTTTTTGTTTTGAAAACAGTCTTCGTGAACCTTGATCATCAAAGACATAATTTTTTTTCAAAATGACTTCGAAGTGAAAGTTCGACCTGAAATCATAGAAAGATGCGTAAAAGACAAGTTATGGGTGGATTTCACTCAGTTTTCCTCAAAATACAGCAGTTATGCATGAAGTGTTCATTTTGGCCTTCTCTCCCTGAGAAAACGCTATTTGTGACCTGTGATACAAAACAGCCATAACTTTTGTTCAAAATGAGTTTTCAGTGACGTTTCAACCGGAAAGCATAGAAAGATGCATAAACTTAAAGTTACAGATGGATTTCATGCAGTTTTCCAAAAAATACAGGAGTTATGCATGAAGTATTCATTTTGGCCTTCTCTCGCTGAGAAAACACTATTTGTGACCTATGATACAAAACAGCCATAACTTTTGTTCAGAGTGAGTTTTCAGATAAGTTTTAATCTGAAAGTATAGAAAGATGCATAAAAGAGAAGTTACAGGTGGATTTCACTAAGTTTTCCAAAAAATACAGGAGTTATGCATGAAGTATTCATTTTTGCCTTCTCTCGCTGAGAAAACACTATTTGTGACCTGTGATAATAAACATCCAAAACTTTTGTTCAAAGTGAGTTTTCAGTCAAGGTTCAACCTGAAAGCATAGAAAGTTGCATAAACTTGAAGTTACAGGAGGATTTTACGCAGTTTTCCTCAAAATACAGGAGTTCTGCATGAAGTGTTCATTTTAACATTCTCTCGCTGTGATAACGCTATTTGTGACCTGTGACACAAAACAGCCAAAACTTTTGTTCAAAGTTAGTTTTCAGTCAAGTTTCTACCTGAAAGCATAGAAAAATGCATAAACTCTAAGTTACAGGAGGATTTTACGCAGATTTCCTCAAAATACAGGAGTTATGCATGAAGTGTTCATTTTGGCCTTCTCTCGCTGGGAAAAACGCTATTTGTGACATGTGATACAAAACAGCCATAACTTTTGTTCAAAGTGAATTTTCAGACAAGTTTCAACATGGATACAATGAAAATTACATTACCTTGACATGACATGTGGATTTCAGTCAATTTTCCTGAAAATAAGGGAGTTCAGTAAGAAGTGTTCACTCCAGAGGACTCTCGCTGGTAAAAGGCATTGTGTGACCTGTGATCACAAATGCTGGAACTCTTGATCACACTGACCTTTCAGTGAACTTCAAATCTGAAAACACAGAATGATGAAAACCTTTGAAGTAACAGGTGCTTTTCAGCCAGCTTTGGTCAAACTAATGGAGTTCTGCATGAAATGTTTAAAATGTCTTCTTTTGTTTTGAAAACAGTCTTCGTGAACAGTGATCATCAAAGTCGTAATTATTTTTTAAATGACTTCGAAGTGAAAGTTCAACCTGAAAGCATAGAAAGATGCATAAACTTGAAGTTACAGGTGGTTTTCATGCAGTTTTCCTCAAAATACAGGAGTTATGCATGAAGTATTCATTTTTGCCTTCTCTCGCTGAGAAAACACTATTTGTGACCTGTGATAATAAACATCCAAAACTTTTGTTCAAAGTGAGTTTTCAGTCAAGGTTCAACCTGAAAGCATAGAAAGTTGCATAAACTTGAAGTTACAGGAGGATTTTACGCAGTTTTCCTCAAAATACAGGAGTTATGCATGAAGTGTTCATTTTAACATTCTCTCGCTGTGATAACGCTATTTGTGACCTGTGACACAAAACAGCCAAAACTTTTGTTCAAAGTTAGTTTTCAGTCAAGTTTCTACCTGAAAGCATAGAAAAATGCATAAACTCTAAGTTACAGGAGGATTTTACGCAGTTTTCCTCAAAATACAGGAGTTATGCATGAAGTGTTCATTTTGGCCTTCTCTCGCTGGGAAAAACGCTATTTGTGACATGTGATACAAAACAGCCATAACTTTTGTTCAAAGTGAATTTTCAGACAAGTTTCAACATGGATACAATGAAAATTACATTACCTTGACATGACATGTGGATTTCAGTCAATTTTCCTGAAAATAAGGGAGTTCAGTAAGAAGTGTTCACTCCAGAGGACTCTCGCTGGTAAAAGGCATTGTGTGACCTGTGATCACAAATGCTGGAACTCTTGATCACACTCACCTTTCAGTGAACTTCAAATCTGAAAACACAGAATGATGAAAACCTTTGAAGTAACAGGTGCTTTTCAGCCAGCTTTGGTCAAACTAATGGAGTTCTGCATGAAATGTTTAAAATGTCTTCTTTTGTTTTGAAAACAGTCTTCGTGAACCGTGACATCAAAGACATAATTATTTTTTAAATGACTTCGAAGTGAAAGTTCAACCTGAAAGCATAGAAAGATGCATAAACTTGAAGTTACAGGTGGTTTTCATGCAGTTTTCCTCAAAATACAGGATTTATGCATGAAGTGTTCATTTTGGCCTTCTCTTGTTGAGAAAATGCTATTTGTGACCTGTGATACAATACAGATATAACTTTTGTTCAAAGTAAGTTTTCAGTCACATTTCAACATGAAAGCAAAGAAAGATACATAAACTTGAAGTTACAGGTGGATTTCACACAGTTTTCCTCAAAATACAATAGTTATGCATGAAGTGTTCATTTTGGCCTTCTCTCGCTGTGAAAACACTATTTGTGACCTTTGATACAAAACAGCCATAACATTTTTTCAAAGTGAGTTTTCAGTCAAGTTTCAACCTGAAAGCATAGAAAGATGCATAAAAGAGAAGTTACAGTTGGATTTCACGCAATTTTTTTTAAAATACAGGAGTTATGCATGAAGTGTTCAATTTGGCCTTCTCTCGCTGAGAAAAAACTATTTGTGACCTGTGATACAAAACAGCCATAACTTTTGTTCAGAGTTAGTTTTCAGACAAGTTTTTATCTGAAAGTATAGAAAAATGCATAAAAGAGAAGTGACAGGTGGATTTCATGCGATTTTCCAAAAAATACAGGAGTTCTGCATGAAGTGTTCATTTTTGCCTTCTCTCGCTGAGAAAACGCTATTTGTTACCTGTGATACAAAACAGCCATAACTTTTGTTCAAAGTGAATTTTCAGTCAAGTTTCAAACTGAAAGCATAGAAAGATGCATAAAAGAGAAGTTACAGGAGGATTTTACGCAGTTTTCCTCAAAATACAGGAGTTCTGCATGAAGTGTTCATTTTGTCCTTCTCTTGCTGTGAAAACACTGTTTGTGACCTTTGATACAAAACAGCCATAACTTTTTTTCAAAGTGAGTTTTCAGTCAAATTTCAACCTGAAAGCATTGAAAGATGCATAAAAGAGAAGTTATAGGTGGATTTCAATCAGTTTTCCTGAAAATACAGGACTTATGCATGAAGTGTTCCCCTCCTGGTTACATTAACTACCATGTACCTCGCACCACTGGCAGAGGAGGAGGAGTAGCTGCAATCTATCAGTCAAATTTGGTGCTTAACCCTCGACCTAACAGTTCATTTAACTCTTTTGAGAGCCTTATTGTCAGCTTTTCCCACCCAGAGTGGAAAGCAGAGAAACCACTCTTCCTTGCTGTGGTGTACCGTCCTCCTGCACCTTATTCTGAGTTCTTAGAAGAACTCCCTGACTTTCTGTCTAACTTGGCATTGAACTCAGACAAAGTCATTATAGTGGGTGACTTTAACATCCATGTGGACGTCAATGATGATTCTCTGGCCACTGCGTTTAAGTCGCTTCTTGATTCTGTTGGCTTCTGTCAGAGGGTAAACAAACCCACTCACACTTTTAATCACATCCTTGATTTAGTACTCACTTATGGAATAGAAGCTGACCGCATCATAGTTCTTCCTCAGAACCCCGTCTTGTCTGATCACTCCTTAATTACATTTGAATTTACTTTAACAAATTATATTCTACCTGGGAAAAAGTCCCGCTTCAGTAGATGTCTTTCTGACACTGCTGTTTCTAGATTTAAGGAGCTTATTCCAGCAGAGCTTGCTGCCACATCTTGTAATAATATATTGGGCAGTTATGCTGATTTCACCCCCTCGCAGGTAGACTATCTTGTGGACAGCACTGCAGCAGCACTCCTTGGGACACTTGATGCCGTAGCTCCCCTGAAGAAGAAGGTTATCAACCAGAAAAGAATAGTTCCCTGGTACAGCCCAGAGCTGCGTGCCTTAAAACAGAAGACCAGACAACTGGAAAGGAAGACACATTCCAGCCAGCACGAGGAAGTCCACCAAGCCTGGAAGGAGAGTTTATTAATATATAAAAAAGAACTCCGTAATGCCAGAAGCGCTTACTACTCGTCCCTGATAGAAAAGAATAAGAACAACCCCAGGTTCCTCTTCAGCACCGTGGGGAGGCTCACCAAGAACCATAGTGCTGTTGAGCCATGCATCCCCCCAACTCTCAGCAGTAACGACTTCCTTTCTTTCTTTACTGAAAAGATTGTGAATATTAGAACGAAGATTGCCAGTAATGGAGGACAGACTACAGTCCCCATAGAAGCACCTCCCAGACTTGGTGCATACTTGGACAGCTTCTCCCCCATTGACCTGTCAGAATTAACTTCTGCAGTCGGTTCCTCCAAGTCAGCCACTTGTCTGCTGGATCCCATCCCAACAAGCCTCCTTAAGGATGCCTTCCCTCTAGTCAACACTTCTATATTAAATCAAATTAATCTTTCCTTAGTCACAGGTTATGTGCCACAGGCCTTTAAGGTGGCTGTCATCAACCCTTTACTTAAAAAACCTTCTCTTGACCCAGATGTGTTAGCCAACTATAGGCCAATATCCAACCTCCCCTACATCTCCAAGATCCTTGAGAAGGTTGCCCTGGAGCAGCTACATGAACATTTGCACAGCAACGAGCTCTTTGAAGCCTTCCAGTCTGGATTCAGGGAACACCATAGCACTGAAACAGCACTGGTCAGAGTCTCTAATGATCTTCTTATAGCTTCAGACAGAGGTCTTGTCTCTGTGCTTGTCCTTTTGGACCTCAGTGCTGCATTTGACACCATCGACCACAGCATCCTGCTACAGAGACTAGACCATGACATTGGGATTAAAGGAACTGCCCTAAAATGGTTTAAGTCCTACTTATCTGACAGGTTTCAGTTTGTTAATGTTAATAATGACCATTCGGAGTATAGCAGAGTTACATATGGTGTACCACAGGGTTCAGTTTTAGGACCGATTCTCTTCACTCTTTACATGCTCCCATTAGGTGACATAATCCGGAAGCACTCGATCAACTTCCACTGTTATGCAGATGACACACAACTTTACTTGTCGATGGAGCCAGACGACACAAGCCAGCTTACTCATCTGCAAGACTGCCTGAAAGACATTAAATCCTGGATGTCTTCTAACTTCTTAATGCTCAATTCAGATAAAACTGAGGTAATCATTTTTGGACCTAAACACCACAGGGACACACTCTTGAATCGGATCTCTACTCTAGATGGCATCACCCTAACTTCGAGTACAACTGCAAGGAACCTTGGGGTCATTTTTGACCAGGACCTTTCCTTCAGCTCCCACATAAAGCATGTGACTAGGACCGCCTTCTTCCATCTGCGAAGTATCGCTAAGATTAGGAATATCCTTTCCCAGAGTGATGCTGAAAAACTGGTGCATGCATTTATCACTTCTCGGCTGGACTACTGCAACTCTCTCTTGTCAGGATGTCCTAAATACTCTCTAAAGAGTCTCCAGCTGGTCCAGAACGCTGCAGCGAGGGTTTTGACGGTAGTTAAGAAGAGAGAACACATCTCTCCCACTTTAGCTTCTCTCCACTGGCTTCCTGTAGGATCTAGAATCGACTTCAAAGTCCTTCTGCTAACTTATAAGGCTCTCAATGATAAAGCTCCATCCTATTTGAAAGAGCTCATTAGTCCCTACTGTCCGACCAGAGCACTCCGCTCCCAGAATGCAGGTCTTTTAGTGATTCCCAGTATCAATAAAAACAGACTGGGAGGTAGAGCCTTTAGTTACCGGGCTCCTTTACTGTGGAACCAGCTCTCTCCATGGGTCAGAGAGGCAGACACTTTAACTACATTTAAGTCCAGGCTTAAGACCTTCCTCTATGACAGAGCCTTCAGTTAGGACTGGTTCAGGTAGCTCTGAACCATTGATAGCTATGCTGCTACAGGCTTAGACTGCTGGGGGACACATCAGGCTACATGGAGCCCTTCCCTCCTCTCCTCTCCTCTCCCCCTCTCTCCTCCTCTCCTCCCTGCACATTTTTGGAACTGTCATTACCATTACTTGTTGCACTTTGTAGTTTGGCCTTGGTGTCTCGCAGTCTCTCTGTGTTTCCACAGATCCACCAGAGCCCCAACCGCCGCCTGCATCGCCCACCCCCCCTTATTCCCTACTGTTACACCGGCCTGCGCTCCCCTTCCATGAACCAGTCTGCCATCCAGTCCCCCATCAAGCTGGCTTGCTCTCCCTGCCTCCCCTACCAGAAGCTTCCTTCTTCAGCTGTTATTAACATTTCCGTGTTTCGAACATTTTGTATTGTAAACTGTTTTCTTCTCTGTAACAACATCTACTGCACGTCTGTCCGTCCTGGGTGAGGGATCCCTCCTCTGTTGCTCACCCTGAGGTTTCCCAGATATTTCCCTGTTAAAAGGGTTTTCTATGGAGTTTTTCCTCAGTCAGTGTGAGGGTCTAAGGACAGAGGATGTTGTTATGATGCCATGTGAAGCCCTTTGAGACAAACTGTTTGTGAAAACGGGCTATACAAATAAAATTGCCTTGCCTTGCCTTGCCTTGATACAAAACAGCCATAACTTTTCTTCAAAGTGAGTTTTCAGTCAAGTTTCAACCTGAAAGCATAGAAAGATGCATAAACTTGAAGTTAAAGGTGGATTTCACTCAGTTTTCCTCAAAATACAGGAGTTATGCATGAAGTGTTAATTTTGGCCTTTTCTCGCTGAGAAAACGCTATTTGTGACCTGTGATACCAAACAGCCATAACTTTATTTCAAAGTGAGTTTTCAGTCAAGTTTCTACCTGAAATCATAGAAAGATTAAAAAACTTTAAGTTACAGGTGGATTTCAGGAAGTTTTCCTCAAAATACAGGAGTTATGCATGAAGTGTTCATTTTGGCCTTCTCTCGCTGAGAAAACACTATTTGTGACCTGTGATACAAAACAGCCATAACTTTTGTTCAAAGTGAGTTTTCAGACAAGTTTCAACCTGGATACAATGAAAATTACATTACCTTGACATGACACGCGGATTTCAGTCAGTTTTCCTGAAAATAAGGGAGTTCAGCAAGAAGTGTTCACTCCAGAGGACTCTCGCTGGTAAAAGGCATTGTGTGACCTGTGATCACAAATGCTGGAACTCTTGATCACACTCACCTTTCAGTGAACTTCAAATCTGAAAACACAGAATGATGAAAACCTTTGAAGTAACAGGTGCTTTTAAGCCAGCTTTGGTCAAACTAATGGAGTTCTGCATGAAATGTTTAAAATGTCTTCTTTTGTTTTGAAAAGAGTCTTCGTGAACCGTGATCATCACAGACGTAATTCTTTTTTAAATTACTTCGAAGTGAAAGTTCAACCTGAAAGCATAGAAAGATGCATAATCTTTAAGTTAGAGGTGGATTTCAGGCAGTTTTCCTCAAAATACAGGAGTTATGCATGAAGTGTTCATTTTGGCCTTCTCTCGCTTACAAAAAACACTATTTTAGACCTGTGATACAAAACAGCCATAACTTTTGTTCAAAGTGAGTTTTCAGTCAAGTTTCAACCTGAAAGCATAGAAAGATGCATAAAACAGAAGTTACAGGTGGATTACACGCAGTTTTCAAAAAAAATACAGGAGTTATGCACAAAGTGTTCATTTTGGCCTTCTCTCGTTGAGAAAACGCTATTTGTGACCTGTGATACATACAGCCATAACTTTTGTTCAGAGTGAGTTTTCAGTCAAGTTTCAACCTGAAAGTATAGAAAGATGCATAAACTTGAAGTTACAGGTGGATTTCATACAGTTTTCCTCAAAATACAGGAGTTCTGCATGAAGTGTTCATTTTGGCCTTCTCTCGCTGAGAAAACGCTATTTGTGACCTGTGATACAAAACAGCCATAACTTTTGTTCAAAGTTAGTTTTCAGTAAAATTTCAACCTGAAACATGGAAAAATCTTAAATTTGAAGTGAAAGGTGGATTTTATGCAGTTTTCTCAAAATACAGGAGTTATGCATGAAGTGTTCATTTTGGCCTTCTCTCGCTGAGAAAACGCTATTTGTGACCTGTGATACAAAACAGACATAACTTTTGTTCAAAGTGAGATTTCAGTCAAGTTTCAACCTGAAAGCATAGAAAGATGCAGAAACTTGAAGTTATAGGTGGATTTCACTAAATTTTACTCAAAATACAGGAGTAATGCATGACGTGTTCATTTTGGCCTTCTCTCACTCTGAAAAAACTATTTGTGACCTGTGATACAAAACTGCCATAACTTTTGTTCAAAGTGAGTTTTCAGTCAAGTTTCAACCTGAAATCATGGAAAAATCTTAAATTTGAAGTTACAGGTGGATTTTATGCAGTTTTACAAAAAATACAGGAGTTATGCATGAAGTGTTCATTATGGCCTTCTCTCGCTGAGAAAAAACTATTTTTGACCTGTGAGACAAAACAGCCATAACTGTTTTTTCAAAGTGAGTTTTCAGTCAAGTTTGCACCTGAAAGCATAGAAAGATGCATAAAAGAGAAGTTACAGGTGGATTTCACTCAGTTTTCCTCAAAATAAAGGAGTTATGCATGAAGTGTTCATTTTTGCCTTCTCTCGCTGAGAAAACACTATTTGTGACCTGTGATAAAAAACAGCCATAACTTTTTTTAAACACGAGTTTTCAATCAAGTTTCAACCTGAAAGCATAGAAAGATGCATGAACTTGAAGTTACAGGTTGATTTAACGCAGTTTTCATCAAAATACAGGAGTTATGCATGAAGTGTTCATTTTGGCCTTCTCTCGCTGAGAAAACGCTATTTGTGACCTGTTATACAAATCAGCCAAAACTTTTGTTCAAAGTGAGTTTTCAGTCAAGTTACAACCTGAAAGCATAGAAAGATGCATAAAAGAGAAGTTACAGGTGGATTTCATGCAGTTTTCAAAAAAAATGCAAGAGTTATGCATGAAGTATTAATTTTGGCCTTCTCTCGCTGAGAAAACGTTATTAGTGACCTGTGATATTAAAGAGCCATAACTTTTGTTCAAAGTGACTTTTCAGTCAAGTTTCAACCTGAAAGCACAGAAAGATGCATAAACTTGAAGTTACAGGTGGATTTTATGCAGTTTTCCAAAAAATACAGGAGTTATGCATGAAGTGTTCATTTTGGCCTTCTCTCGCTGTGAAAACACTATTTGTGACCTCTGACACAAAACAGCCATAACTTTTGTTCAAAGTGAGTTTTCAGTCAAGTTTCAACCTGAAAGCATAGAAAGATGCATACAAGAGAAGGTACAGGTAGATTTCATGCAGTTTTCCTCAAAATACAGGAGTTCTGCATGAAGTGTTCATTTTGGCCTTCTCTCGCTGAGAAAACACTATTTGTGACCTGTGATACAAAACAACCATAACTTTTGTTCAAAGTGAGTTTTCAGTCAAGTTTCAACCTGAAAGCATAGAAAGATGCATAAAAGAGAAGTTACAGTTGGATTTCACTCAGTTTTCCTCAAAATACAGGAGTTATGCATGAAGTGTTCATTTTGGCCTTCTCTCACTGAGAAAACGCGATTTGTGACCTGTGATACAAAACAGCCATAACTTTTTTCAAGGTGAGTTTTCAGTCAAGTTTCAACCTGAAAGCATAGAAAGATGCATAAACTTGAAGTGAAAGGTGGATTTCAGGCAGTTTTCCAAAAAATACAGGAGTTATGCATGAAGTGTTCATTTTTGCCGTCCCTTGCTGAGAAAACGCTATGTGTGACCTGTGACACAAAAATGCCATAACTTTTGTTCAAAGCTAATTTTCAGTAAAGTTTCAACATGAAAGCATAGAGAGATGCATGAACTATAAGTTGTAGGTGGATTTCACTCAGTTTTCCTTAAAATAAAGGAGTTATGCATGAAGTGTTCATTTTTGCCTTCTCTCGCTGAGAAAACACTATTTTTGACCTGTGATAGAAAACAGCCATAACTTTTGTTCAAAGTGAGTTTTCAGTCAAGTTTGCACCTGAAAGCACAGAAAGATGCATAAAAGAGAAGTTACAGGTGGATTTCACTCAGTTTTCCTCAAAATAAAGGAGTTATGCATGAAGTGTTCATTTTTGCCTTCTCTCGCTGAGAAAACACTATTTTTGACCTGTGATAGAGAACAGCCATAACTTTTGTTCAAAGTGAGTTTTCAGTCAAGTTTCAACCTGAAAGCATAGAAAGATGCATATAATTGAAGTTACAGGTGGATTTCATGTAGTTTTCATCAAAATACAGGAGTTCTGCATGAAGTGTTCATTTTGGCCTTCTCTCGCTGAGAAAACACTATTTGTGACCTGTGATTAAAAAAAAAGCCATAACTTTTTTCAAAGAAAGTTTTCAGACAATTTTCAACCTGAAATCATAGAAAGATGCATAAACTTGAAGTTACAGGTGGATTTCACAAAGTTTTCCTCAAAATACAGGAGTTATGCATGAAGTGTTCATTTTGGCCTTCTCTCGCTGAGAAAAAACTATTTTTGACCTGTGAGACAAAACAGCCATAAGTTTTGTTCAAAGTGAGTTTTGAGTCAAGTTTCAACCTGAATGCATAGGAAGATGCATAAACTTGAAGTTACAGTATGATTTCATGCAGTTTTCCAAAAAATACAGGAGTTATGCATTAAGTGTTCATTTTGGCCTTCTCTCGCTGAAAAAACACTATTTGTGACCTGTGATTAAAAAAAAAGGCCATAACTTTTTTCCAAAATGAGTTTTCAGTCAAGTTTGCACCTGAAAGCATAGAAAGATGCATAAAAGAGAATTTATAGGTGGATTTCAGGCAGTTTTCCTCAAAATACAGGAGTTATGCATGAAGTGTTCATTTTGGCCTTCTCTCGCTGAGAAAAAACTATTTTTGACCTGTGAGACAAAACAGCCATAAGTTTTGTTCAAAGTGAGTTTTGAGTCAAGTTTCAACCTGAATGCATAGGAAGATGCATAAACTTGAAGTTACAGTATGATTTCATGCAGTTTTCCAAAAAATACAGGAGTTATGCATTAAGTGTTCATTTTGGCCTTCTCTCGCTGAAAAAACACTATTTGTGACCTGTGATTAAAAAAAAAGGCCATAACTTTTTTCCAAAATGAGTTTTCAGTCAAGTTTGCACCTGAAAGCATAGAAAGATGCATAAAAGAGAATTTATAGGTGGATTTCAGGCAGTTTTCCTCAAAATACAGGAGTTATGCATGAAGTGTTCATTTTGGCCTTCTCTCACTGAGAAAACGTTATTTTTGACATGTGATACAAAAGAGCTATAACTTTTGTTCAAAGTGAGTTTTCAGTCAAGTTTCAACCTGAAAGCATAGAAAGATGCATAAAAGAGAAGTTACAGGTGGATTTCAGGCAGTTTTCCAAAAAATACAGGAGTTATGCATGAAGTGTTCATTTTGGCCTTCTCTCGCTGAGAAAACGCTATTTGTGACCTGTGATACAAAACAGCCATAACTTTTGTTCAAAGTGAGTTTTCAGTCAATTTTGCACCTGAAACCATAGAAAGATGCATAAACTTGAAGTTACAGCTTGATTTCAGTGAGTTTTCATCAAAATACAGGAGTTCTGCATGAAGTGTTCATTTTGGCCTTCTCTCTCTGAGAAAACATTATTTGTGACCTGTGATACAAAAGAGCCATAACTTTTATTCAAAGTGAGTTTTCAGTCAAGTTTCAACCTGAAAGCACAGAACGATGCAAAAACTTGAAGTTAGAGGTGGATTTCAGGAAGTTTTCCAAAATAAACCAGGAGTCATGCATGAAGTGTTCATTTTGGCTTTCTCTGGCTGAGAAAACACTATTTGTGACCTGTGATCCAAAACAGCCATAATTTTGTTCAAAGTGATTTTTCAGTCAAGTTTCAACCTGAAAGCATAGAAAGATGCATAAACTTTAAATTAGAGGATAGATATAACTCAGTTTTCCAAAAAATACAGGAGTTATGCATGAAGTGTTCATTTTCAGGCTGCTTCCTGCTTCTGAAGAGTGCAGACGTCTCTTTGCTCTCTCCTGCTGCTTATGCTTTTATCTGCCTTTTAATCATTTTACTTTCATTTGACTTTTTTTCTGCCAGCCTTGGATATGATTTTGTTTCTTTCTTTTAAGTAAACCAAGACTTCTTAATCATTTTTATGCTCTTTTAAAAACGTATCTGACGACTCAGCGACAAGTTTTCAACATGACCGAAGGAGTAACCCAAACAGAGTCTCCCTGCGAAAACTGTCGGATTTACAAACAACAAATTTGTGCACTACAAGAGCGGATTTTCACCCTAGTAACAGAAAAAGGACTTCATGATACTCTTCCAGTGATCTCCAGTGGTAAGAAATCCACTTTTACTTCCAAAGAAAGGGGTGAAAAGACTGCTCCTCACAACCTAAAGCGAAATGACACTGTGTCTTTTCCGAGGCTTGACCGTAATCTTGGTGCTAAACCAAAGAGACGTCAAAATGTTCGGAATGAAAGACTAATTACATCACCCGGAATAAAGTTAACCAACAGATTCTTACCACTGTCACATAAAAATGGGGATGACGTCAAAGCAGGGCAGCAGCCTGGCCGAAAAACTGTGCCAAGCGTCAAGGTCAAAGATACGCTGCTGCTAGGAGACGGGGCCGTATCTAACATAAACTGTAAGCAGATAATAACAAGCAGCTACCCCAGTGCTACAGTGTCTGACATCACTCAGGCGCTACCTCGGGAGCTGGCTACGAACCAGGGAGTGAAACAGCTGATCGTTCACGTGGGTGCAGTGGACATCAGAAATGAACAGTCTGAAATCTTGAAAGAAGACTTTCTTGCACTCTTTGAGAAACTCCATAAAGTGGGGTTACCCACGTTTATTAGTGGACCCCCCCCCAATCACGGACAGCAAAGTGAATAAATTCAGCCGACTGCTTCAGTTGAACACGTGGCTACCCAACATCTGCGAGTCCAGAGGATTGCATTACATCGAGAACTTTAACCTGTTTTGGCATCGAGGTGACCTTTTCAGAGGAAAAGGGCCACACCTGAATGGAGGTGGAGTAAAGAGGCTGACGGATAACCTCCTCCACGCTCTGAGGCATCAGAACCGGCCTGAACTGAACCAGGCTCGCGGGCAACCGATGAGAGAAAAGAGGAGAGGGAGAGGAGCTCCCTCTTCCCCACCCAAGGACCCGGCAAAGGATGTACCCAAAACAGCACCTTCTGCAACCACTGGAAAGGACTCAGCCACAGCAGCCTCAACAACAAAACCTGCATCCCCAGCGAAGGCATCAGCTCCAGCTCCCACAACAACATCATCAGCATCTTCAGAAAACAACTCTGCTGCAACTGCAAGGACAAAACCTGCATCTCCGGAGAAGGTTAGGGATGCAGCATCCCTGTCACCTTCTCCCTCACCGCCGTCCTGGGCACCACCTGCTGTGTCTACGCCCTCTCTTCACTCTCATTCCCATCTCCACAGTCACCTTTGAGATTTCCAAACCATCTTGAAAGCTTGATAAAATCAGGAACGAAAATGGCTCCTCTCACTCCAGACCTGATTAGATCGAGGGTTCTTGCCCCAAAGAAGTATCGTGCCCCTTCCCCTCCCCCCAGAGTCCCCCCAGCTCAGTCTTCACCACCAGGCCCAGCTGTAGTCTCCAACAGTGTCACCACTGCTGTCTAGGATGTAAAGGGCCTCTGCGTTGCTACCACTCATAGTATACCCAACTGGAGGTCCAGGGAGGAGAACTTCTCTGCAAAAACAATACCTACTGTAATATCACGAAGATTAGATAAGAGAGAGACAGACAGATGAGCAGAGAAATCTAATCCATATCTCTTGTAAGAACTTGGAGTCCTTTGAAACTCAGTCTAATCTCAAACATGTTGTGCTTAATGTCAGATCTTTAAATAACAAATCATTTTTAAATAATGATTTTATTTCTTCTTGTGATCTTGATTTAATGTTTTTAACTGAGACGTGGCTTGACAAAAATACAGGTAATGCAGTCCTGATTGAGTCTACTCCACTTCACTACACCTTTGAATCTGAAACAAGACAGAGCAAGAGAGGTGGAGGGGTGTGTAGCATATTCAGAGAAAATATAGTTATACAAAAATTGTCGTTTGGAGTTTTTTCATCATTTGAGTATTTGTCATTCAAATTGGAGTTAAAACAAGCCACCATACTTTATATCACTATTTATAGGCCCCCACAGAACTGTTTTATTGATGATTTTACTGAATTACTTTCAGCTGTGTGCACCGAATTTGACTGTTTGGTTATTACAGGTGATTTAAATGTGCATGTGGATGTAGCCAGTGACAGACATGCTAAAGAACTCAGTGCTGTCCTTGAAACGTTTGGTCTAACTCAGTATGTGAACGAACCCACTCACAACAGAGGGCACACACTGGACGTGCTCATTACAAAAGGGGTTATTGTTTCAGGTGTTAATGTCATGGATATTGCATTATCAGATCATTTTTGTGTTTTCTTTCATCTGTCTGTTATACCCAAGCCAGCACATGGGTCGTCAATGGTTCGGAGAAGACTCATAAATGACAAAACAAGGACACAGTTTATGGAAATGGTTGCTTTTGAAAACACCTCTGGTTCTAATGTTAATGATCTGTTAAACTCGTATACATCAAGTGTTTTGAATGTCTTGGACACCATTGCTCCTGTTAAGGTTAGAATAGTTAAAGACAGACAAAAAGCACCATGGAGAAATGAAGACTCTGTCAGGGCACAAAAAAGAGGGTGCCGGAGAGCCGAACGGAAATGGCGCAAGTCAAAGCTACAGGTTGACTATGACATTTATAGACAAAAATTATCCATGTTTAACCAGACTTTACGAAGAGCTAGGGAGAGGTATTTCTCTGAAGTGATTACAAACTCGAATGGTAATTCTCGAGTTCTGTTTGCTACTGTAAACAGATTAACAAACCCTTCGGTTCCACTGCCCTTAGAATTCATTTCTATATCAAAATGCAATGAATTTGCAAAATTCTTTAGTGATAAAGTTCAAGATATTAAAAAAGCTATCATTTCTAAGACACAAATGATAGCCCAGCATCCACCTGAACACCTAGAGCTGGCACATTTCACTCCTGTCAGTGACAAAACAGTCGAAGAGATTATTTCAGGTCTGAGTTCATCTACATGCTGCCTTGATGAGTTACCCACTAGATTTGTAAAGACTGTGCTGAGCAGCCTGTTACCAAAAGTTACTCATTTAGTTAAGATTTCACTAGAGACTGGAACATTTCCAAGGGCCCTGAAAACTGCGGTCATTAAGCCTCTTTTAAAGAAGAGCAGTCTTGATGCCATGGTTCTGAACAACTACCGGCCCATATCAAACCTGCCATTCCTAGGAAAAGTCCTCGAAAAAGTTGTTTATCAACAACTCACTGACTTTCTCCTGTCCAACAATGCTTTTGATACTTTCCAGTCTGGCTTTAGGCCCCACCACAGCACTGAGACAGCTCTGATCTAGGTGATAAATGACATCCGCCTAAACACAGACAAAAGCAAAGTCTCAGTCTTAGTCCTGCTTGACTTGAGTGCTGCCTTTGACACAGTTGACCATGAGATCCTTTTACAGAGGCTAGAGAACTGGCTAGGAATCTCTGGTTCTGCTCTAAACTGGTTCAAGTCCTATCTTGAGGAGAGAACATACTTTGTTGAAATTGGAAATTGCAGCTCAGACAAAATGGCCATGACCTGTGGTGTCCCCCAAGGTTCAATCTTGGGGCCCCTCTTGTTCAACCTACACATGCTTCCACTAGGCCAACTAATAAGCAGCCATAATGTGTCCTACCATAACTATGCAGACGACACTCAGATCTATGTGTCTCTGACAGCAGGTGAACATGGACCTGTGGATTCACTCTTCCACTGCATCCAACATATAAGCATGTGGATGCAAAACAACTTTCTCCAGCTAAACTCAGAAAAAACGGAATTAATCGTTTTTGGGCCACAGAAGCAAATAGAAAGTGTGATCAGTCACCTTGAATCCCTTTCTCTAAAACCAAAATAACAGGTTAGAAATCTGGGGGTAATATTGGACTCAGATCTGAACTTTAACAGCCACATAAAGTCAGTAAAATCAGCAGCCTTTTACCATCTAAAAAACATTGCCAAAATCAGAGGTATAGTGTCTGAACCAGACTTGGACAGACTAATCCATGCATTTGTCTCCAGTAGGTTAGACTACTGTAACGGCCTGCTCACTGGTATCTCGAAACAAGCTGTTAAACAACTACAATACATTCAGAACGCTACAGCTCGAGTCCTGACTAGAACCAGGAAATACGACCATATTAGTCCAGTGCTCAGATCTCTGCACTGGCTTCCTGTTGCTCAGAGAATAGACTTTAAGACAGCTCTGCTTGTATACAAGTCTCTTCATGGTCAAGCACCGAAGTACATCTCTGACATGTTAGACCCATATGAACCCTCCAGGTCTCTGAGAACCTCAGGTAGAGGTCTCCTACAGGGGCCCAGAATCAGGACTAAACATGGTGAAGCTACTTTCCAGTTTTCTGCAACTAAAATCTGGAACAGTCTTCCAGAAAAAGTGAGACAGGAATCAACTGTGACAATGTTTAAGACCAGGCTGAAAACTACTCTGTTCAGTCGTGCATACGAATGCTGAAAGTATTTTATCTGCACTCTTCTCCTTTTCGTTAAATTAATGATTCTATTTATGTTTTATGATTTTATCTGCCTTTTTGTGATTTTAAAATTTTTCTGCAACTGTAAAGCATTTGAGTTGCCATGTGTATGAATTGTGCTCTACAAATAAACTTGCCTTGCCTTCATTTTGACCTTCTCTCTTTGTGAAAACACTATTTGTGACCTGTGATAAAAAAACAGCCATAACTTTTGTTGAAATTGAGTTTTAAGTCAAGTTTCAACCTGAAAGCATAGAAAGATGCATAAACTTGAAGATACAGGTGGATTTCAGGCAATTTTCCTCAAAATACAGGAGTTATGCATGAAGTGTTCATTTTGGCCTTTTCTCCCTGAGAAAACACTATCTGTGACCTTTGATACAAAGCAGCCATAACTTTAGTTCACAGTGAGTTTTCAGTCAAGTTTTGACCTGAAAGTATAGAAAGACGCATAAACTTGAAATTACAGGTGCATTTCACTCAGTTTTCAAAAAAATACAGGAGTTATGCATGAAGTGTTCATTTTGGCCTTCCCTCGCTGAGAAAACATTATTTAGGACCTGTGATACAAAACAGCCATAACTTTTGTTCAGAGTGAGTTTTCAGTCAAGTTTCAACCTGAAAGCATAGAAAGATGCATAAAAGAGAAGTTACAGGTGGATTTCACTTAGTTTTCATGAAAATAAGGGAGTTCAGAGAGAAGTGTTCATTTTGGCCTTCTCTCGCTGAGACAACGCTATTTGTGACCTGTGACACAAAACAGCCATAACTTTTCTTCAAAGTGAGTTTTCAGTCAAATTTCAACCTAAAAGCATAAAAAGGTGCAAAAAACTTTAAGTTACAGGTGGATTTCACTCAGTTTTCCTCAAAATACAGGACTTATGCATGAAGTGTACGTTTTTGGCTTCTCTCGCTGTGAATATGCTATTTTTGACCTGTCATACAAAACAGCCATAACTTTTTTTGAAAGTGAGTTTTTAGTCAAGTTTCAACCTGAAAGCATAGAAAGATGCATAAACTTGAAGTTACAACGTGATTTCAGTGAATTTTCATCAAAATACAGGAGTTATGCATAAAGTGTTCATTTTGGCCTTCTCTCGCTGAGAAAACGCTATTTGTGACCTGTGACAAAAAACAGCCATAACTTTTGTTCAAAGTGAGTTTTCAGTCAAGTTTCCACCTGAAAGCATAGAAAGATGCATAAACTTGAAGTTAGAGGTGGATTTCAGTGAGTTTTCATCAAAATGCAGGAGTTCCGCATGAAGTGTTCATTTTGGCCTTCTCCCGCTGAGAAAACGCTATTTGTGACCTGTGACACAAAACAGCCATAACTTTTCTTCAAAGTGAGTTTTCAGTCAAGTTTCAACCTGAAAGCATAGAAAGATGCATAAACTTGAAGTTACAGCTTGATTTCAGTGAGTTTTCCTCAAAATACAGGAGTTCTTCATGATGTGTTCATTTCGGCCTTCTCTCGCTGAGAAAACACTATTTGTGACCTGTGATACAAAACAGCCATAACTTTTGTTCAAAGTTAGTTTTCAGTCAAGTTTCAACCTGAAAGCATAGAAAGATGCATACACTTTAAGTTACAGGTGGATTTCAGGCAGTTTTACCAAAAATACAGGAGTTATGCATGAAGTGTTCATTTTGGCCTTCTCTCGCTGAGAAAACGCTATTTGTGACCTGTGATTAAAACAGCCATAACTTTTGTTCAAAGTGAGTTTTCAGTCAAGTTTTTACCTGAAAGCATAGAAAGATGCATAAACTTGAAGTTACAGCTTGATTTCATTGAGTTTTCATCAAAATACAGGAGTTCTGCATGAAGTGTTCATTTTGGCCTTCTCTCGCTGAGAAAACGCTATTTGTGACCTGCGACACAAAACAGCCGTAACTTTTGTTCAAAGTGAGTTTTCAGTCAAGTTTCAACCTGAAAGCATAGAAAGATGCATAAACTTGAAGATACAGCTTTATTTAAGTGAGTTTTCATCAAAATACAGGAGTTATGCATTAAGTGTTCATTTTGGTCTTCTCTCGCTGGGAAACGCTATTTGTGACATGTGACACAAAACAGCCATAACTTTTCTTCAAAGTGAGTTTTCAATCAAGTTTCAACCTGAAAGCATAGAAAGATGCATAAACTTGAAGTTAGAGGTGGATTTCACTCAGTTTTCCTCAAAATACAGGAGTTATGCATGAAGTGTTCATTTTGGCCTTCTCTCGCTGAGAAAACACTATTTGTGACCTGTGATACAAAAATGCCATAACTTTTGTTCAAAGTGAGTTTTCAGTCAAGTTTCAACCTGAAAGCATAGAAAGATGCATAAACTTGAAGTTACAGGTGGATTTCAGTGAGTTTTCCTCAAAGTACAGGAGTTCTGCATGAAGTGTTCATTTTGGCCTTCTCTCGCTGAGAAAACGCTATTCGTGACTTGTGACAAAAAAAAGCCATAACTTTTGTTCAAAGTGAGTTTTCAGTCAAGTTTCAACCTGAAAGCATAGAAAGATGCATAAACTTGACGTTACAGCTTGATTTCAGTGAGTTTTCATCAAAATGCAGGAGTTCTGCATGAAGTGTTCATTTTGGCCTTCTCTCGCTGAGAAAACACTATTTGTGACCTGTGATACAAAAATGCCATAACTTTTCTTCAAAGTGAGTTTTCAGTCAAGTTTCAACCTGAAAGCATAGAAAGATGCATAAACTTGAAGTTACAGGTGGATTTCCGTGAGTTTTCATCAAAATACAGGAGTTCTGCATGAAGTGTTCATTTTGGCCTTCTCTCGCTGAGAAAACACTATTTGTGACCTGTGATACAAAAATGCCATAACTTTTCTTCAAAGTGAGTTTTCAGTCAAGTTTCAACCTGAAAGCATAGAAAGATGCATAAACTTGAAGTTACAGGTGGATTTCAGTGAGTTTTCATCAAAATACAGGAGTTCCGCATGAAGTGTTCATTTTGGCCTTCTCTCGCTGAGGAAACGCTATTTGTGACCTGTGACACAAAACAGCCATAACTTTTGTTCAAAGTGAGTTTTCAGTCAAGTTTCCACCTGAAAGCATAGAAAGATGCATAAACTTGAAGTTACAGGTGGATATCAGTGAGTTTTCCTCAAAGTACAGGAGTTCTGCATGAAGTGTTCATTTTGGCCTTCTCTCGCTGAGAAAACGCTATTCGTGACTTGTGACAAAAAAAAGCCATAACTTTTGTTCAAAGTGAGTTTTCAGTCAAGTTTCAACCTGAAAGCATAGAAAGATGCATAAACTTGACGTTACAGCTTGATTTCAGTGAGTTTTCATCAAAATGCAGGAGTTCTGCATGAAGTGTTCATTTTGGCCTTCTCTCGCTGAGAAAACACTATTTGTGACCTGTGATACAAAATGCCATAACTTTTCTTCAAAGTGAGTTTTCAGTCAAGTTTCAACCTGAAAGCATAGAAAGATGCATAAACTTGAAGTTACAGGTGGATTTCCGTGAGTTTTCATCAAAATACAGGAGTTCTGCATGAAGTGTTCATTTTTGCCTTCTCTCGCTCAGAAAAATCTATTTGTGACCTGTGATACAAAAATGACCTAACTTTTGTTCAAAGTGAGTTTTCAGTCAAGTTTCAACCTGAAAGCATAGAAAGATGCATAAACTTGAAGTTACAGCTTGATTTCAGTGAGTTTTCATCAAAATACAGGAGTTCTGCATGAAGTGTTCATTTTGGCCTTCTCTCGCTGAGAAAACACTATTTGTGACCTGTGATACAAAAATGCCATAACTTTTCTTCAAAGTGAGTTTTCAGTCAAGTTTCCAACTGAAAGCATAGAAAGAAGCATAAACTTGAAGTTACAGGTGGATTTCCGTGAGTTTTCATCAAAATACAGGAGTTCTGCATGAAGCGTTCATTTTGGCCTTCTCTCGCTGAGAAAAATCTATTTGTGACCTGTGATACAAAAATGACCTAACTTTTGTTCAAAGTGAGTTTTCAGTCAAGTTTCAACCTGAAAGCATAGAAAGATGCATAAACTTGAAGTTACAGGTGGATTTCAGTGAGTTTTCCTCAAAATACAGGAGTTCTGCATGAAGTCTTCATTTTGGCCTTCTCTCGCTGAGAAAACGCTATTTGTGACCTGTGACACAAAACAGCCATAACTTTTGTTCAAAGTGAGTTTTCAGTCAAGTTTCATCCTGAAAGCATAGAAAGATGCATAAACTTGAAGTTACAGCTTGATTTCAGTGAGTTTTCATCAAAATACAGGAGTTCTGCATTAAGTGTTCATTTTGGCCTTCTCTCGCTGAGAAAACGCTATTTGTGACCTGTGACACAAAACAGCCATAACTTTTGTTCAAAGTGAGTTTTCAGTCAAGTTTCAACCTGAAAGCATAGAAAGATGAATAAACTTGAAGTTACAGCTTGATTTCAGTGAGTTTTCCTCAAAATACAGGAGTTATGCATGAAGTCTTCATTTCGGCCTTCTCTCGCTGAGAAAACGCTATTTTTGACCTGCTACACAAAACAGCCATAACTTTTGTTCAAAGTGAGTTTTCAGTCAAGTTTCAACCTGAAAGCATAGAAAGATGCATAAACTTGAAGTTAAAGGTGGATTTCAGTGAGTTTTCATCAAAATACAGGAGTTCTGCATGAAGTGTTCATTTTGGCCTTCTTTCGCTGAGAAAACACTATTTGTGACCTGTGACACAAAACAGCTATAGCTTTTGTTCAAAGTGAGTTTTCAGTCAAGTTTCAACCTGAAAGCATAGAAAGATGCATAAACTTGAAGTTACAGGTGGATTTCAGTGAGTTTTCATCAAAATACAGGAGTTCTGCATGAAGTGTTCATTTTGGCCTTCTCTCGCTGAGAAAAATCTATTTGTGACCTGTGATACAAAACAGCCATAACTTTTGTTCAAAGTGAGGTTTCAGGCAAGTTTCAACCTGAAAGCATAGAAAGATGCATAAACTTTAAGTTACAGGTGGATTTCAGTGAGTTTTCCTCAAAATACAGGAGTTCTGCATGAAGTGTTCATTTTGGCCTTCTCTCGCTGAGAAAACGCTATTTGTGACCTGTGACACAAAACAGCCATAACTTTTGTTCAAAGTGAGTTTTCAGTCAAGTTTCAACCTGAAAGCATAGAAAGATGCATAAACTTGAAGTTACAGCTTGATTTCAGTGAGTTTTCATAAAAATACAGGAGTTCTGCATGAAGTTTTCATTTTGGCCTTCTCTCGCTGAGAAAACACTATTTGAGACCTGTGATACAAAAATGACCTAGCTTTTGTTCAAAGTGAGTTTTCAGTCAAGTTTAAACCTGAAAGCATAGAAAGATGCATAAACTTGAAGTTACAGGTGGATTTCAGTGAGTTTTCATCAAAATACAGGAGTTATGCATGAAGTGTTCATTTTGGCCTTCTCTCGCTGAGAAAATGCTATTTGTGACCTGCGACACAAAACAGCCATAACTTTTTTCAAAGTGAGTTTTCAGTCAAGTTTCAACCTGAAAGCATAGAAAGATGCATAAACTTGGAGGTACTGCTTGATTTCAGTGAGTTTTCCTCAAAATACAGGGGTTATGCATGAAGTGTTCATTTTGGCCTTCTGTTGCTGAGAAAACACTATTTGTGACCTGTGATACAAAAATGCCATAATTTTTCTTCGAAGTGAGTTTTCAGTCAAGTTTCAACTTGAAAGCATGGAAAGATGCATAAACTTGAAGTTACAGGTGGATTTCAGTGAGTTTTCATCAAAATACAGGAGTTCTGCATGAATTGTTCATTTTGGCCTTCTCTCGCTGAGAAAACACTATTTGTGACCTGTGATACAAAAATGCCATAACTTTTCTTCAAAGTGAGTTTTCAGTCAAGTTTCAACCTGAAAGCATAGAAACATGCATAAACTTGAAGTTACAGGTGGATTTCAGTGAGTTTTCCTCAAAATAAAGGAGTTCTGCATGAAGTCTTCATTTTGGCCTTCTCTCGCTGAGAAAACGCTGTTTGTGACCTGTGACACAAAACAGCCATAACTTTTGTTCAAAGTGAGTTTTCAGTCAAGTTTCAACCTGAAAGCATAGAAAGATGCATAAACTTGAAGTTACAGCTTGATTTCAGTGAGTTTTCATAAAAATACAGGAGTTCTGCATGAAGTTTTCATTTTGGCCATCTCTCGCAGAGAAAACACTATTTGTGACCTGTAATACAAAAATGCCATAACTTTTCTTCAAAGTGAGGTTTCAGTCAAGTTTCAACCTGAAAGCATAGAAAGATGAATAAACTTGAAGGTACAGGTGGATTTCAGTGAGTTTTCATCAAAATACAGGAGTTCTGCATGAAGTGTTCATTTTGGCCTTCTCTCGCTGAGAAAAAATCTATTTGAGACCTGTGATACAAAAATGACCTAACTTTTGTTCAAAGTGAGTTTTCAGTCAAGTTTAAACCTGAAAGCATAGAAAGATGCATAAACTTGAAGTTACAGGTGGATTTCACTGAGTTTTCCAAAAAATACAGGAGTTATGCATGAAGTGTTCATTTTGGCCTTCTCTCGCTGAGAAAACACTATTTGTGACCTGTGACACAAAACAGCCATAACTTTTGTTCAAAGTGAGTTTTCAGTCAACTTTCCACCTGAAAGCATAGAAAGATGCATAAACTTGAAGTAACAGGTGGATTTCAGTGAGTTTTCATCAAAATACAGGAGTGCTGCATGAAGTGTTCATTTTGGCCTTCTCTCGCTGAGAAAACGCTATTTGTGACCTGTGACACAAAACAGCCATAACTTTTGTTCAAAGTGAGTTTTCAGTCAAGTTTCAACCTGAAAGCATAGAAAGATGCATAAACTTGAAGTTACAGGTGGATTTCAGTGAGTTTTCCTCAAAGTACAGGAGTTCTGCATGAAGTGTTCATTTTGGCCTTCTCTCGCTGAGAAAACGCTATTTGTGACCTGTGACACAAAACAGCCATAACTTTTGTTCAAAGTGAGTTATCAGTCAGGTTTCAACCTGAATGCATAGAAAGATGCATAAACTTGAAGTTAAAGCTTGATTTCAGTGAGTTTTCATCAAAATAAAGGAATTATGCATGAAGTGTTAATTTTGGCCTTCTCTCGCTTAGAAAACGCTATTTGTGACCTGTGACACAAAACAGCCATAAGTTTTGTTCAAAGTGAGGTATCAGTCAGGTTTCAACCTGAAAGCATAGAAAGATGCATAAACTTGAAGTTACAGGTGGATTTCCGTGAGTTTTCATCAAAATACAGGAGTTCTGCATGAAGTGTTCATTTTTGCCTTCTCTCGCTCAGAAAAATCTATTTGTGACCTGTGATACAAAAATGACCTAACTTTTGTTCAAAGTGAGTTTTCAGTCAAGTTTCAACCTAAAAGCATAGAAAGATGCATAAACTTGCAGTTAAAGGTGGATTTCAGTGAGTTTTCATCAAAATACAGGAGTTCTGCATGAAGTGTTCATTTTGGTCTTCTTTCGCTGAGAAAAATCTATTTGTGACCTGTGATACAAAACAGCCATAACTTTTGTTCAAAGTGAGGTTTCAGGCAAGTTTCAACCTGAAAGCATAGAAAGATGCATAAACTTTAAGTTACAGGTGGATTTCAGTGAGTTTTCCTCAAAATACAGGAGTTCTGCATGAAGTCTTCATTTTGGCCTTCTCTCGCTGAGAAAACGCTATTTGTGACCTGTGACACAAAACAGCCATAACTTTTGTTCAAAGTGAGTTTTCAGTCAAGTTTCAACCTGAAAGCATAGAAACATGCAAAAACTTGAAGTTACAGGTGGATTTCAGTGAGTTTTCATCAAAATACAGGAGTTCTGCATGAAGTGTTCATTTTGGCCTTCTTTCGCTGAGAAAACACTATTTGTGACCTGTGATACAAAACAGCTATAGCTTTTGTTCAAAGTGAGTTTTCAGTCAAGTTTCAACCTGAAAGCATAGAAAGATGCATAAACTTGAAGTTACAGGTGGATTTCAGTGAGTTTTCATCAAAATACAGGAGTTCTGCATGAAGTTTTCATTTTGGCCTTCTCTCGCTGAGAAAAATCTATTTGTGACCTGTGATACAAAACAGCCATAACTTTTGTTCAAAGTGAGGTTTCAGGCAAGTTTCAACCTGAAAGCATAGAAAGATGCATAAACTTTAAGTTACAGGTGGATTTCAGTGAGTTTTCCTCAAAATACAGGAGTTCTGCATGAAGTCTTCATTTTGGCCTTCTCTCGCTGAGAAAACGCTATTTGTGACCTGTGACACAAAACAGCCATAACTTTTGTTCAAAGTGAGTTTTCAGTCAAGTTTCAACCTGAAAGCATAGAAAGATGCATAAACTTGAAGTTACAGCTTGATTTCAGTGAGTTTTCATCAAAATACAGGAGTTCTGCATGAAGTTTTCATTTTGGCCTTCTCTCGCAGAGAAAACACTATTTGTGACCTGTGATACAAAAATGCCATAACTTTTCTTCAAAGTGAGGTTTCAGTCAAGTTTCAACCTGAAAGCATAGAAAGATGAATAAACTTGAAGGTACAGGTGGATTTCAGTGAGTTTTCATCAAAATACAGGAGTTCTGCATGAAGTGTTCATTTTGGCCTTCTCTCGCTGAGAAAAATCTATTTGAGACCTGTGATACAAAAATGACCTAACTTTTGTTCAAAGTGAGTTTTCAGTCAAGTTTAAACCTGAAAGCATAGAAAGATGCATAAACTTGAAGTTACAGGTGGATTTCAGTGAGTTTTCATCAAAATACAGGAGTTATGCATGAAGTGTTCATTTTGGCCTTCTCTCGCTGAGAAAACCTTATTTGTTCCCTGCGACACAAAACAGCCATAACTTTTGTTCAAAGTGAGTTTTCAGTCAAGTTTCAACCTGAAAGCATAGAAAGATGCATTAACTTGAAGGTACTGCTTGATTTCAGTGAGTTTTCCTCAAAATACAGGGGTTATGCATGAAGTGTTCATTTTGGCCTTCTGTTGCTGAGAAAACACTATTTGTGACCTGTGATACAAAAATGCCATAATTTTTCTTCGAAGTGAGTTTTCAGTCAAGTTTCAACTTGAAAGCATAGAAAGATGCATAAACTTGAAGTTACAGGTGGATTTCAGTGAGTTTTCATCAAAATACAGGAGTTCTGCATGAATTGTTCATTTTGGCCTTCTTTCGCTGAGAAAACACTATTTGTGACCTGCGACAAAAAACAGCCATAACTTTTGTTCAAAGTGAGTTTTCAGTCAAGTTTCAACCTGAAAGCATAGAAAGAAGCAGAAACTTGAAGTTACAGGTGGATTTCAGTGAGTTTTCATCAAAATACAGGAGTTCTGCATGAAGTGTTCATTTTGGCCTTCTTTCCCTGAGAAAACACTATTTTTGACCTGTGATACAAAAATGCCATAATTTTTCTTCAAAGTGAGTTTTCAGTCAAGTTTCCAACTGAAAGCATAGAAAGAAGCATAAACTTGAAGTTACAGGTGGATTTCAGTGAGTTTTCATCAAAATACAGGAGTTCCGCATGAAGTGTTCATTTTGGCCTTCTCTCGCAGAGAAAACACTATTTGTGACCTGTGATACAAAAATGCCATAACTTTTCTTCAAAGTGAGTTTTCAGTCAAGTTTCCAACTGAAAGCATAGAAAGAAGCATAAACTTGAAGTTACAGGTGGATTTCTGTGAGTTTTCATCAAAATACAGGAGTTCTGCATGAAGTGTTCATTTTGGCCTTCTCTCGCTGAGAAAAATCTATTTGTGACCTGTGATACAAAAATGACCTAACTTTTGTTCAAAGTGAGTTTTCAGTCAAGTTTCAACCTGAAAGCATAGAAACATGCAAAAACTTGAAGTTACAGGTGGATTTCAGTGAGTTTTCATCAAAATACAGGAGTTCTGCATGAAGTGTTCATTTTGGCCTTCTTTCGCTGAGAAAACACTATTTGTGACCTGTGATACAAAACAGCTATAGCTTTTGTTCAAAGTGAGTTTTCAGTCAAGTTTCAACCTGAAAGCATAGAAAGATGCATAAACTTGAAGTTACAGGTGGATTTCAGTGAGTTTTCATCAAAATACAGGAGTTCTGCATGAAGTTTTCATTTTGGCCTTCTCTCGCTGAGAAAAATCTATTTGTGACCTGTGATACAAAACAGCCATAACTTTTGTTCAAAGTGAGGTTTCAGGCAAGTTTCAACCTGAAAGCATAGAAAGATGCATAAACTTTAAGTTACAGGTGGATTTCAGTGAGTTTTCCTCAAAATACAGGAGTTCTGCATGAAGTCTTCATTTTGGCCTTCTCTCGCTGAGAAAACGCTATTTGTGACCTGTGACACAAAACAGCCATAACTTTTGTTCAAAGTGAGTTTTCAGTCAAGTTTCAACCTGAAAGCATAGAAAGATGCATAAACTTGAAGTTACAGCTTGATTTCAGTGAGTTTTCATCAAAATACAGGAGTTCTGCATGAAGTTTTCATTTTGGCCTTCTCTCGCAGAGAAAACACTATTTGTGACCTGTGATACAAAAATGCCATAACTTTTCTTCAAAGTGAGGTTTCAGTCAAGTTTCAACCTGAAAGCATAGAAAGATGAATAAACTTGAAGGTACAGGTGGATTTCAGTGAGTTTTCATCAAAATACAGGAGTTCTGCATGAAGTGTTCATTTTGGCCTTCTCTCGCTGAGAAAAATCTATTTGAGACCTGTGATACAAAAATGACCTAACTTTTGTTCAAAGTGAGTTTTCAGTCAAGTTTAAACCTGAAAGCATAGAAAGATGCATAAACTTGAAGTTACAGGTGGATTTCAGTGAGTTTTCATCAAAATACAGGAGTTATGCATGAAGTGTTCATTTTGGCCTTCTCTCGCTGAGAAAACCTTATTTGTTCCCTGCGACACAAAACAGCCATAACTTTTGTTCAAAGTGAGTTTTCAGTCAAGTTTCAACCTGAAAGCATAGAAAGATGCATAAACTTGAAGGTACTGCTTGATTTCAGTGAGTTTTCCTCAAAATACAGGGGTTATGCATGAAATGTTCATTTTGGCCTTCTGTTGCTGAGAAAACACTATTTGTGACCTGTGATACAAAAATGCCATAATTTTTCTTCGAAGTGAGTTTTCAGTCAAGTTTCAACTTGAAAGCATAGAAAGATGCATAAACTTGAAGTTACAGGTGGATTTCAGTGAGTTTTCATCAAAATACAGGAGTTCTGCATGAATTGTTCATTTTGGCCTTCTTTCGCTGAGAAAACACTATTTGTGACCTGCGACAAAAAACAGCCATAACTTTTGTTCAAAGTGAGTTTTCAGTCAAGTTTCAACCTGAAAGCATAGAAAGAAGCAGAAACTTGAAGTTACAGGTCGATTTCAGTGAGTTTTCATCAAAATACAGGAGTTCTGCATGAAGTGTTCATTTTGGCCTTCTTTCCCTGAGAAAACACTATTTTTGACCTGTGATACAAAAATGCCATAATTTTTCTTCAAAGTGAGTTTTCAGTCAAGTTTCCAACTGAAAGCATAGAAAGAAGCATAAACTTGAAGTTACAGGTGGATTTCAGTGAGTTTTCATCAAAATACAGGAGTTCCGCATGAAGTGTTCATTTTGGCCTTCTCTCGCTGAGAAAACGCTATTTGTGACCTGTGACACAAAACAGCCATAACTTTTGTTCAAAGTGAGTTTTCAGTCAAGTTTCAACCTGAAAGCATAGAAAGATGAATAAACTTGAAGTTACAGCTTGATTTCAGTGAGTTTTCCTCAAAATACAGGAGTTATGCATGAAGTCTTCATTTCGGCCTTCTCTCGCTGAGAAAACGCTATTTTTGACCTGCTACAACAAACAGCCATAACTTTTGTTCAAAGTGAGTTTTCAGTCAAGTTTCAACCTGAAAGCATAGAAACATGCAGAAACTTGAAGTTACAGGTGGATTTCAGTGAGTTTTCATCAAAATACAGGAGTTCTGCATGAAGTGTTCATTTTGGCCTTCTTTCGCTGAGAAAACACTATTTGTGACCTGTGACACAAAACAGCTATAGCTTTTGTTCAAAGTGAGTTTTCAGTCAAGTTTCAACTTGAAAGCATAGAAAGATGCATAAACTTGAAGTTACAGCTTGATTTCAGTGAGTTTTCTTCAAAATACAGGAGTTCCGCATGAAGTGTTCATTTTGGCCTTCTCTCGCTGAGAAAACGCTATTTGTGACCTGTGACACAAAAAAACAGCCATAACTTTTGTTCAAAGTGAGTTTTCAGTCAAGTTTCAACCTGAAAACATAGAAAGATGCATAAACTTGAAGTTACAGCTTGATTTCAGTGAGTTTTCATCAAAATACAGGAGTTCTGCATGAAGTGTTCATTTTGGCCTTCTCTCGCTGAGAAAACGCTATTCGTGACCTGCGACACAAAACAACCATAACTTTTGTTCAAAGTGAGTTTTCAGGCAAGTTTCAACCTGAAAGCATAGAAAGATGCATAAACTTGAAGTTACAGCTTGATTTCAGTGAGTTTTCGTCAAAATGAAGTGGTTATGCATGAAGTGTTCATTTTGGCCTTCTGATGCTGAAAAAACGCTATTTGTGACCTGTGACACAAAACAGACATAACTTTTGTTCAAAGTGAGTTTTCAGTCAGGTTTCAACCTGAAAGCATAGAAAGATGCATAAACTTGAAGTTACAGGTGGATTTCAGTGAGTTTTCCTCAAAATACAGGAGTTCCGCATGAAGTCTTCATTTTGGCCTTCTCTCGCTGAGAAAACGCTATTTGTGACCTGTGACACAAAACAGCCATAACTTTTGTTCAAAGTGAGTTTTCAGTCAAGTATCAATCTGAAAGCATAGAAAGATGCATAAACTTGAAGGTACTGCTTGATTTCAGTGAGTTTTCCTCAAAATACAGGGGTTATGCATGAAGTGTTCATTTTGGCCTTCTGTTGCTGAGAAAACGCTATTTGTGACCTGTGATACAAAAATGCCTTAATTTTTGTTCAAAGTGAGTTTTCAGTCAAGTTTCAACCTGAAAGCATAGAAAGATGCATAAAAGAGAAGATAAAGGTGGATTTCATACAGTTTTCCTCAAAATACAGGAGTTATGCATGAAGTGTTCATTTTGGCCTTCTCTCGTTGAGAAAACGCTATTTGTGACCTGTGACACAAAACAGCCATAAATTTTGTTCAAAGTGAGTTTTCAGTCAAGTTTCAACCTGAAATCAAAGAAAGATACCTAAACTTGAAGTTACAGGTGGATTTCACACAGTTTTCCTCAAAATACAGGAGTTCTGCATGAAGTGTTCATTTTGGCCTTCTCTCGCTGAGAAAACACTATTTGTGACCTGTGATAAAAAAAATGCCATAACTTTTCTTCAAAGTGAGGTTTCAGTCAAGTTTCAACCTGAAAGCATAGAAAGATGAATAAACTTGAAGGTACAGGTGGATTTCAGTGAGTTTTCATCAAAATACAGGAGTTCTGCATGAAGTGTTCATTTTGGCCTTCTCTCGCTGAGAAAAATCTATTTGTGACCTGTGATACAAAAATGCCATAACTTTTTTTCAAAGTGAGTTTTCAGTCAAGTTTAAACCTGAAAGCATAGAAAGATGCATAAACTTGAAGTTACAGGTGGATTTCATTGAGTTTTCATCAAAATACAGGAGTTATGCATGAAGTTTTCATTTTGGCCTTCTATCGCTGAGAAAACGCTATTTGTGACCTGCGACACAAAACAGCCATAACTTTTGTTCAAAGTGAGTTTTCAGGCAAGTTTCAACCTGAAAGCATAGAAAGATGCATAAACTTGAAGGTACAGCTTGATTTCAGTGAGTTTTCGTCAAAATGAAGTGGTTATGCATGAAGTGTTCATTTTGGCCTTCTGATGCTGAAAAAACGCTATTTGTGACCTGTGATACAAAACAGCCATAACTTTTCTTCAAAGTGAGTTTTCAGTCAAGTTTCCACCTGAAAGCTTAGAAAGATGCATAAACTTGAAGTAACAGGTGGATTTCAGTGAGTTTTCATCAAAATACAGGAGTTCCGCATGAAGTGTTCATTTTGGCCTTCTGTCGCTGAAAAAACGCTATTTGTGACCTGTGACACAAAACAGACATAACTTTTGTTCAAAGTGAGGTATCAGTCAGGTTTCAACCTGAAAGCATAGAAAGATGCATAAACTTGAAGTTAAAGCTTGATTTCAGTGAGTTTTCCTCAAAATAAAGGAGTTCTGCATGAAATGTTCATTTTGGCCTTCTCTCGCTGAGAAAACGCTATTTGTGACCTGCGACACAAAACAGCCATAACTTTTGTTCAAAGTGAGTTTTCACTCAAGTTTCAACCTGAAAGCATAGAAATGTGCATAAACTTGAAGTTACAAGTGGATTTCAGTGAGTTTTCCTCAAAATACAGGAGTTATGCATGAAGTGTTCATTTTGGCCTTCTCTCGCTGAGAAAACGCTATTTGTGACCTGCGACACAACACAGCCATAACTTTTGTTCAAAGTGAGTTTTCAGTCAAGTTTCAATCTGAAAGCTTAGAAAGATGCATCAACTTGAATTTACAGCTTGACTTCATTGAGTTTTCATCAAAATACAGGAGTTCTGCATGAAGTGTTCATTTTTGCCTTCTTTCGCTGAGAAAACACTATTTGTGACCTGTGACACAAAACAGCCATAACTTTTGTTCAAAGTGAGTTTTCATTCAAGTTTCAACCTGAAAGCATAGAAAGATGCATAAACTTGAAGTAACAGGTGGATTTCAGTGAGTTTTCATCAAAATACAGGAGTTCCGCATGAAGTGTTCATTTTGGCCTTCTGTAGCTGAAAAAACGCTATTTGTGACCTGTGACACAAAACAGACATAACTTTTGTTCAAAGTGAGTTATCAGTCAGGTTTCAACCTGAATGCATAGAAAGATGCATAAACTTGAAGTTAAAGCTTGATTTCAGTGAGTTTTCATCAAAATAAAGGAATTATGCATGAAGTGTTAATTTTGGCCTTCTCTTGCTTAGAAAACGCTTTTGGTGACCTGTGACACAAAACAGCCATAAGTTTTGTTCAAAGTGAGGTATCAGTCAGGTTTCAACCTGAAAGCATAGAAAGATGCATAAACTTGAAGTTAAAGCTTGATTTCAGTGAGTTTTCCTCAAAATACAGGAGTTCTGCATGAAATGTTCATTTTGGCCTTCTCTCGCTGAGAAAACGCTATTTGTGACTTGCGACACAAAACAGCCATAACTTTTGTTCAAAGTGAGTTTTCAGTCAAGTTTCAACCTGAAAGCATAGAAAGATGCATAAAAGAGAAGTTACAGGTGGATTTCATACAGTTTTCCTCAAAATACAGGAGTTCTGCATGAAGTGTTCATTTTGGCCTTCTTTCGCTGAGAAAACACTATTTGTGACCTGTGACACAAAACAGCCATAACTTTTGTTCAAAGTGTGTTTTCAGTCAAGTTTCCACCTGAAAGCATAGAAAGATGCATAAACTTGAAGTAACAGGTGGATTTCAGTGAGTTTTCATCAAAATACAGGAGTTCCGCATGAAGTGTTCATTTTGGCCTTCTCTCGCTGAAAACGCTATTTGTGACCTGTGACACAAAACAGCCATAAGTTTTGTTCAAAGTGAAGTATCAGTCAGGTTTCAACCTGAAAGCATAGAAAGATGCATGAACTTGAAGTTAAAGCTTGATTTCAGTGAGTTTTCCTCAAAATACAGGAGTTCTGCATGAAATGTTCATTTTGGCCTTCTCTCGCTGAGAAAACGCTATTTGTGACTTGCGACACAAAACAGCCATTACTTTTGTTCAAAGTGAGTTGTCAGTCAAGTTTCAACCTGAAAGCATAGAAAGATGCATAAACTTGAAGTTACAGCTTGATTTCAGTGAGTTTTCATCAAAATACAGGAGTTCTGCATGAAGTGTTCATTCTTGCCCTCTCTCACTGAGAAAATGCTATTTGTGACCTGTGATACAAAACAGCCATAACTTTTGTTCAAAGTGAGTTTTCAGTCAAGTTTCAACCTGAAAGCATAGAAAGATGCATAAACTTGAAGTTACAGGTGGATTTCAGTGAGTTTTCATCAAAATACAGGAGTTATGCATGAAGTGTTCATTTTGGCCTTCTCTCGCTGAGAAAACGCTATTTGTGACCTGCGACACAAAACAGCCATAAATTTTGTTCAAAGTGAGTTTTCAGTCAAGTTTCAACCTGAAACTATAGAAAGATGCATAAACTTGAAGTTACAGCTTGATTTCAGTGAGTTTTCCTCAAAATACAGGAGTTATGCATGAAGTGTTCATTTTGGCCTTCTCTCGCTGAGAAAACACTATTTGTGATCTTTGATAAAAAAATGACATAACTTTTGTTCAAAGTGAGTTTTCAGTCAAGTTTCAACCTGAAAGCATAGAAAGATGCATAAACTTGAAGTTACAGGTGGTGTACTGGTCTCACCACCAGTTAGGTTACCCAGTCAGATAAACACAGAGTCCAATAACACCAGTAGAAGTCGGAACTTGTTTTGGCCGTTTACTGAACATCAGTGTGAAACTGTAACACAAATATTACAAATACGGATATTATACATGTGTCCAATACAAATGTAAGCAACAGGATGAGTACAAAGCATTTTCTCTATCAGCCTTCATGTCACTTAAAGCGTTTCCAAATAACATAAATTACAGAATAATCTCGCAAATACCACTCTCTAAGCATTAATATAAACCTTATAAAAAATAATACTTACAGATATTGCGTCTAAACAATGGCTATGAAAGGATGCGGACAGATGAAAGGAGCTAACACTGTTACGCTAGCTGCACATGTCCTTCATTTGCTGCTTCTGACAACTTCCTGTCTAAACCGGAAAAGATGTAGCATTAACTTTAAAAACTAATAACACCCACAAGGGGGCTCTAAACAACAAAATTTCAATAGTCTACTGAGACCTTAACAGGTGTATTTCAGTGAGTTTTCATCAAAATACAGGAGTTCTGCATGAAGTGTTCATTTTGGCCTTCTCTCGCTGAGAAAATGCTATTTGTGACCTGCGACAAAAAACAGCCATAACTTTTGTTCAAAGTGAGTTTTCAGTCAAGTTTCAACCTGAAAGCATAGAAAGATGCATAAACTTGAAGTTACAGCTTGATTTAAGTGAGTTTTCCTCAAAATACAGGAGTTATGCATGAAGTGTTCATTTTGGCCTTCTTTCGCTGAGAAAACACTATTTGTGACCTGCGACACAAAACAGCCATAACTTTTGTTCAAAATGAGTTTTCAGTCAAGTTTCAACCTGAAAGCATAGAAAGATGCATAAAAGAGAAGTAACAGGTGGATTTCACACAGTTTTCCTCAAAATACTGGAGTTATGCATGAAGTGTTCATTTTGGCCTTCTCTCGCTGAGAAAACACTATTTGTGACCTGTGATACAAAAATGCCATAACTTTTCTTCAAAGTGAGTTTTCAGTCAAGTTTCAACCTGAAAGCATAGAAAGATGCATAAACTTGAAGTTACAGCTTGATTTCAGTGAGTTTTCATCAAAATACAGGAGTTATGCATGAAGTGTTCACTTTTGCCTTCTCTCGCTGAGAAAACACTATTTGTGACCTATGATACAAAACTATCATAACTTTTTTTCAAAGTGAGTTTTCAATCAAGTTTCAACCTGAAAGCATAGAAAGATGCATAGACTTCAAGTTAGAGGTGGATTTCACTCAGTTTCCTCAAAATACAGGAGTTATGCATGAAGTGTTCATTTTGGCCTTCTCTCGCTGAGAAAACGTTATTTGTGACCTGTGATACAAAAAAGCCATAAATTTTGTTTGAAGTGAGTTTTCAGTCAAGTTTCAACCTGAAAGCATAGAAAGATGTACATACTTGAAGTTAGAGGTGGATTTCAGGCAGTTTTCCTCAAAATACAGGAGTTATGCATGAAGTGTTCATTTTGGCCTTCTCTCGCTGAGAAAACACTATTTGTGACCTGTGATACAAAAAAGCCATAACTTTTGTTCAAAGTCAGTTTTCAGACAAGTTTTAACCTGAAAGCATAGAAAGATGCATAAACTTGAAGTTAGAGGTGGAGTTCAAGCAGTTTTCCTCAAAATACAGGAGTTATGCATGAAGTGTTCATTTTGGCCTTCTCTCGCTGAGAAAACACTATTTGTGACCTGTGACACAAAACAGCCATAACTTTTGTTCAAAGTGAATTTTCAGTCAAGTTTCAACCTGAAAGCATAGAAAGATGCATGAACTTGAAGTTAGAGGTGGATTTCAGGCAGTTTTCCTCAAAATACAGGAGTTATGCATGAAGTGTTCATTTTGGGCTACTCTCGCTGAAAAAAAAATATTTGTGACCTGTGATACAAAACAGCCATAACTTTTGTTCAAAGTGAGATTTCAGTCAAGTTTCAACCTGAAAGCATAGAAAGATGCATAAAAGAGAAGTTAGAGGTTGATTTCAGGCAGTTTTCCTCAAAATACAGGAGTTATGCATGAAGTGTTCATTTTAGCCTTCTCTCGCTGAGAAAACACATTTTGTGATCTGTGATACAAAACAGCCATAACTTTTGTTCAAAGTGAGTTTTCAGTCAAGTTTCAACCTGAAAGCATAGAAAGATGCAAAAAAGAGAAGTTAGAGGTTGATTTCAGGCAGTTTTCCTCAAAATAAAGGAGTTATGCATGAAGTGTTCATTTTGGCCTTCTCTCGCTGAGAAAACACTATTTGTGACCTGTGATACAAAAAAGCCATAACTTTTATTCAAAGTGAGTTTTCAATCAAGTTTCAACCTGAAAGCATAGAAAGATGCATAAACTTGAAGTTACAGGTGGATTTCAGGCAGTTTTCCTCAAAATAAAGGAGTTATGCATGAAGTGTTCATTTTGGCCTTCTCTCGCTTAGAAAACGTTATTTGTGACCTGTGATACAAAACAGACATAACTTTTGTTCAAAGTGAGTTTTCAGTCAAGTTTCAACCTGAAAGCATAGAAAGATGCAGAAAAGAGAAGTTAGAGGTGGATTTCAGGCAGTTTTCCTCAAAATACAGGAGTTCTGCATGAAGTTTTCATTTTGGCCTTCTCTCGCTGAGGAAACACTATTTGTGACCTGTGATACAAAACAGCCATAACTTTTGTTCAAAGTTAGTTTTCAAGCAAGTTTCAACCTGAAAGCATAGAAAGATGCATAAACTTTAAGTTAGAGGTGGATTTCACTCAGTTTGCCTCAAAATACAGGAGTTATGCATGAATTGTTAATTTTGGCCTTCTCTCGCTGAGAAAACACTATTTGTGACCTGTGATACAAAACAGCCATAACTTTTGTTTAAAGAGAGTTTTCAGTCAAGTTTCAACCTGAATGCATAGAAAGATGCATAAAAGTGAAATCAGAGGTGGATTTCATGCAGTTTTCCTCAAAATACAGGAGTTATGCATGAAATGTTCATTTTGGCTTTCTCTCGCTGAGAAAACGCTATTTGTGACCTGTCATACAAAATAGCCATAACTTTTGTTCAAAGTGAGTTTTCAGTCAAGTTTCAACCTGAAAGCATAGAAAGATGCATAAACTTAAAGTTAGAGGTGGAGTTCAAGCAGTTTTCCTCAAAATACAAGAGTTATACATGAAGTGTTCATTTTGGGCTTCTCTCGCTGAGAAAACACTATTTGTGACCTGTGATACAAAACAGCCATAACTTTTGTTTAAAGTGAGTTTTAAGTCAAGTTTCAACCTGAAAGCATAGAAAGATGCATAAACTTGAAGTTAGAGGTGGATTTCAGGCAGTTTTCCTCAAAATACAAGAGTTATGCATGAAGTGTTCATTTTGGCCTTCTCTCGCTTAGAAAATGTTATTTGTGACCTGTGATACAAAACAGCCATAACTTTTGTTCAAAGTGAGTTTTCAGTCAAGTTTCAACCTGAAAGCATAAAAAGATGCAGAAAAGAGAAGTTAGAGGTGGATTTCAGGCAGTTTTCCTCAAAATGCAGGAGTTCTGCATGAAGTTTTCATTTTGGCCTTCTCTCGCTGAGGAAACACTATTTGTGACCTGTGATACAAAAATGCCATAGCTTTTGTTCAAATTGAGTTTTCAGTCAGGTTTTTACCTGAAAGCATAGAAAGATGCATAACCTTGAAGTTACAGGTGGATTTCAGTGAGTTTTCCTCAAAATACAAGAGTTATGCATGAAGTGTTCATTTTGGCCTTCTCTCGCTGAGAAAACACTATTTGTGACCTGTGATACAAAACAGCCATAACTTTTCTTCAAAGTGAGTTTTCAGTCAAGTTTCCACCTGAAAGCATAGAAAGATGCATAAACTTGAAGTTAAAGGTGGATTTCATGCAGTTTTCCTAAAAATACAGGAGTTAAGCATGAAGTGTTCATTTTGGCCTTCTCTTGCTGAGAAAACGCTATTTGTGACCTGTGATACAAAACAGCCATAACTTTTGTTCAAAGTTAGTTTTCAGTCAAGTTTCAACCTGAGACCATAGAAAGATGCATAAATTTGGAGTTACAGGTGGATTTCTGGAAGCTTTACTCAAAATACAGGAGTTATGCATGAAGTGTTCATTTTGGCCTTCTCTCGCTGAGAAAACACTATTTGTGACCTGTGATACAAAACAGCCATAACTTTTGTTCAAAGTGAGTTTTCAGTCAAGTTTCAACCTGAAAGCATAGAAAGATGCATAATCTTTAAGTTAGAGGTGGATTTTAGGCAGTTTTCCTCAAAATACAGGAGTTATGCATGAAGTGTTCATTTTGGCCTTCTCTCGCTGAGAAAACGCTTTTTGTGACCTGTGATACAAAACAGCCATAACTTTTTTTCAAAGTGAGTTTTCAGTCAAGTTTAAACCTGAAAGCATAGAATTATGCATAAAAGTGAAGTTACAGGTGGATTGTATGCAGTTTTCCTCAAAATACAGGAGTTATACATAAAATGTTAATTTTGGCCTTCTCTCGCTGAGAAAACGCTATTTGTGACCTGTGATAAAAAACAGCCATAACTTTTGTTCAAAGTGAGTTTTCAAGCAAGTTTCAACCTGAAAGCATAGAAAGATGCATAATCTTTAAGTTAGAGGTGGATTTCACTCAGTTTGCCTCAAAATACAGGAGTTATGCATGAATTGTTCATTTTGGCCTTCTCTCGCTGAGAAAACACTATTTGTGACCTGTGATACAAAACAGCCATAACTTTTGTTTAAAGTGAGTTTTCAGTCAAGTTTCAACCTGAATGCATAGAAAGATGCATAAAAGTGAAATCAGAGGTGGATTTCATGCAGTTTTCCTCAAAATACAGGAGTTATGCATGAAATGTTCATTTTGGCTTTCTCTCGCTGAGAAAACGCTATTTGTGACCTGTCATACAAAATAGCCATAACTTTTGTTCAAAGTGAGTTTTCAGTCAAGTTTCAACCTGAAAGCATAGAAAGATGCATAAAAGAGAAGTTAGAGGTGGATTTCAGGCAGTTTTCCTCAAAATACAGGAGTTCTGCATGAAGTTTTCATTTTGGCCTTCTCTCGCTGAGAAAACACTATTTGTGACCTGTGATACAAAACAGCCATAACTTTTCTTCAAAGTGAGTTTTCAGTCAAGTTTCCACCTGAAAGCATAGAAAGATGCATAAACTTGAAGTTACAGGTGGATTTCAGTGAGTTTTCATCAAAATACAGGAGTTCTGCATGAAGTGTTCATTTTGGCCTTCTCTCGCTGAGAAAACGCTATTTGTGACCTGTGATAATAAAAAAACAGCCAAAACTTTAGTTCAAAGTGAGTTTTCAGTCAAGTTTCAACCTGAAAGCATAGAAAGATGCATAAACTTGAAGTTACAGGTGGATTTCATGCAGTTTTCCTGAAAATACAGGAGTTAAGCATGAAGTGTTCATTTTGGCCTTCTCTCGCTCAGAAAACGCTATTTGTGACCTGTGATAATAAAAAACAGCCATTATTTTTTTTCAATGTAAGTTTTCTGTCAAGTTTCAACCTGAAAACATAGAAAGATGCATAAACTTGAAGATACAGGTGGATTTCACTCAGTTTTCCAAAAAATAAAGGATTTATGCATGAAATGTTCATTTTGGACTTCTCTCGCTGTGAAAACGCTATTTGTGACCTGTGATACAAAACAGCCATAACTTTTTTCAAAGTTAGTTTTCAGTCAAGTTTCAACCTGAAAGCATAGAAAGATGCATTAACTTGAAGTGAAAAAGTGTATTTCATGCAGTTTTCCAAAAAATGAAGGAGTTATGCATGCAGTGTTCATTTTGGCCTTCTGTCGATGAAAAAACGCTATTTGTGACCTGTGATACAAAACAGCCATAACTTTTGTTCAAAGTGAGTTTTCAGTCAAGTTTTGACCTGAAAGTATAGAAAGACGCATAAACTTGAAATTACAGGTGCATTTCACTCAGTTTTCAAAAAATACAGGAGTTATGCATGAAGTGTTCATTTTGGCCTTCTCTCGCTGTGAAAACACTATTTGTGACCTGTGATACAAACCAGCCATAACTTTTGTTCAAAGTGAGTTTTCAGTTAAGTTACAACCTGAAAGCTTAGAAAGATGAATACACGTGAAGTTACAGGTGGATTTAACTTAGTTTTCCTCAAAATACAGGAGTTATGCATGAAGTGTTCATTTTGACCTTTTCTCGCTGAGAAAACTCTATTTGGGACCTGTGACACAAAACAGCCATAACTTTTGTTCAAAGTGAGTTTTCAGTCAAGTTTCAACCTGAAAGCATAGAAAGATGCGTAAAAGAGAAGTTACAGGTGGATTTCACTCAGTTTTCCTCAAAATACAGGAGTTATGCATGAAGTGTTCATTTTGGCCTTCTCTCGCTGAGAAAACACTATTTGGGACCTGTGACACAAAACAGCCATAACTTTTGTTCAAAGTGAGTTTTCAGTCAAGTTTCAACCTGAAAGCATAGAAAGATGCAAAAAAGAGAAGTTACAGGTGGATTTCATGCAGTTTTCCTCAAAATAAAGGAGTTGTGTATGAAGTATTCATTTTGGTCTTCATTCGCTGTGAAAACACTTTTTGTGACCTGTGATACCAAACAGACATAACTTCATTTCAAAGTGAGTTTTCAGTCAAGTTTCAACCTGAAAGCTTAGAAAGATGCATAAACTTGAAGTTACAGGTGGATTTCAGGCAGTTTTCCAAAAAAAAACTAGGAGTTATGTATTAAGTGTTCATTTTGACCTTCTCTCGCTGAGAAAACGCTATTTGTGACCTAAGATAATAAAAAACAGCCATTATTTTTTTTTTCAATGTAAGTTTTCTGTCAAGTTTCAACCTGAAAACATAGAAAGATGCATAAACTTGAAGTTACAGGTTGATTTCATGCAGTTTTCCTGAAAATACAGTTGTTATGCATGAAGTGTTCATTTTGGCCTTCTCTCGCTGAGAAAACACTATTTGTGACCTGTGATACAAAACAGCCATAACTTTTGTTCAAAGTGAGTTTTCAGTCAAGTTTCAACCTGAAAGCACAGAACGATGCATAAACTTGAAGTCAGAGGTGGATTTCATGCAGTTCTTCTCAAAATACAGGAGTTTTGCATGAAATGTTCATTTTTTCCTTCTCTCGCTTGATATACGCTATTTTTGATCTTTTATACAAAACAGCCATAATTTTTGTTCAAAGTGAGTTTTCAGTCAAGTTTCAACCTGAAAGCATAGAAAGATGCATAAACTTGAGGTTACACGTGGATTTCACTCAGTTTTCCACAAAATACAGGAGTGATGCATGAAGTGTTCATTTTGGCCTTCTCTCGCTGTGAAAACACTATTTGTGACCTGTGATACAAAACAGGCAGAACTTTTGTTCAAAGTGAGTTTTCAGTCATGTTTCCACCTGAAAGCATAGAAAGATGCATAAAAGAGAAGTTACAGGTGGATTTCACGCAGTTTTCCTCAAAATCCCTGAGTTATGCATGAAGTGTTCATTCTGGCCTTCTCTCGCTTTATATACGCTATTTTTTATCTTTTATACAAAACAGCCATAACTTTTGTTCAAAGTGAGTTTTCAGTCAAGTTTCAACCTGAAAGCATAGAAAGATGCGTAAACTTGAAGTTACAGGTGGATTTCAGGCAGTTTTCCTCAAAATACAGGAGTTTTGCATGAAATGTTCATTTTGGGCTTCTCTCGCTGTGAAAACGCTATTTGTGACATGTGATACGAAACCGCCATAAATTTTGTTCAAAGTGAGTTTTCAGTCAAGTTTCCACCTGAAAGCATAGAAAGATGCATAAAAGAGAAGTTACAGGTGGATTTCACGCAGTTTTCCTCAAAATCCAGGACTTATGCATGAAGTGTTCATTTTGGCCTTCTCTCGCTGAGAAAACACTATTTGTGACCTGTGATACAAAACAGCCATAACTTTTGTTCAAAGTGAGTTTTCAGTCAAGTTTCAACCTGAAAGCACAGAACGATGCATAAACTTGAAGTCAGAGGTGGATTTCATGCAGTTCTTCTCAAAATACAGGAGTTTTGCATGAAATGTTCATTTTTTCCTTCTCTCGCTTGATATACGCTATTTTTGATCTTTTATACAAAACAGCCATAATTTTTGTTCAAAGTGAGTTTTCAGTCAAGTTTCAACCTGAAAGCATAGAAAGATGCATAAACTTGAGGTTACACGTGGATTTCACTCAGTTTTCCACAAAATACAGGAGTGATGCATGAAGTGTTCATTTTGGCCTTCTCTCGCTGTGAAAACACTATTTGTGACCGGTGATACAAAACAGCCAGAACTTTTGTTCAAAGTGAGTTTTCAGTCATGTTTCCACCTGAAAGCATAGAAAGATGCATAAAAGAGAAGTTACAGGTGGATTTCACGCAGTTTTCCTCAAAGTCCCGGAGTTATGCATGAAGTGTTCATTCTGGCCTTCTCTCGCTTTATATACGCTATTTTTGATCTTTTATACAAAACAGCCATAACTTTTGTTCAAAGTGAGTTTTCAGTCAAGTTTCAACCTGAAAGCATAGAAAGATGCATAAACTTGAAGTTACAGCTTGATTTCAGTGAGTTTTCCTCAAAATCCAGGACTTATGCATGAAGTGTTCATTTTGGCCTTCTCTCGCTGAGAAAACACTATTTGTGACCTGTGATACAAAACAGCTATAACTTTTGTTCAAAGTGAGTTTTCAGTCAAGTTTCAACCTGAAAGCACAGAACGATGCATAAACTTGAAGTCAGAGGTGGATTTCATGCAGTTCTTCTCAAAATACAGGAGTTTTGCATGAAATGTTCATTTTTTCCTTCTCTCGCTTGATATACGCTATTTTTGATCTTTTATACAAAACAGCCATAATTTTTGTTCAAAGTGAGTTTTCAGTCAAGTTTCAACCTGAAAGCATAGAAAGATGCATAAAGTTGAGGTTACACGTGGATTTCACTCAGTTTTCCACAAAATACAGGAGTGATGCATGAAGAGTTCATTTTGGCCTTCTCTCGCTGAGAAAACACTATTTGTGACCTGTGATACAAAACAGCCATAAATTTTGTTCAAAGTGAGTTTTCAGTCATGTTTCCACCTGAAAGCATAGAAAGATGCATAAAAGAGAAGTTACAGGTGGATTTCACGCAGTTTTCCTCAAAATCCCGGAGTTATGCATGAAGTGTTCATTCTGGCCTTCTCTCGCTTGATATACGCTATTTTTGATCTTTTATACAAAACAGCCATAACTTTTGTTCAAAGTGAGTTTTCAGTCAAGTTTCAACCTGAAAGCTTAAAAAGATGAATGGACTTTAAGTTAGAGGTGGATTTCAGGCATTTTTCCTCAAATTACAGGAGTTATGCATGAAGTGTTCATTTTGGCCTTCTCTCACTGAGAAAACACTATTTGTGACCTGTGATACAAAACAGCCATAACTTTTGTTCAAAGTGAGTTTTCAGTCAAGTTTCAACCTGAAAGCATAGAAAGATGCATGGACTTTAAGTTACAGGTGAATTTCACTCAGTTTTCCTCAAAATACAGGAATTATGCATGAAGTGTTCATTTTTGCCTTCTCACGCTTAGAAAACACTATTTGTGACCTGTGATACAAAACAGCCATAACTTTTGTTCAAAGTGAGTTTTCAGTCAAGTTTCAACTTGAAAGCAAAGAAAGATGCATAAACTTTAAGTTACAGGTGGATTTCACTCAGTTTTCCAAAAAATACAGGAGTTATGCATGAAATGTTCATTTTCAGGCTGCTTCCTGCTTCTGAAGAGTGCAGACGTCTCTTTGCTCTCTCCTGCTGCTTATGCTTTTATCTGCCTTTTAATCATTTTACTTTCATTTGACTTTTTTTCTGCCAGTCTTGGATATGATTTTGTTTCTTTCTTTTAAGTAAACCAAGACTTCTTAATCATTTTTTTTCTTTTTTAAAAACGTATCTGACGACTCAGCGACAAGTTTTCAACATGACCGAAGGAGTAACCCAAACAGAGTCTCCCTGCGAAAACTGTCGGATTTACAAACAACAAATTTGTGCACTACAAGAATGGATTTTCACCCTAGAAACAGAAAAAGGACTTCATGATACTCTTCCAGTGATCTCCAGTGGTAAGAAATCCACTTTTACTTCCAAAGAAAGGGGTGAAAAGACTGCTCCTCACAACCTAAAGCTAAATGACACTGTGTCTTCTCCGAGGCTTGACCGTAATCTTGGTGCTAAACCAAAGAGACGTCAAAATGTTCGGAATGAAAGACTAATTACATCACCCGGAATAAAGTTAACCAACAGATTCTTACCACTGTCACATAAAAATGGGGATGACGTCAAAGCAGGGAGGCAGCCTGGCCGAAAAACTGTGCCAAGCGTCAAGGTCAAAGATACGCTGCTGCTAGGAGACGGGGCCGTATCTAACATAAACTGTAAGCAGATAATAACAAGCAGCTACCCCAGTGCTACAGTGTCTGACATCACTCAGGCGCTACCTTGGGAGCTAGCTACGAACCAGGGAGTGAAACAGCTGATCGTTCACGTGGGTGCAGTGGACATCAGAAATCAACAGTCTGAAATCTTGAAAGAAGACTTTCTTGCACTCTTTGAGAGACTCCATAAAGTGGGGTTACCCACGTTTATTAGTGGACCCCCCCCCAATCACGGACAGCAAAGTGAATAAATTCAGCCGACTGCTTCAGTTGAACACGTGGCTACCCAACATCTGCGAGTCCAGAGGATTGCATTACATCGAGAACTTTAACCTGTTTTGGCATCGAGGTGACCTTTTCAGAGGAAAAGGGCCACACCTGAATGGAGGTGGAGTAAAGAGGCTGACGGATAACCTCCTCCACGCTCTGAGGCATCAGAACCGGCCTGAACTGAACCAGGCTTGCGGGCAACCGATGAGAGAAAAGAGGAGAGGGAGAGGAGCTCCCTCTTCCCCACCCAAGGACCCGGCAAAGGATGTACCCAAAACAGCACCTTCTGCAACCACTGGAAAGGACTCAGCCACAGCAGCCTCAACAACAAAACCTGCATCCCCAGCGAAGGCATCAGCTCCAGCTCCCACAACAACAACATCAGCATCTTCAGAAAACAACTCTGCTGCAACTGCAAGGACAAAACCTGCATCTCCGGAGAAGGTTAGGGATGCAGCATCCCTGTCACCTTCTCCCTCACCGCCGTCCTGGGCACCACCTGCTGTGTCTACGCCCTCTCTTCACTCTCATTCCCATCTCCACAGTCACCTTTGAGATTTCCAAACCATCTTGAAAGCTTGATAAAATCAGGCACGAAAATGGTTCCTCTCACTCCAGACATGATTAGATCGAGGGTTCTAGCCCCAAAGAAGTATCGTGCCCCTTCCCCTCCCCCCAGAGTCCCCCCAGCTCAGTCTTCACCACCAGGCCCAGCTGTAATCTCCAACAGTGTCACCACTGCTGTCTAGGATGTAAAGGGCCTCTGCGTTGCTACCACTCATAGTATACCCAACTGGAGGTCCAGGGAGGAGAACTTCTCTGCAAAAACAATACCTACTGTAATATCACGAAGATTAGATAAGAGAGAGAAAGACAGACCATATGAGCAGAGAAATCTAATCCATATCTCTTGTAAGAACTTGGAGTCCTTTGAAACTCAGTCTAATCTCAAACATGCTGTGCTTAATGTCAGATCTTTAAATAACAAATCATTTTTAATTAATAATTTTATTTCTTCTCGTGATCTTGATTTAATGTTTTTAACTGAGACGTGGCTTGACAAAAATACAGGTAATGCAGTCCTGATTGAGTCTACTCCACCTCACTACACCTTTGAATCTGAAACAAGACAGAGCAAGAGAGGTGGAGGGGTGTGTAGCATATTCAGAGAAAATATAGTTATACAAAAATTGTCGTTTGGAGTTTTTTCATCATTTGAGTATTTGTCATTCAAATTGGAGTTAAAACAAGCCACCATACTTTATATCACTATTTATAGGCCACCACAGAACTGTTTTATTGATGATTTTACTGAATTACTTTCAGCTGTGTGCACCGAATTTGACTGTTTGGTTATTACAGGTGATTTAAATGTGCATGTGGATGTAGCCAGTGACAGACATGCTAAAGAACTCAGTGCTGTCCTTGAAACGTTTGGTCTAACTCAGTATGTGAACGAACCCACTCACAACAGAGGGCACACACTGGACGTGCTCATTACAAAAGGGGTTATTGTTTCAGGTGTTAATGTCATGGATATTGCATTATCAGATCATTTTTGTGTTTTCTTTAATCTTTCTGTTATACCCAAGCCAGCACATGGGTCGTCAATGGTTCGGAGAAGACTCATAAATGACAAAACAAGGACACAGTTTATGGAAATGGTTGCTTTTGAAAACACCTCTGGTTCTAATGTTAATGATCTGTTAAACTCGTATACATCAAGTGTTTTGAATGTCTTGGACACCATTGCTCCTGTTAAGGTTAGAATAGTTAAAGACAGACAAAAAGCACCATGGAGAAATGAAGACTCTGTCAGGGCACAAAAAAGAGGGTGCCGGAGAGCCGAACGGAAATGGCGCAAGTCAAAGCTACAGGTTGACTATGGCATTTATAGACAAAAATTATCCATGTTTAACCAGACTTTACGAAGAGCTAGGGAGAGGTATTTCTCTGAAGTGATTACAAACTCGAATGGTAATTCTCGAGTTCTGTTTGCTACTGTAAACAGATTAACAAACCCTTCGGTTCCACTGCCCTTAGAATTCATTTCTATATCAAAATGCAATGAATTTGCAAAATTCTTTAGTGATAAAGTTCAAGATATTAAAAAAGCTATCATTTCTAAGACACAAATGATAGCCCAGCATCCACCTGAACACCTAGAGCTGGCACATTTCACTCCTGTCAGTGACAAAACAGTCGAAGAGATTATTTCAGGTCTGAGTTCATCTACATGCTGCCTTGATGAGTTACCCACTAGATTTGTAAAGACTGTGCTGAGCAGCCTGTTACCAAAAGTTACTCATTTAGTTAAGATTTCACTAGAGACTGGAACATTTCCAAGGGCCCTGAAAACTGCGGTCATTAAGCCTCTTTTAAAGAAGAGCAGTCTTGATGCCATGGTTCTGAACAACTACCGGCCCATATCAAACCTGCCATTCCTAGGAAAAGTCCTCGAAAAAGTTGTTTATCAATAACTCACTGACTTTCTCCTGTCCAACAATACTTTTGATACTTTCCAGTCTGGATTTAGGCCCCACCACAGCACTGAGACAGCTCTGATCAAGGTGATAAATGACATCCGCCTAAACACAGACAAAGGCAAAGTCTCAGTCTTAGTCCTGCTTGACTTGAGTGCTGCCTTTGACACAGTTGACCATGAGATCCTTTTACAGAGGCTAGAGAACTGGCTAGGAATCTCTGGTTCTGCTCTAAAGTGGTTCAAGTCCTATCTTGAGGAGAGAACATACTTTGTTGAAATTGGAAATTGCAGCTCAGACAAAATGGCCATGACCTGTGGTGTCCCCCAAGGTTCAATCTTGGGGCCCCTCTTGTTCAACCTACACATGCTTCCACTAGGCCAACTAATAAGCAGCCATAATGTGTCCTACCATAACTATGCAGACGACACTCAGATCTATGTGTCTCTGACAGCAGGTGAACATGGACCTGTGGATTCACTCTTCCACTGCATCCAACATATAAGCATGTGGATGCAAAACAACTTTCTCCAGCTAAACTCAGAAAAAACGGAATTAATCGTTTTTGGGCCACAGAAGCAAAGAGAAAGTGTGATCAGTCACCTTGAATCCCTTTCTCTAAAACCAAAACAACAGGTTAGAAATCTGGGGGTAATATTGGACTCAGATCTGAACTTTAACAGCCACATAAAGTCAGTAATATCAGCAGCCTTTTACCATCTAAAAAACATTGCCAAAATCAGAGGTATAGTGTCTGAACCAGACTTGGACAGACTAATCCATGCATTTGTCTCCAGTAGGTTAGACTACTGTAACGGCCTGCTCACTGGTATCTCTAAACAAGCTGTTAAACAACTACAATACATTCAGAACGCTACAGCTCGAGTCCTGACTAGAACCAGGAAATACGACCATATTAGTCCAGTGCTCAGATCTCTGCACTGGCTTCCTGTTGCTCAGAGAATAGACTTTAAGACAGCTCTGCTTGTATACAAGTCTCTTCATGGTCAAGCACCAAAGTACATCTCTGACATGTTAGACCCATATGAACCCTCCAGGTCTCTGAGAACCTCAGGTAGAGGTCTCCGACAGGGGCCCAGAGTCAGGACTAAACATGGTGAAGCTACTTTCCAGTTTTCTGCAACTAAAATCTGGAACAGTCTTCCAGAAAAAGTGAGACAGGAATCAACTGTAACAATGTTTAAGACCAGGCTGAAAACTACTCTGTTCAGTCGTGCATACGACAGCTGAAAGTATTTTATCTGCACTCTTCTCCTTTTCTTTAAATTAATGATTCTATTTATGTTTTATGATTTTATCTGCCTTTTTGTGATTTTAAGATTTTTCTGCAACTGTAAAGCACTTTGAGTTGCCATGTGTATGAATTGTGCTCTACAAATAAACTTGCCTTGCCTTCATTTTGGCCTTCTCTCTTTGTGAAAACACTATTTGTGACCTGTGATAAAAAAAACAGCCATAACTTTTGTTGAAATTGAGTTTTAAGTCAAGTTTCAACCTGAAAGCATAGAAAGATGCATAAACTTGAAGATACAGGTGGATTTCACGCAATTTTCCTCAAAATACAGGAGTTATGCATGAAGTGTTCATTTTGGCCTTTTCTCCCTGAGAAAACACTATCTGTGACCTTTGATACAAAGCAGCCATAACTTTAGTTCACAGTGAGTTTTCAGTTAAGTTTCAACCTGAAAGCATAGAAAGATGCATAAACTTGAAGTTACAGCTTGATTTCAGTGAGTTTTCATCAAAATACAGGAGTTCTGCATGAAGTGTTCATTTTGGCCTTCTCTCGCTTAGAAAACACTATTTGTGACCTGTGATACAAAAATGCCATAACTTTTGTTCAAAGTGAGTTTTCAGTCAAGTTTCAACCTGAAAGCATAGAAAGATGCATAAACTTGAAGTTACAGCTTGATTTCAGTGAGTTTTCATCAAAATACAGGAGTTCTGCATGAAGTGTTCATTTTGGCCTTCTCTCGCTGAGAAAACGCTATTTGTGACCTGCGACACAGAACAGCCATAACTTTTGTTCAAAGTGAGTTTTCTGTCAAGTTTCAACCTGAAAGCATAGAAAGATGCATAAACTTGAAGTTACAGCTTGATTTCAGTGAGTTTTCATCAAAATACAGGAGTTCTGCATGAAGTGTTCATTTTGGCCTTCTCTCGCTGAGAAAACACTATTTGTGACCTGTGATACAAAAATGCCATAACTTTTGTTCAAAGTGAGTTTTCAGTCAAGTTTCAACCTGAAAGCTAAGAAAGATGCATAAAGGAGATTTTACAGGTGGATTTCATGCAGTTTTCCAAAAAATACAAGAGTTATGCATGAAGTGTTCATTTTGGCATTCTCTCGCTTTGAAAACACTGTTAGTTACCTGTGATACAAAACATCCAAAACTTTTGTTCAAAGTGAGTTTTCAGTCAAGTTTCAACCTTAAAGCATAGAAAGATGCATAAAGGAGAATTTACAGGTGGATTTCATGCAGTTTTCCAAAAAATATAGGAATTATGCATGAATTGTTTATTTTGGCCTTCTCTCGCTGAGAAAATGCTATTTGTGACTTGTGATACAAAACAGCCATAATTTTTTCTATCAAAGTGAGTTTTCAGTCAAGTTTCAACCTGAAAGCATAGAAAGATGCATAAACTTCAAGTCAGAGGATGTATTTAACTCAGTTTTCCAAAAAATACAATAGGTATGGATGAAGTTTTAATTTTGGACTTATTTCGCTGTGAAAACAGTATTTGTGACCTGTCATAAAAAACAGCCATAACTTTTGTTCAAAGTGAGTTTTCAGTCAAGTTACAACCTGAAAGCGTAGAGAGATGAAAAACTTGAAGTTACAGTTGGATTTCATGCAGTTTTCCTCAAAAAACAGGAGTTATGCAGGAAGTGTTCATTTTGGGCTTCTCTCGCTGAGAAAACGCTATTTGTGACCTGTGATACAAAACAGTCATCATTTATTTCAAACTGAGTTTTCAGTCAAGTTTCAACCTGAAAGCATAGAAAGATGCATAAAAGAGAAGTTACAGGTGGATTTCACACAGTTTTCCTCAAAATACAGGAGTTATGCATGAAGTGTTCATTTTGGCCTTCTCTCGCTGAGAAAACACTATTTGTGACCTGTGATACCAAACAGCCATAATTTTTTTTTAAAGTGAGTTTTCGGTCAAGTTTCAACCTGAAAGCATAGAAAGATGCATAAAAGAGAAGTTACAGGTGGATTTCATGCAGTTTACCTTAAAATAAAGGAGTTATGCATGAAGTGTTCATTTTGGCCTTCTCTCGCTGAGAAAACACTATTTGTGACCTGTCATTCAAAACAGCCATAACTTTTGTTCAACGTGACTTTTCAGTCAAGTTTGAACCTGAAAGAATAGAAAGATGCATAAAAGAGAAGTTACAGGTGGATTTCATGCAGTTTTTTTCAAAATACAGGAGTAATGCATGAAGTGTTCATTTTGGCCTTCTCACGCTTATAAAACGGTATTTTTGACCTGTGATACAAAACAGCCATAACTTTTTTTCAAAGTGAGTTTTCAGTCAAGTTTCAACCAGAAATCATAGAAAGATGCATAAACTTGAAGTTAAAGGTGGATTTCATGCAGTTTTCCAAAAAATACAGGAGTTATGCATGAAGTGTTCATTTTGGCCTTCTCTCACTGTGAAAACGCTATTTGTGACCTGAGATACAAAACAGCCATAACTTTTGTTAAGAGTGAGTTTTCAGTCAAGTTTCAACCTGAAAGCATAGAAAGATGCATAAACTTGAAGTTACAGGTGGATTTCATGCAGTTTTCTTCTAAATAAGGGAGTTCAGCATGAAGTGTTCACTCCAGAGGACTCTCGCTGGTAAAAGGCATTGTGTGACCTGTGATCACAAATGCTGGAACTCTTGATCACACTGACCTTTCAGTGAACTTCAAATCTGAAAACACAGAATGATGAAAACCTTTGAAGTAACAGGTGGTTTTAAGCCAGCTTTGCTCAAACTAATGGAGTTCTGCCTGAAATGTTTAAAATGTCTTCTTTAGTTTTGAAAACAGTCTTCGTGAACCGTGGTCATCAAAGACGTAATTTTTTTTCAAAATGACTTCGAAGTGAAAGTTCAACCTGAAAGCATAGAAAGATGCATAAACTTGAAGTTACAGGTGGATTTCAGTCAGTTTTCCTCAAAATACAGGAGTTATGCATGAAGTTTTCATTTTGGCCTTCTCTCGCTGTGAAAACACTATTTGTGACCTGTGATACAAAACAGACATAACTTTTGTTCAAAGTGAGTTTTCAGTCAAGTTTCAACCTGAAAGCATTGAAAAATGCATAAACTTGAAGTTACAGGTGGATTTCACGCAGTTTTCCTCAAAATCCAAGACTTATGCATGAAGTGTTCATTTTGGCCTTCTCTCGCTGAGAAAACACTATTTGTGACCTCTGATACAAAACAGCCATAACTTTTGTTCAAATTGAGTTTTCAGTCAAATTTAAACCTGAAAGCATAGAAAGATGCATAAAGGAGAAGTTACAGGTGGATTTCAGGCAGTTTTTCTCAAAATACAGGAGTTATGCATGAAGTGTTCATTTTGGCCTTCTCTCTGTGAAAACACTATTTGTGACCTGTGATACAAAAAAGACATAACTTTTGTTCAAAGTGAGTTTTCAGTCAAGTTTCAACCTGAAAGCATAGAAAGATGCATGAACTTGAAGTTGCAGGTAGATTTCACTCAGTTTTCCTCAAAATACAGGAGTTATGCATGAAGTGTTCATTTTGGCCTTTTCTCGCTGAAAAAACGCTACTTGTGACGTGTGATAAAAAACAGCCATAACTTTTGTTCAAAGTCATTTTTCAGACAAGTTTCAACCTGAATACACTGAAAATTACATTACATTGACATGAAACGTGGCTTTCAGTCAATTTTCCTGAAAATAAGGGAGTTCATCAAGAAGTGTTCACTCCAGAGGACTCTCGCTGGTAAAAGGCATTGTGTGACCTTTGATCACAGATGCTGGAACTCTTGATCACACTGACCTTTCAGTGAACTTCAAATCTGAAAACACAGAATGATGAAAACTTTTGAAGTAACAAGTGCTTTTAAGCCAGCTTTGCTCAAACTAATGGAGTTCTGCATGAAATGATTAAAAAGTCTTCTTTTGTTTTGAAAACAGTCTTCGTGAACCTTGATCATCAAAGACATAATTTTTTTTTTAAATGACTTTGAAGTGAAAGTTCGACCTTAAATCATAGAAAGATGCATAAACTTGAAGTTTGAGGGTGGATTTAAGGCAGTTTTCCAAAAAATACAGGAGTTATGCATGAAGTGTTCATTTTGGCCTTCTCTCGCTGAGAAAACACTATTTGTGACCTGTGATACAAAACAGCCATAATTTTTGTTCAAAGTGAGTTTTCAGTCAAGTTTCAACCTGAAAGCATAGAAAGATGCATAAACTTGAAGTTACAGCTTGATTTCAGTGAGTTTTCATCAAAATACAGGAGTTCTGCATGAAGTGTTCATTTTGGCCTTCTCTCGCTGAGAAAACACTATTTGTGACCTGTGATACAAAAATGCCATAACTTTTGTTCAAAGTGAGTTTTCAGTCAAGTTTCAACCTGAAAGCATAGAAAGATGAATGAAACAGAAGTCATAGGTGAATTTCACTCACTTTTCCTCAAAATACAGGAGTTATGCATGAAGTGTTCATTTTGGCCTTCTCTCGCTGAGAAATCACTATTTGTGACCTGTGATACAAAACAGCCATAACTTTTGTTCAAAGTGAGTTGTCAGTCAACTTTCAACCTAAAAGAATAGAAAGATGCATTAAAGGAAAGTTACAGGTGGATTTCAGGCAGTTTTCCTCAAAATACAGGATTTCTGCATGAAGTGTTCATTTCGGCCTTCCCTCGCTGAGAAAACACTATTTGTGACCCGTGATACAAAACAGCCATAACTTTTTTTCAAAGTGAATTTTGAGTCAAGTTTCAACCTGAAAGCATAGAAAGATGCATGGACTTTAAGTTAGAGGTGGATTTCAGGGAGTTTTCCTCAAAATACAGGAGTTATGCATGAAGTGTTCATAAACATGAAGTTACACGTAGATTTCACTCAGTTTTCCTCAAAATACAGGAGTTATGCATGAAGTGTTCCTTTTGGCCTTCTCTCGCTGAGAAAACGCTACATGTGACCTGTGATACAAAACAGCCATAACTTTTGTTCAAATTGAGTTTTCAGTCAAATTTAAACCTGAAAGCATAGAAAGATGCATAAACTTGAAACTACAGGTGGATTTCACTCAGTTTACATAAAAATACAGGAGTTATGCATGAAGTGTTCATTTTGGCCTTCTCTCGCTGAGAAAACACTATTTGTGACCTGTGATACAAAACAGCCATAACTTTTCTTCAAAGTGAGTTTTCAGTCAAGTTTCAACCTGAAAGCATAGAAAGATGAATAAACTTGAAGTTACACGTAGATTTTAGGAATTTTTCCAAAAAATACAGGAGTTATGCTTGAAGTGTTCATTTTGGCCTTCTCTCGCTTAGAAAACTCTATTTGTGACCTGTGATACAAAACAGCCATAACTTTTGTTCAAAGTGAGTTTTCAGACAAGTTTAAACCAGGATACAATGAAAATTACATTACCTTGACATGACACGTGGATTTCAGTCAGTTTTCCTGAAAATAAGGGAGTTCAGCATTAAGTGTTCACTCCAGAGGACTCTCGCTGGTAAAAGGCATTGTGTGACCTGTGATCACAAATGCTGGAACTCTTGATCACACTGACCTTTCAGTGAACTTCAAATCTGAAAACACAGAATGATGAATACTTTTGAAGTAACAGGTGCTTTTAAGCCAGCTTTGCTCAAACTAATGGAGTTCTGCATGAAATGATTAAAAACTCTTCTTTTGTTTTGAAAACAGTCTTCGTGAACCGTGACATCAAAGACGTAATTTTTTTTCAAATTGACTTCAAAGTGAAAGTTTCACCTGAAAGCATAGAAAGATGCATAAACTTGAAGTTACAGGTGGATTTCATGCAATTTTCCAAAAAATACAGGAGTTCTGCATGAAGTCTTCATTTTGGCCTTCTCTTTCTGAGAAAACCATATTTGTGACCTGTGATACAAAACAGCCATAACTTTTTTTCAAAGTGAGTTTTCAGTCAAGTTTCAACCTGAAAGCATTGAAAAATTCATAAACTTGAAGTTACAGGTGGATTTCACTGTTTTCCTCAAAATACAGGAGTTCTGCATGAAGTGTTCATTTTGACCTTCTCTCGCTGAGAAAACACTATTTGTGACCTGTGATACAAAACAGCCATAACTTTTTTTCAAAGTGATTTTTCAGTCAAGTTTCAACCTGAAAGCATAGAAAGATGCATTAAAGAGAAGTTACAGGTGGATTTCAGTCAGTTTTCCTGAAAATAAGGGAGTTCAGCAAGAAGTGTTCACTCCAGAGGACTCTCGCTGGTAAAAGGCATTGTGTGACCTGTGATCACAAATGCTGGAACTCTTGATAACACTGACCTTTCAGTGAACTTCAAAACTGGAAACACAGAATGATGAAAACCTTTGAAGTAACAGGTGCTTTTAAGCCAGCTTTGCTCAAACTAATGGAGTTCTGCATGAAATGTTTAAATTGTCTTCTTTTGTTTTGAAAACAGTCTTCATGAACAGTGATCATCAAAGTCGTAATTTTTTTTCAAATTGACTTCAAAGTGAAAGTTTCACCTGAAAGCATAGAAAGATGCATAAACTTGAAGTGACAGGTGGATTTCATGCAGTTTTCCTCAAAATACAGGAGTTATGAATGAAGTGTTCATTTTGGCCTTCTCTCGCTGAGAAAATATTATTTGTGACCTGTGATACAAAACAGCCATAACTTTTGTTCAAAGTGAGTTTTCAGTCAAATTTCAACCTAAAAGCATAAAAAGGTGCATAAACTTGAAGTTACAGGTGGATTTCACTCAGTTTTCCTCAAAATACAGGACTTATGCATGAAGTGTACATTTTTGCCTTCTCTCGCTGAGAAAACGCTATTTTTGACCTGTCATACAAAACAGCCATAACTTTTTTTGAAAGTGAGTTTTCAGTCAAGTTTCAACCTGAAAGCATAGAAAGATGCAGAAACCTGAAGTTATAGGTGGATTTCATGCAGTTTTCCAAAAAATACAGGAGTTCTGCATGAAGTGTTCACTTTGGCCTTCTCTCGCTGAGAAAACACTATTTGTGACCTGTGACACAAAACAGCCATAACTTTTGTTCAAAGTAATTTTTCAGTCAAGTTTCAAACTGAAAGCATAGAAAGATGCATAAACTTGAAGTTACAGGTGGATTTCAGTGAGTTTTCATCAAAATACAGGAGTTCTGCATGAAGTGTTCATTTTGGCCTTCTCTCGCTGAGAAAACGCTATTTGTGACCTGTGACACAAAACGGCCATAACTTTTTTTCAAAGTGGGTTTTCAGTCAAGTTTCAACCTGAAAGCATAAAAAAATGCATAAACTTGAAGTTACAGCTAGATTTCAGTGAGTTTTCCTCAAAATACAAGAGTTCTGCATGAAGTGTTAGTTTTGGCCTTCTCTCACTGAGAAAACGCTATTTGTGACATGTGACACAAAACAGCCATAACTTTTGTTCAAAGTGAGTTTTCAGTCAAATTTCAACCTGAAAGCATAGAAAGATGCATAAACTTGAAGTTACAGGTGAATTTCAGTGAGTTTTCATCAAAATAGAGGAGTTCTGCATGAAGTGTTCATTTTGGCCTTCTCTCGCTGAGAAAACGCTATTCGTGACCTTTGACACAAAACAGCCATAACTTTTGTTCAAAGTGAGTTTTCAGTCAAGTTTCATTCTGAAAGCATAGAAAGATGCATAAACTTGAAGTTAGAGCTTGATTTCAGTGAGTTTTCATCAAAATACAGGAGTTCTGCATGAAGTGTTCATTTTGGCCTTCTCTCGCTGAGAAAACACTATTTGTGAAATGTGATACAAAAATGCCATAACTTTTGTTCAAAGTGAGTTTTCAGTCAAGTTTCAACCTGAAAGCATAGAAAGATGCATAAACTTGAAGTTACAGTTGATTTAATGCAGTTTTCCTCAAAATACAGGAGTTATGCATGAAGTGTTCATTTTGGCCTTCTCTCGCTGAGAAAACACTATTTGTGACCTGTGAAACAAAAATGCCATAACTTTTCTTCAAAGTGAGTTTTCAGTCAAGTTTCAACCTGAAAGCATAGAAAGATGCATAAACTTGAAGTTACAGCTTGATTTCAGTGAGTTTTCATCAAAATACAGGAGTTCTGCATGAAGAGTTCATTTTGGCCTTCTCTCACTGAGAAAACGCTATTTGTGACATGTGACACAAAACAGCCATAACTTTTGTTCAAAGTGAGTTTTCAGTCAAGTTTCAACCTGAAAGCATAGAAAGATGCATAAACTTGAAGTTACAGCTTGATTTCATTGAGTTTTCCTCAAAATACAGGAATTCTGCATGAAGTGTTCCTTTTGGCCTTCTCTCGCTGAGAAAACGCTTTTTGTGACCTGCGACACAAAACAGCCATAACTTTTGTTCAAAGTGAGTTTTCATTCAAGTTTCAACCTGAAAGCATAGAAAGATGCATAAACTTGAAGTTACAGCTTGATTTCAGTGAGTTTTCATCAAAATACAGGAGTTCTGCATGAAGTGTTCATTTTGGCCTTCTCTCGCTGAGAAAACACTATTTGTGACCTGTGATACAAAAATGCCATAACTTTTGTTCAAAGTGAGTTTTCAGTCAAGTTTCAAACTGAAAGCAAAGAAAGATGCATAAACTTGAAGTTACAGCTTGATTTCAGTGAGTTTTCATCAAAATACAGGAGTTCTGCATGAAGTGTTCATTTTGGCCTTGTCTCGCTGAGAAAACGCTATTTGTGACCTGCGACACAGAACAGCCATAACTTTTGTTCAAAGTGAGTTTTCAGTCAAGTTTCAACCTGAAAGCATAGAAAGATGCATAAACTTGAAGTTACAGCTTGATTTCAGTGAGTTTTCATCAAAATACAGGAGTTCTGCATGAAGTGTTCATTTTGGCCTTCTCTCGCTGAGAAAACACTATTTGTGACCTGTGATACAAAAATGCCATAACTTTTGTTCAAAGTGAGTTTTCAGTCAAGTTTCAACCTGAAAGCATAGAAAGATGCATAAACTTGAAGTTAGAGGCGGATTTCATGCAGTTTTCCTCAAAATACAGGAGTTATGCATGAAGTGTTCATTTTGGCCTTCTCTTGCTGAGAAAACACTATTTGGGACCTGTGATACAAAACAGCCATAACTATTGTTCAAAGTGAGTTTTCAGTCAAGTTTCAACCTGAAAGCATAGAAAGATGCATATACTTGAAGTTAGAGGTGGATTTCAGGCAGTTTTCCTCAAAATACAGGAGTTATGCATGAAGTGTTCATTTTGGCCTTCTCTCGCTGAGAAAACGCTATTTGTGACCTGTGATACAAAACAGCCATAACATTTGTTCAAAGTGAGTTTTCAGTCAAGTTTCAACCTGAAATCAAAGAAAGATACATAAACTTGAAGTTACAGGTGGATTTCACACAGTTTTCCTCAAAATACAGGAGTTATGAATGAAGTGTTCATTTAGGCCTTCTCTCGCTGAGAAAACAGTATTTGTGACCTGTGATACAAGACAGCCATAACTTTTGTTCAAAGTGAGTTTTAAGTCAAGTTTTAACCTGAAAGCATAGAAAGATGCATAAACTTGTAGTTACAGCTTGATTTCAGTGAGTTTTCATCAAAATACAGGAGTTCTGCATGAAGTGTTCATTTTGGCCTTCTCTCGCTGAGAAAACGCTATTTGTGACCTGCGACACAGAACAGCCATAACTTTTGTTCAAAGTGAGTTTTCAGTCAAGTTTCAACCTGAAAGCATAGAAAGATGCATAAACTTGAAGTTACAGCTTGATTTCAGTGAGTTTTCATCAAAATACAGGAGTTCTGCATGAAGTGTTCATTTTGGCCTTCTCTCGCTGAGAAAACACTATTTGTGACCAGTGATACAAAAATGCCATAACTTTTGTTCAAAGTGAGTTTTCAGTCAAGTTTCAACCTGAAAGCATAGAAAGATGCATAAACTTGAAGTTACAGCTTGATTTCAGTGAGTTTTCATCAAAATACAGGAGTTCTGCATGAAGTATTCATTTTGGCCTTCTCTCGCTGAGAAAACACAATTTGTGACCTGTGATACAAAAATGCCATAACTTTTGTTCAAAGTGAGTTTTCAGTCAAGTTTCAACCTGAAAGCATAGAAAGATGCATAAACTTGAAGTTACAGCTTGATTTCAGTGAGTTTTCATCAAAATACAGGAGTTCTGCATGAAGTGTTCTTTTTGGCCTTCTCTCGCTGAGAAAACACTATTTGTGACCTGTGATACAAAAATGCCATAACTTTTGTTCAAAGTGAGTTTTAAGTCAAGTTTCAACCTGAAAGCATAGAAAGATGCATAAACTTGTCGTTAAAGGTTGATTTCAGTGAGTTTTCATCAAAATACAGGAGTTCTTCATGAAGTGTTCATTTTGGCCTTCTCTCGCTGAGAAAACGCTATTTGTGACCTGCGACACAGAACAGCCATAACTTTTGTTCAAAGTGAGTTTTCTGTCAAGTTTCAACCTGAAAGCATAGAAAGATGCATAAACTTGAAGTTACAGCTTGATTTCAGTGAGTTTTCATCAAAATACAGGAGTTCTGCATGAAGTGTTCATTTTGGCCTTCTCTCGCTGAGAAAACACTATTTGTGACCAGTGATACAAAAATGCCATAACTTTTGTTCAAAGTGAGTTTTCAGTCAAGTTTCAACCTGAAAGCATAGAAAGATGCATAAACTTGAAGTTACAGCTTGATTTCAGTGAGTTTTCATCAAAATACAGGAGTTCTGCATGAAGTGTTCTTTTTGGCCTTCTCTCGCTGAGAAAACACTATTTGTGACCTGTGATACAAAAATGCCATAACTTTTGTTCAAAGTGAGTTTTAAGTCAAGTTTCAACCTGAAAGCATAGAAAGATGCATAAACTTGAAGTTACAGCTTGATTTCAGTGAGTTTTTATCAAAATACAGGAGTTCTGCATGAAGTGTTCATTTTGGCCTTCTCTCGCTGAGAAAACGCTATTTGTGACCTGCGACACAGAACAGCCATAACTTTTGTTCAAAGTGAGTTTTCAGTCAAGTTTCAACCTGAAAGCATAGAAAGATGCATAAACTTGTAGTTACAGCTTGATTTCAGTGAGTTTTCATCAAAATACAGGAGTTCTGCATGAAGTGTTCATTTTGGCCTTCTCTCGCTGAGAAAACGCTATTTGTGACCTGCGACACAGAACAGCCATAACTTTTGTTCAAAGTGAGTTTTCTGTCAAGTTTCAACCTGAAAGCATAGAAAGATGCATAAACTTGAAGTTACAGCTTGATTTCAGTGAGTTTTCATCAAAATACAGGAGTTCTGCATGAAGTGTTCATTTTTGCCTTCTCTCGCTGAGAAAACACTATTTGTGACCAGTGATACAAAAATGCCATAACTTTTGTTCAAAGTGAGTTTTCAGTCAAGTTTCAACCTGAAAGCATAGAAAGATGCATAAACTTGAAGTTACAGCTTGATTTCAGTGAGTTTTCATCAAAATACAGGAGTTCTGCATGAAGTGTTCATTTTGGCCTTCTCTCGCTGAGAAAACACTATTTGTGTCCTGTGATACAAAAATGCCATAACTTTTGTTCAAAGTGAGTTTTCAGTCAAGTTTCAACCTGAAAGCATAGAAAGATGCATAAACTTGAAGTTACAGCTTGATTTCAGTGAGTTTTCATCAAAATAACGGAGTTCTGCATGAAGTGTTCATTTTGGCCTTCTCTCGCTGAGAAAACACTATTTGTGACCTGTGATACAAAAATGCCATAACTTTTGTTCAAAGTGAGTTTTCAGTCAAGTTTCAACCTGAAAGCATAGAAAGATGCATAAACTTGAAGTTACAGCTTGATTTCAGTGAGTTTTCATCAAAATACAGGAGTTCTGCATGAAGTGTTCTTTTTGGCCTTCTCTCGCTGAGAAAACACTATTTGTGACCTGTGATACAAAAATGCCATAACTTTTGTTTGAAGTGAGTTTTAAGTCAAGTTTCAACCTGAAAGCATAGAAAGATGCATAAACTTGAAGTTACAGGTGAATTTCAGTGAGTTTTTATCAAAATACAGGAGTTCTGCATGAAGTGTTCATTTTGGCCTTCTCTCGCTGAGAAAACGCTATTTGTGACCAGCGACACAGAACAGCCATAACTTTTGTTCAAAGTGAGTTTTCAGTCAAGTTTCAACCTGAAAGCATAGAAAGATGCATAAACTTGAAGTTACAGCTTGATTTCAGTGAGTTTTCATCAAAATACAGGAGTTCTGCATGAAGTGTTCATTTTGGCCTTCTCTCGCTGAGAAAACGCTATTTGTGACCTGCGACACAGAACAGCCATAACTTTTGTTCAAAGTGAGTTTTCAGTCAAGTTTCAACCTGAAAGCATAGAAAGATGCATAAACTTGAAGTTACAGCTTGATTTCAGTGAGTTTTCATCAAAATACAGGAGTTCTGCATGAAGTGTTCATTTTGGCCTTCTCTCGCTGAGAAAACGCTATTTGTGACCTGTGATACAAAAATGCCATAACTTTTGTTCAAAGTGAGTTTTCAGTCAAGTTTCAACCTGAAAGCATAGAAAGATGCATAAACTTGAAATTACAGCTTGATTTCAGTGAGTTTTCATCAAAATACAGGAGTTCTGCATGAAGTGTTCATTTTGGCCTTCTCTCGCTGAGAAAACACTATTTGTGACCTGTGATACAAAAATGCCATAACTTTTGTTCAAAGTGAGTTTTCAGTCAAGTTTCAACCTGAAAGCATAGAAAGATGCATAAACTTGAAGTTACAGCTTGATTTCAGTGAGTTTTCATCAAAATACAGGAGTTCTGCATGAAGTGTTCATTTTGGCCTTCTCTCGCTGAGAAAACACTATTTGTGACCTGTGATACAAAAATGCCATACCTTTTGTTCAAAGTGAGTTTTCAGTCAAGTTTCAACCTGAAAGCATAGAAAGATGCATAAACTTGAAGTTACAGCTTGATTTCAGTGAGTTTTCATCAAAATACAGGAGTTCTGCATGAAGTGTTCATTTTGGCCTTCTCTCGCTGAGAAAACGCTATTTGTGACCTGCGACACAGAACAGCCATAACTTTTGTTCAAAGTGAGTTTTCTGTCAAGTTTCAACCTGAAAGCATAGAAAGATGCATAAACTTGAAGTTACAGTTTGATTTCAGTGAGTTTTCATCAAAATACAGGAGTTCTGCATGAAGTGTTCATTTTGGCCTTCTCTCGCTGAGAAAACACTATTTGTGACCTGTGATACAACAATGCCATAACTTTTGTTCAAAGTGAGTTTTCAGTCAAGTTTCAACCTGAAAGCATAGAAAGATGCATAAACTTGAAGTTACAGCTTGATTTCAGTGAGTTTTCATCAAAATACAGGAGTTCTGCATGAAGTGTTCATTTTGGCCTTCTCTCGCTGAGAAAACACTATTTGTGACCTGTGATACAAAAATGCCATAACTTTTGTTCAAAGTGAGTTTTCAGTCAAGTTTCAACCTGAAAGCAAAGAAAGATGCTTAAACTTGAAGTTACAGCTTGATTTCAGTGAGTTTTCATCAAAATACAGGAGTTCTGCATGAAGTGTTCATTTTGGCCTTGTCTCGCTGAGAAAACGCTATTTGTGACCTGCGACACAGAAGAGCCATAACTTTTGTTCAAAGTGAGTTTTCAGTCAAGTTTCAACCTGAAAGCATAGAAAGATGCATAAACTTGAAGTTACAGCTTGATTTCAGTGAGTTTTCATCAAAATACAGGAGTTCTGCATGAAGTGTTCATTTTGGCCTTCTCTCGCTGAGAAAACGCTATTTGTGACCTGCGACACAGAACAGCCATAACTTTTGTTCAAAGTGAGTTTTCTGTCAAGTTTCAACCTGAAAGCATAGAAAGATGCATAAACTTGAAGTTACAGCTTGATTTCAGTGAGTTTTCATCAAAATACAGGAGTTCTGCATGAAGTGTTCATTTTGGCCTTTTCTCGCTGAGAAAACGCTATTTGTGACCTGGGACACAGAACAGCCATAACTTTTGTTTAAAGTGAGTTTTCTGTCAAGTTTCAACCTGAAAGCATAGAAAGATGCATAAACTTGAAGTTACAGCTTGATTTCAGTGAGTTTTCATCAAAATACAGGAGTTCTGCATGAAGTGTTCATTTTTGCCTTCTCTCGCTGAGAAAACACTATTTGTGACCTGTGATACAAAAATGCCATAACTTTTTTTCAAAGTGAGTTTTCAGTCAATTTTAAACCTGAAAGCATAGAAAGATGCATAAACTTGAAGTTACAGCTTGATTTCAGTGAGTTTTCATCAAAATACAGGAGTTCTGCATGAAGTGTTCATTTTGGCCTTCTCTTGCTGAGAAAACACTATTTGTGACCTGTGATACAAAAATGCCATAACTTTTGTTCAAAGTGAGTTTTCAGTCAAGTTTCAACCTGAAAGCATAGAAAGATGCATAAACTTGAAGTTACAGCTTGATTTCAGTGAGTTTTCATCAAAATACAGGAGTTCTGCATGAAGTGTTCATTTTGGCCTTCTCTCGCTGAGAAAACACTATTTGTGACCTGTGATACAAAAATGCCATACCTTTTGTTCAAAGTGAGTTTTCAGTCAAGTTTCAACCTGAAAGCATAGAAAGATGCATAAACTTGAAGTTACAGCTTGATTTCAGTGAGTTTTCATCAAAATACAGGAGTTCTGCATGAAGTGTTCATTTTGGCCTTCTCTCGCTGAGAAAACGCTATTTGTGACCTGCGACACAGAACAGCCATAACTTTTGTTCAAAGTGAGTTTTCTGTCAAGTTTCAACCTGAAAGCATAGAAAGATGCATAAACTTGAAGTTACAGTTTGATTTCAGTGAGTTTTCATCAAAATACAGGAGTTCTGCATGAAGTGTTCATTTTGGCCTTCTCTCGCTGAGAAAACACTATTTTTGACCTGTGATACAACAATGCCATAACTTTTGTTCAAAGTGAGTTTTCAGTCAAGTTTCAACCTGAAAGCATAGAAAGATGCATAAACTTGAAGTTACAGCTTGATTTCAGTGAGTTTTCATCAAAATACAGGAGTTCTGCATGAAGTGTTCATTTTGGCCTTCTCTCGCTGAGAAAACACTATTTGTGACCTGTGATACAAAAATGCCATAACTTTTGTTCAAAGTGAGTTTTCAGTCAAGTTTCAACCTGAAAGCAAAGAAAGATGCATAAACTTGAAGTTACAGCTTGATTTCAGTGAGTTTTCATCAAAATACAGGAGTTCTGCATGAAGTGTTCATTTTGGCCTTGTCTCGCTGAGAAAACGCTATTTGTGACCTGCGACACAGAAGAGCCATAACTTTTGTTCAAAGTGAGTTTTCAGTCAAGTTTCAACCTGAAAGCATAGAAAGATGCATAAACTTGAAGTTACAGCTTGATTTCAGTGAGTTTTCATCAAAATACAGGAGTTCTGCATGAAGTGTTCATTTTGGCCTTCTCTCGCTGAGAAAACACTATTTGTGACCTGCGACACAGAACAGCCATAACTTTTGTTCAAAGTGAGTTTTCTGTCAAGTTTCAACCTGAAAGCATAGAAAGATGCATAAACTTGAAGTTACAGCTTGATTTCAGTGAGTTTTCATCAAAATACAGGAGTTCTGCATGAAGTGTTCATTTTGGCCTTCTCTCGCTGAGAAAACGCTATTTGTGACCTGCGACACAGAACAGCCATAACTTTTGTTCAAAGTGAGTTTTCTGTCAAGTTTCAACCTGAAAGCATAGAAAGATGCATAAACTTGAAGTTACAGCTTGATTTCAGTGAGTTTTCATCAAAATACAGGAGTTCTTCATGAAGTGTTCATTTTTGCCTTGTCTCGCTGAGAAAACGCTATTTGTGACCTGCGACACAGAAGAGCCATAACTTTTGTTCAAAGTGAGTTTTCAGTCAAGTTTCAACCTGAAAGCATAGAAAGATGCATAAACTTGAAGTTACAGCTTGATTTCAGTGAGTTTTCATCAAAATACAGGAGTTCTGCATGAAGTGTTCATTTTGGCCTTCTCTCGCTGAGAAAACACTATTTGTGACCTGCGACACAGAACAGCCATAACTTTTGTTCAAAGTGAGTTTTCTGTCAAGTTTCAACCTGAAAGCATAGAAAGATGCATAAACTTGAAGTTACAGCTTGATTTCAGTGAGTTTTCATCAAAATACAGGAGTTCTGCATGAAGTGTTCATTTTGGCCTTCTCTCGCTGAGAAAACGCTATTTGTGACCTGCGACACAGAACAGCCATAACTTTTGTTCAAAGTGAGTTTTCTGTCAAGTTTCAACCTGAAAGCATAGAAAGATGCATAAACTTGAAGTTACAGCTTGATTTCAGTGAGTTTTCATCAAAATACAGGAGTTCTGCATGAAGTGTTCATTTTGGCCTTTTCTCGCTGAGAAAACGCTATTTGTGACCTGGGACACAGAACAGCCATAACTTTTGTTTAAAGTGAGTTTTCTGTCAAGTTTCAACCTGAAAGCATAGAAAGATGCATAAACTTGAAGTTACAGCTTGATTTCAGTGAGTTTTCATCAAAATACAGGAGTTCTGCATGAAGTGTTCATTTTTGCCTTCTCTCGCTGAGAAAACACTATTTGTGACCTGTGATACAAAAATGCCATAACTTTTTTTCAAAGTGAGTTTTCAGTCAATTTTAAACCTGAAAGCATAGAAAGATGCATAAACTTGAAGTTACAGCTTGATTTCAGTGAGTTTTCATCAAAATACAGGAGTTCTGCATGAAGTGTTCATTTTGGCCTTCTCTTGCTGAGAAAACACTATTTGTGACCTGTGATACAAAAATGCCATAACTTTTGTTCAAAGTGAGTTTTCAGTCAAGTTTCAACCTGAAAGCATAGAAAGATGCATAAACTTGAAGTTACAGCTTGATTTCAGTGAGTTTTCATCAAAATACAGGAGTTCTGCATGAAGTGTTCATTTTGGCCTTCTCTCGCTGAGAAAACACTATTTGTGACCTGTGATACAAAAATGCCATAACTTTTGTTCAAAGTGAGTTTTCATTCAAGTTTCAACCTGAAAGCATAGAAAGATGCATAAACTTGAAGTTACAGCTTGATTTCAGTGAGTTTTCATCAAAATACAGGAGTTCTGCATGAAGTGTTCATTTTGGCCTTCTCTCGCTGAGAAAACACTATTTGTGACCTGTGATACAAAAATGCCATAACTTTTGTTCAAAGTGAGTTTTCTGTCAAGTTTCAACCTGAAAGCATAGAAAGATGCATAAACTTGAAGTTACAGCTTGATTTCAGTGAGTTTTCATCAAAATACAGGAGTTCTACATGAAGTATTCATTTTGGCCTTCTCTCGCTGAGAAAACGCTATTTGTGACCTGCGACACAGGACAGCCATAACTTTTGTTCAAAGTGAGTTTTCAGTCAAGTTTCAACCTGAAAGCATAGAAAGATGCATAAACTTGAAGTTACAGCTTGATTTCAGTGAGTTTTCATCAAAATACAGGAGTTCTGCATGAATTGTTCATTTTGGCCTTCTCTCGCTGAGAAAACACTATTTGTGACCTGTGATACAAAAATGCCATAACTTTTGTTCAAAGTGAGTTTTCAGTCAAGTTTCAACCTGAAAGCATAGAAAGATGCATAAACTTGAAGTTACAGCTTGATTTCAGTGAGTTTTCATCAAAATAAAGGAGTTCTGCATGAAGTGTTCATTTTGGCCTTCTCTCGCTGAGAAAACACTATTTGTGACCTGTGATACAAAAATGCCATAACTTTTGTTCAAAGTGAGTTTTCAGTCAAGTTTCAACCTGAAAGCATAGAAAGATGCATAAACTTGAAGTTACAGCTTGATTTCAGTGAGTTTTCATCAAAATACAGGAGTTCTGCATGAAGTGTTCATTTTGGCCTTCTCTCGCTGAGAAAACGCTATTTGTGACCTGCGACACAGAACAGCCATAACTTTTGTTCAAAGTGAGTTTTCTGTCAAGTTTCAACCTGAAAGCATAGAAAGATGCATAAACTTGAAGTTACAGTTTGATTTCAGTGAGTTTTCATCAAAATACAGGAGTTCTGCATGAAGTGTTCATTTTGGCCTTCTCTCGCTGCGAAAACACTATTTGTGACCTGTGATACAAAAATGCCATAACTTTTGTTCAAAGTGAGTTTTCATTCAAGTTTCAACCTGAAAGCATAGAAAGATGCATAAACTTGAAGTTACAGCTTGATTTCAGTGAGTTTTCATCAAAATACAGGAGTTCTGCATGAAGTGTTCATTTTGGCCTTCTCTCGCTGAGAAAACACTATTTGTGACCTGTGATACAAAAATGCCATAACTTTTGTTCAAAGTGAGTTTTCTGTCAAGTTTCAACCTGAAAGCATAGAAAGATGCATAAACTTGAAGTTACAGCTTGATTTCAGTGAGTTTTCATCAAAATACAGGAGTTCTGCATGAAGTATTCATTTTGGCCTTCTCTCGCTGAGAAAACGCTATTTGTGACCTGCGACACAGGACAGCCATAACTTTTGTTCAAAGTGAGTTTTCAGTCAAGTTTCAACCTGAAAGCATAGAAAGATGCATAAACTTGAAGTTACAGCTTGATTTCAGTGAGTTTTCATCAAAATACAGGAGTTCTGCATGAATTGTTCATTTTGGCCTTCTCTCGCTGAGAAAACACTATTTGTGACCTGTGATACAAAAATGCCATAACTTTTGTTCAAAGTGAGTTTTCAGTCAAGTTTCAACCTGAAAGCATAGAAAGATGCATAAACTTGAAGTTACAGCTTGATTTCAGTGAGTTTTCATCAAAATAAAGGAGTTCTGCATGAAGTGTTCATTTTGGCCTTCTCTCGCTGAGAAAAAACTATTTGTGACCTGTGATACAAAAATGCCATAACTTTTGTTCAAAGTGAGTTTTCAGTCAAGTTTCAACCTGAAAGCATAGAAAGATGCATAAACTTGAAGTTACAGCTTGATTTCAGTGAGTTTTCATCAAAATACAGGAGTTCTGCATGAAGTGTTCATTTTGGCCTTCTCTCGCTGAGAAAACGCTATTTGTGACCTGCGACACAGAACAGCCATAACTTTTGTTCAAAGTGAGTTTTCTGTCAAGTTTCAACCTGAAAGCATAGAAAGATGCATAAACTTGAAGTTACAGTTTGATTTCAGTGAGTTTTCGTCAAAATACAGGAGTTCTGCATGAAGTGTTCATTTTGGCCTTCTCTCGCTGAGAAAACACTATTTGTGACCTGTGATACAACAATGCCATAACTTTTGTTCAAAGTGAGTTTTCAGTCAAGTTTCAACCTGAAAGCATAGAAAGATGCATAAACTTGAAGTTACAGCTTGATTTCAGTGAGTTTTCATCAAAATACAGGAGTTCTGCATGAAGTGTTCATTTTGGCCTTCTCTCGCTGAGAAAACACTATTTGTGACCTGCGACACAGAACAGCCATAACTTTTGTTCAAAGTGAGTTTTCAGTCAAGTTTCAACCTGAAAGCATAGAAAGATGCATAAACTTGAAGTTACAGCTTGATTTCAGTGAGTTTTCATCAAAATACAGGAGTTCTGCATGAAGTGTTCATTTTGGCCTTCTCTCGCTGAGAAAACACTATTTGTGACCTGCGACACAGAACAGCCATAACTTTTGTTCAAAGTGAGTTTTCTGTCAAGTTTCAACCTGAAAGCATAGAAAGATGCATAAACTTGAAGTTACAGCTTGATTTCAGTGAGTTTTCATCAAAATACAGGAGTTCTGCATGAAGTGTTCATTTTGGCCTTCTCTCGCTGAGAAAACGCTATTTGTGACCTGCGACACAGAACAGCCATAACTTTTGTTCAAAGTGAGTTTTCTGTCAAGTTTCAACCTGAAAGCATAGAAAGATGCATAAACTTGAAGTTACAGCTTGATTTCAGTGAGTTTTCATCAAAATACAGGAGTTCTTCATGAAGTGTTCATTTTTGCCTTGTCTCGCTGAGAAAACGCTATTTGTGACCTGCGACACAGAAGAGCCATAACTTTTGTTCAAAGTGAGTTTTCAGTCAAGTTTCAACCTGAAAGCATAGAAAGATGCATAAACTTGAAGTTACAGCTTGATTTCAGTGAGTTTTCATCAAAATACAGGAGTTCTGCATGAAGTGTTCATTTTGGCCTTCTCTCGCTGAGAAAACACTATTTGTGACCTGCGACACAGAACAGCCATAACTTTTGTTCAAAGTGAGTTTTCTGTCAAGTTTCAACCTGAAAGCATAGAAAGATGCATAAACTTGAAGTTACAGCTTGATTTCAGTGAGTTTTCATCAAAATACAGGAGTTCTGCATGAAGTGTTCATTTTGGCCTTCTCTCGCTGAGAAAACGCTATTTGTGACCTGCGACACAGAACAGCCATAACTTTTGTTCAAAGTGAGTTTTCTGTCAAGTTTCAACCTGAAAGCATAGAAAGATGCATAAACTTGAAGTTACAGCTTGATTTCAGTGAGTTTTCATCAAAATACAGGAGTTCTGCATGAAGTGTTCATTTTGGCCTTTTCTCGCTGAGAAAACGCTATTTGTGACCTGGGACACAGAACAGCCATAACTTTTGTTTAAAGTGAGTTTTCTGTCAAGTTTCAACCTGAAAGCATAGAAAGATGCATAAACTTGAAGTTACAGCTTGATTTCAGTGAGTTTTCATCAAAATACAGGAGTTCTGCATGAAGTGTTCATTTTGGCCTTCTCTCGCTGAGAAAACACTATTTGTGACCTGTGATACAAAAATGCCATAACTTTTTTTCAAAGTGAGTTTTCAGTCAATTTTAAACCTGAAAGCATAGAAAGATGCATAAACTTGAAGTTACAGCTTGATTTCAGTGAGTTTTCATCAAAATACAGGAGTTCTGCATGAAGTGTTCATTTTGGCCTTCTCTTGCTGAGAAAACACTATTTGTGACCTGTGATACAAAAATGCCATAACTTTTGTTCAAAGTGAGTTTTCAGTCAAGTTTCAACCTGAAAGCATAGAAAGATGCATAAACTTGAAGTTACAGCTTGATTTCAGTGAGTTTTCATCAAAATACAGGAGTTCTGCATGAAGTATTCATTTTGGCCTTCTCTCGCTGAGAAAACGCTATTTGTGACCTGCGACACAGGACAGCCATAACTTTTGTTCAAAGTGAGTTTTCAGTCAAGTTTCAACCTGAAAGCATAGAAAGATGCATAAACTTGAAGTTACAGCTTGATTTCAGTGAGTTTTCATCAAAATACAGGAGTTCTGCATGAATTGTTCATTTTGGCCTTCTCTCGCTGAGAAAACACTATTTGTGACCTGTGATACAAAAATGCCATAACTTTTGTTCAAAGTGAGTTTTCAGTCAAGTTTCAACCTGAAAGCATAGAAAGATGCATAAACTTGAAGTTACAGCTTGATTTCAGTGAGTTTTCATCAAAATACAGGAGTTCTGCATGAAGTGTTCATTTTGGCCTTCTCTCGCTGAGAAAACACTATTTGTGACCTGTGATACAAAAATGCCATAACTTTTGTTCAAAGTGAGTTTTCAGTCAAGTTTCAACCTGAAAGCATAGAAAGATGCATAAACTTGAAGTTACAGCTTGATTTCAGTGAGTTTTCATCAAAATACAGGAGTTCTGCATGAAGTGTTCATTTTGGCCTTCTCTCGCTGAGAAAACACTATTTGTGACCTGTGATACAAAAATGCCATAACTTTTGTTCAAAGTGAGTTTTCAGTCAAGTTTCAACCTGAAAGCATAGAAAGATGCATAAACTTGAAGTTACAGCTTGATTTCAGTGAGTTTTCATCAAAATACAGGAGTTCTGCATGAAGTGTTCATTTTGGCCTTCTCTCGCTGAGAAAACGCTATTTGTGACCTGCGACACAGAACAGCCATAACTTTTGTTCAAAGTGAGTTTTCTGTCAAGTTTCAACCTGAAAGCATAGAAAGATGCATAAACTTGAAGTTACAGTTTGATTTCAGTGAGTTTTCATCAAAATATAGGAGTTCTGCATGAAGTGTTCATTTTGGCCTTCTCTCGCTGAGAAAACACTATTTGTGACCTGTGATACAAAAATGCCATAACTTTTGTTCAAAGTGAGTTTTCAGTCAAGTTTCAACCTGAAAGCATAGAAAAATGCATAAACTTGAAGTTACAGCTTGATTTCAGTGAGTTTTCATCAAAATACAGGAGTTCTGCATGAAGTGTTCATTTTGGCCTTGTCTCGCTGAGAAAACGCTATTTGTGACCTGCGACACAGAACAGCCATAACTTTTTTTCAAAGTGAGTTTTCAGTCAAGTTTCAACCTGAAAGCATAGAAAGATGCATAAACTTGAAGTTACAGCTTGATTTCAGTGAGTTTTCATCAAAATACAGGAGTTCTGCATGAAGTGTTCATTTTGGCCTTCTCTCGCTGAGAAAACACTATTTGTGACCTGTGATACAAAAATGCCATAACTTTTTTTCAAAGTGAGTTTTCATTCAAGTTTAAACCTGAAAGCATAGAAAGATGCATAAACTTGAAGTTACAGCTTGATTTCAGTGAGTTTTCATCAAAATACAGGAGTTCTGCATGAAGTGTTCATTTTGGCCTTGTCTCGCTGAGAAAACGCTATTTGTGACCTGCGACACAGAAGAGCCATAACTTTTGTTCAAAGTGAGTTTTCAGTCAAGTTTCAACCTGAAAGCATAGAAAGATGCATAAACTTGAAGTTACAGCTTGATTTCAGTGAGTTTTCATCAAAATACAGGAGTTCTGCATGAAGTCTTCATTTTGGCCTTCTCTCGCTGAGAAAACACTATTTGTGACCTGCGACACAGAACAGCCATAACTTTTGTTCAAAGTGAGTTTTCTGTCAAGTTTCAACCTGAAAGCATAGAAAGATGCATAAACTTGAAGTTACAGCTTGATTTCAGTGAGTTTTCATCAAAATACAGGAGTTCTGCATGAAGTGTTCATTTTGGCCTTCTCTCGCTGAGAAAACGCTATTTGTGACCTGCGACACAGAACAGCCATAACTTTTGTTCAAAGTGAGTTTTCTGTCAAGTTTCAACCTGAAAGCATAGAAAGATGCATAAACTTGAAGTTACAGCTTGATTTCAGTGAGTTTTCATCAAAATACAGGAGTTCTTCATGAAGTGTTCATTTTTGCCTTGTCTCGCTGAGAAAACGCTATTTGTGACCTGCGACACAGAAGAGCCATAACTTTTGTTCAAAGTGAGTTTTCAGTCAAGTTTCAACCTGAAAGCATAGAAAGATGCATAAACTTGAAGTTACAGCTTGATTTCAGTGAGTTTTCATCAAAATACAGGAGTTCTGCATGAAGTGTTCATTTTGGCCTTCTCTCGCTGAGAAAACACTATTTGTGACCTGCGACACAGAACAGCCATAACTTTTGTTCAAAGTGAGTTTTCTGTCAAGTTTCAACCTGAAAGCATAGAAAGATGAATAAACTTGAAGTTACAGCTTGATTTCAGTGAGTTTTCATCAAAATACAGGAGTTCTGCATGAAGTGTTCATTTTGGCCTTCTCTCGCTGAGAAAACGCTATTTGTGACCTGCGACACAGAACAGCCATAACTTTTGTTCAAAGTGAGTTTTCTGTCAAGTTTCAACCTGAAAGCATAGAAAGATGCATAAACTTGAAGTTACAGCTTGATTTCAGTGAGTTTTCATCAAAATACAGGAGTTCTGCATGAAGTGTTCATTTTGGCCTTCTCTCGCTGAGAAAACACTATTTGTGACCTGTGATACAAAAATGCCATAACTTTTTTTCAAAGTGAGTTTTCAGTCAAGTTTCAACCTGAAAGCATAGAAAGATGCATAAACTTGAAGTTACAGCTTGATTTCAGTGAGTTTTCATCAAAATACAGGAGTTCTGCATGAAGTGTTCATTTTGGCCTTCTCTTGCTGAGAAAACACTATTTGTGACCTGTGATACAAAAATGCCATAACTTTTGTTCAAAGTGAGTTTTCAGTCAAGTTTCAACCTGAAAGCATAGAAAGATGCATAAACTTGAAGTTACAGCTTGATTTCAGTGAGTTTTCATCAAAATACAGGAGTTCTGCATGAAGTGTTCATTTTGGCCTTCTCTCGCTGAGAAAACACTATTTGTGACCTGTGATACAAAAATGCCATAACTTTTGTTCAAAGTGAGTTTTCAGTCAAGTTTCAACCTGAAAGCATAGAAAGATGCATAAACTTGAAGTTACAGCTTGATTTCAGTGAGTTTTCATCAAAATACAGGAGTTCTGCATGAAGTGTTGATTTTGGCCTTCTCTCGCTGAGAAAACGCTATTTGTGACCTGCGACACAGAACAGCCATAACTTTTGTTCAAAGTGAGTTTTCTGTCAAGTTTCAACCTGAAAGCATAGAAAGATGCATAAACTTGAAGTTACAGTTTGATTTCAGTGAGTTTTCATCAAAATACAGGAGTTATGCATGAAGTGTTCATTTTGGCCTTCTCTCGCTGAGAAAACACTATTTGTGACCTGTGATACAAAAATGCCATAACTTTTGTTCAAAGTGAGTTTTCATTCAAGTTTCAACCTGAAAGCATAGAAAGATGCATAAACTTGAAGTTACAGCTTGATTTCAGTGAGTTTTCATCAAAATACAGGAGTTCTGCATGAAGTGTTCATTTTGGCCTTCTCTCGCTGAGAAAACACTATTTGTGACCTGTGATACAAAAATGCCATAACTTTTGTTCAAAGTGAGTTTTCAGTCAAGTTTCAACCTGAAAGCATAGAAAGATGCATAAACTTGAAGTTACAGCTTGATTTCAGTGAGTTTTCATCAAAATACAGGAGTTCTGCATGAAGTGTTCATTTTGGCCTTCTCTCGCTGAGAAAACACTATTTGTGACCTGTGATACAAAAATGCCATAACTTTTGTTCAAAGTGAGTTTTCATTCAAGTTTCAACCTGAAAGCATAGAAAGATGCATAAACTTGAAGTTACAGCTTGATTTCAGTGAGTTTTCATCAAAATACAGGAGTTCTGCATGAAGTGTTCATTTTGGCCTTCTCTCGCTGAGAAAACACTATTTGTGACCTGTGATACAAAAATGCCATAACTTTTGTTCAAAGTGAGTTTTCTGTCAAGTTTCAACCTGAAAGCATAGAAAGATGCATAAACTTGAAGTTAAAGCTTGATTTCAGTGAGTTTTCATCAAAATACAGGAGTTCTGCATGGAGTATTCATTGTGGCCTTCTCTCGCTGAGAAAACGCTATTTGTGACCTGCGACACAGGACAGCCATAACTTTTGTTCAAAGTGAGTTTTCAGTCAAGTTTCAACCTGAAAGCATAGAAAGATGCATAAACTTGAAGTTACAGCTTGATTTCAGTGAGTTTTCATCAAAATACAGGAGTTCTGCATGAAGTGTTCATTTTGGCCTTCTCTCGCTGAGAAAACACTATTTGTGACCTGTGATACAAAAATGCCATAACTTTTGTTCAAAGTGAGTTTTCAGTCAAGTTTCAACCTGAAAGCATAGAAAGATGCATAAACTTGAAGTTACAGCTTGATTTCAGTGAGTTTTCATCAAAATACAGGAGTTCTGCATGAAGTGTTCATTTTGGCCTTCTCTCGCTGAGAAAACACTATTTGTGACCTGTGATACAAAAATGCCATAACTTTTGTTCAAAGTGAGTTTTCAGTCAAGTTTCAACCTGAAAGCATAGAAAGATGCATAAACTTGAAGTTACAGCTTGATTTCAGTGAGTTTTCATCAAAATACAGGAGTTCTGCATGAAGTTTTCATTTTGGCCTTCTCTCGCTGAGAAAACGCTATTTGTGACCTGCGACACAGAACAGCCATAACTTTTGTTCAAAGTGAGTTTTCTGTCAAGTTTCAACCTGAAAGCATTGAAAGATGCATAAACTTGAAGTTACAGTTTGATTTCAGTGAGTTTTCATCAAAATATAGGAGTTCTGCATGAAGTGTTCATTTTGGCCTTCTCTCGCTGAGAAAACACTATTTGTGACCTGTGATACAAAAATGCCATAACTTTTGTTCAAAGTGAGTTTTCAGTCAAGTTTCAACCTGAAAGCATAGAAAAATGCATAAACTTGAAGTTACAGCTTGATTTCAGTGAGTTTTCATCAAAATACAGGAGTTCTGCATGAAGTGTTCATTTTGGCCTTGTCTCGCTGAGAAAACGCTATTTGTGACCTGCGACACAGAACAGCCATAACTTTTTTTCAAAGTGAGTTTTCAGTCAAGTTTCAACCTGAAAGCATAGAAAGATGCATAAACTTGAAGTTACAGCTTGATTTCAGTGAGTTTTCATCAAAATACAGGAGTTCTGCATGAAGTGTTCATTTTGGCCTTCTCTCGCTGAGAAAACACTATTTGTGACCTGTGATACAAAAATGCCATAACTTTTTTTCAAAGTGAGTTTTCATTCAAGTTTCAACCTGAAAGCATAGAAAGATGCATAAACTTGAAGTTACAGCTTGATTTCAGTGAGTTTTCATCAAAATACAGGAGTTCTGCATGAAGTGTTCATTTTGGCCTTCTCTCGCTGAGAAAACACTATTTGTGACCTGTGATACAAAAATGCCATAACTTTTGTTCAAAGTGAGTTTTCAGTCAAGTTTCAACCTGAAAGCAAAGAAAGATGCATAAACTTGAAGTTACAGCTTGATTTCAGTGAGTTTTCATCAAAATACAGGAGTTCTGCATGAAGTGTTCATTTTGGCCTTGTCTCGCTGAGAAAACGCTATTTGTGACCTGCGACACAGAACAGCCATAACTTTTGTTCAAAGTGAGTTTTCAGTCAAGTTTCAACCTGAAAGCATAGAAAGATGCATAAACTTGAAGTTACAGCTTGATTTCAGTGAGTTTTCATCAAAATACAGGAGTTCTGCATGAAGTGTTCATTTTGGCCTTCTCTCGCTGAGAAAACACTATTTGTGACCTGTGATACAAAAATGCCATAACTTTTGTTCAAAGTGAGTTTTCAGTCAAGTTTCAACCTGAAAGCATAGAAAGATGCATAAACTTGAAGTTACAGCTTGATTTCAGTGAGTTTTCATCAAAATACAGGAGTTCTGCATGAAGTGTTCATTTTGGCCTTCTCTCGCTGAGAAAACACTATTTGTGACCTGTGATACAAAAATGCCATAACTTTTGTTCAAAGTGAGTTTTCAGTCAAGTTTCAACCTGAAAGCATAGAAAGATGAATAAACTTGAAGTTACAGCTTGATTTCAGTGAGTTTTCATCAAAATACAGGAGTTCTGCATGAAGTGTTCATTTTGGCCTTCTCTCGCTGAGAAAACGCTATTTGTGACCTGCGACACAGAACAGCCATAACTTTTGTTCAAAGTGAGTTTTCTGTCAAGTCTCAACCTGAAAGCATAGAAAGATGCATAAACTTGAAGTTACAGCTTGATTTCAGTGAGTTTTCATCAAAATACAGGAGTTCTGCATAAAGTGTTCATTTTGGCCTTCTCTCGCTGAGAAAACACTATTTGTGACCTGTGATACAAAAATGCCATAACTTTTGTTCAAAGTGAGTTTTCAGTCAAGTTTCAACCTGAAAGCATAGAAAGATGCATAATCTTGAAGTTACAGCTTGATTTCAGTGAGTTTTCATCAAAATACAGGAGTTCTGCATGAAGTGTTCATTTTGGCCTTCTCTCGCTGAGAAAACACTATTTGTGACCTGTGATACAAAAATGCCATAACTTTTGTTCAAAGTGAGTTTTCATTCAAGTTTCAACCTGAAAGCATAGAATGATGCATAAACTTGAAGTTACAGCTTGATTTCAGTGAGTTTTCATCAAAATACAGGAGTTCTGCATGAAGTGTTCATTTTGGCCTTCTCTCGCTGAGAAAACACTATTTGTGACCTGTGATACAAAAATGCCATAACTTTTGTTCAAAGTGAGTTTTCATTCAAGTTTCAACCTGAAAGCATAGAATGATGCATAAACTTGAAGTTACAGCTTGATTTCAGTGAGTTTTCATCAAAATACAGGAGTTCTGCATGAAGTGTTCATTTTGGCCTTCTCTCGCTGAGAAAACACTATTTGTGACCTGTGATACAAAAATGCCATAACTTTTGTTCAAAGTGAGTTTTCAGTCAAGTTTCAACCTGAAAGCATAGAAAGATGCATAAACTTGAAGTTACAGCTTGATTTCAGTGAGTTTTCATCAAAATACAGGAGTTCTGCATGAAGTGTTCATTTTGGCCTTCTCTCGCTGAGAAAACACTATTTGTGACCTGTGATACAAAAATGCCATAACTTTTGTTCAAAGTGAGTTTTCAGTCAAGTTTCAACCTGAAAGCATAGAAAGATGAATAAACTTGAAGTTACAGCTTGATTTCAGTGAGTTTTCATCAAAATACAGGAGTTCTGCATGAAGTGTTCATTTTGGCCTTCTCTCGCTGAGAAAACGCTATTTGTGACCTGCGACACAGAACAGCCATAACTTTTGTTCAAAGTGAGTTTTCTGTCAAGTCTCAACCTGAAAGCATAGAAAGATGCATAAACTTGAAGTTACAGCTTGATTTCAGTGAGTTTTCATCAAAATACAGGAGTTCTGCATAAAGTGTTCATTTTGGCCTTCTCTCGCTGAGAAAACACTATTTGTGACCTGTGATACAAAAATGCCATAACTTTTGTTCAAAGTGAGTTTTCAGTCAAGTTTCAACCTGAAAGCATAGAAAGATGCATAATCTTGAAGTTACAGCTTGATTTCAGTGAGTTTTCATCAAAATACAGGAGTTCTGCATGAAGTGTTCATTTTGGCCTTCTCTCGCTGAGAAAACACTATTTGTGACCTGTGATACAAAAATGCCATAACTTTTGTTCAAAGTGAGTTTTCATTCAAGTTTCAACCTGAAAGCATAGAATGATGCATAAACTTGAAGTTACAGCTTGATTTCAGTGAGTTTTCATCAAAATACAGGAGTTCTGCATGAAGTGTTCATTTTGGCCTTCTCTCGCTGAGAAAACACTATTTGTGACCTGTGATACAAAAATGCCATAACTTTTGTTCAAAGTGAGTTTTCAGTCAAGTTTCAACCTGAAAGCATAGAAAGATGCATAATCTTGAAGTTACAGCTTGATTTCAGTGAGTTTTCATCAAAATACAGGAGTTCTGCATGAAGTGTTCATTTTGGCCTTCTCTCGCTGAGAAAACCCTATTTGTGACCTGCGACACAGAACAGCCATAACTTTTGTTCAAAGTGAGTTTTCTGTCAAGTTTCAACCTGAAAGCATAGAAAGATGCACAAACTTGAAGTTACAGCTTGATTTCAGTGAGTTTTCATCAAAATACAGGAGTTCTGCATGAAGTGTTCATTTTGGCCTTCTCTCGCTGAGAAAACACTATTTGTGACCTGTGATACAAAAATGCCATAACTTTTGTTCAAAGTGAGTTTTCAGTCAAGTTTCAACCTGAAAGCATAGAAAGATGCATAAACTTGAAGTTACAGCTTGATTTCAGTGAGTTTTCATCAAAATACAGGAGTTCTGCATGAAGTGTTCATTTTGGCCTTCTCTCGCTGAGAAAACACTATTTGTGACCTGTGATACAAAAATGCCATAACTTTTGTTCAAAGTGAGTTTTCAGTCAAGTTTCAACCTGAAAGCATAGAAAGATGCATAAACTTGAAGTTACAGCTTGATTTCAGTGAGTTTTCATCAAAATACAGGAGTTCTGCATGAAGTGTTCATTTTGGCCTTCTCTCGCTGAGAAAACACTATTTGTGACCTGTGATACAAAAATGCCATAACTTTTGTTCAAAGTGAGTTTTCAGTCAAGTTTCAACCTGAAAGCATAGAAAGATGCATAAACTTGAAGTTACAGCTTGATTTCAGTGAGTTTTCATCAAAATACAGGAGTTCTGCATGAAGTGTTCATTTTGGCCTTCTCTCGCTGAGAAAACACTATTTGTGACCTGTGATACAAAAATGCCATAACTTTTTTTCAAAGTGAGTTTTCAGTCAAGTTTCAACCTGAAAGCATAGAAAGATGCATAAACTTGAAGTTACAGCTTGATTTCAGTGAGTTTTCATCAAAATACAGGAGTTCTGCATGAAGTGTTCATTTTGGCCTTCTCTCGCTGAGAAAACACTATTTGTGACCTGTGATACAAAAATGCCATAACTTTTGTTCAAAGTGAGTTTTCAGTCAAGTTTCAACCTGAAAGCATAGAAAGATGCATAAACTTGAAGTTACAGCTTGATTTCAGTGAGTTTTCATCAAAATACAGGAGTTCTGCATGAAGTGTTCATTTTGGCCTTCTCTCGCTGAGAAAACACTATTTGTGACCTGTGATACAAAAATGCCATAACTTTTGTTCAAAGTGAGTTTTCAGTCAAGTTTCAACCTGAAAGCATAGAAAGATGCATAAACTTGAAGTTACAGCTTGATTTCAGTGAGTTTTCATAAAAATACAGGAGTTCTGCATGAAGTGTTCATTTTGGCCTTCTCTCGCTGAGAAAACACTATTTGTGACCTGTGATACAAAAATGCCATAACTTTTGTTCAAAGTGAGTTTTCAGTCAAGTTTCAACCTGAAAACATAGAAAGATGCATAAACTTGAAGTTACAGCTTGATTTCAGTGAGTTTTCATCAAAATACAGGAGTTCTGCATGAAGTGTTCATTTTGGCCTTCTCTCGCTGAGAAAACACTATTTGTGACCTGTGATACAAAAATGCCATAACTTTTGTTCAAAGTGAGTTTTCAGTCAAGTTTCAACCTGAAAGCATAGAAAGATGCATAAACTTGAAGTTACAGCTTGATTTCAGTGAGTTTTCATCAAAATACAGGAGTTCTGCATGAAGTGTTCATTTTGGCCTTCTCTCGCTGAGAACACACTATTTGTGACCTGTGATACAAAAATGCCATAACTTTTGTTCAAAGTGAGTTTTCAGTCAAGTTTCAACCTGAAAGCATAGAAAGATGCATAAACTTGAAGTTACAGCTTGATTTCAGTGAGTTTTCATCAAAATACAGGAGTTCTGAATGAAGTGTTCATTTTGGCCTTCTCTCGCTGAGAAAACACTATTTGTGACCTGTGATACAAAAATGCCATAACTTTTGTTCAAAGTGAGTTTTCAGTCAAGTTTCAACCTGAAAGCATAGAAAGATGCATAAACTGGAAGTTACAGCTTGATTTCAGTGAGTTTTCATCAAAATACAGGAGTTCTGCATGAAGTGTTCATTTTGGCCTTCTCTCGCTGAGAAAACACTATTTGTGACCTGTGATACAAAAATGCCATAACTTTTGTTCAAAGTGAGTTTTCAGTCAAGTTTCAACCTGAAAGCATAGAAAGATGCATAAACTTGAAGTTACAGCTTGATTTCAGTGAGTTTTCATCAAAATACAGGAGTTCTGCATGAAGTGTTCATTTTGGCCTTCTCTCGCTGAGAAAACGCTATTTGTGACCTGCGACACAGAACAGCCATAACTTTTGTTCAAAGTGAGTTTTCAGTCAAGTTTCAACCTGAAAGCATAGAAAGATGCATAAACTTGAAGTTACAGCTTGATTTCAGTGAGTTTTCATCAAAATACAGGAGTTCTGCATGAAGTGTTCATTTTGGCCTTCTCTCGCTGAGAAAACACTATTTGTGACCTGTGATACAAAAATGCCATAACTTTTGTTCAAAGTGAGTTTTCAGTCAAGTTTCAACCTGAAAGCATAGAAAGATGCATAAACTTGAAGTTACAGCTTGATTTCAGTGAGTTTTCATCAAAATACAGGAGTTCTGCATGAAGTGTTCATTTTGGCCTTCTCTCGCTGAGAAAACACTATTTGTGACCTGTGATACAAAAATGCCATAACTTTTGTTCAAAGTGAGTTTTCAGTCAAGTTTCAACCTGAAAGCATAGAAAGATGCATAAACTTGAAGTTACAGCTTGATTTCAGTGAGTTTTCATCAAAATACAGGAGTTCTGCATGAAGTGTTCATTTTGGCCTTCTCTCGCTGAGAAAACACTATTTGTGACCTGTGATACAAAAATGCCATAACTTTTGTTCAAAGTGAGTTTTCAGTCAAGTTTCAACCTGAAAACATAGAAAGATGCATAAACTTGAAGTTACAGCTTGATTTCAGTGAGTTTTCATCAAAATACAGGAGTTCTGCATGAAGTGTTCATTTTGGCCTTCTCTCGCTGAGAAAACACTATTTGTGACCTGTGATACAAAAATTCCATAACTTTTGTTCAAAGTGAGTTTTCAGTCAAGTTTCAACCTGAAAGCATAGAAAGATGCATAATCTTGAAGTTACAGCTTGATTTCAGTGAGTTTTCATCAAAATACAGGAGTTCTGCATGAAGTGTTCATTTTGGCCTTTTCTCGCTGAGAACACACTATTTCTGACCTGTGATACAAAAATGCCATAACTTTTGTTCAAAGTGAGTTTTCAGTCAAGTTTCAACCTGAAAGCATAGAAAGATGCATAAACTTGAAGTTACAGCTTGATTTCAGTGAGTTTTCATCAAAATACAGGAGTTCTGCATGAAGTGTTCATTTTGGCCTTCTCTCGCTGAGAAAACACTATTTGTGACCTGTGATACAAAAATGCCATAACTTTTGTTCAAAGTGAGTTTTCAGTCAAGTTTCAACCTGAAAGCATAGAAAGATGCATAAACTTGAAGTTACAGCTTGATTTCAGTGAGTTTTCATCAAAATACAGGAGTTCTGCATGAAGTGTTCATTTTGGCCTTCTCTCGCTGAGAAAACGCTATTTGTGACCTGCGACACAGAACAGCCATAACTTTTGTTCAAAGTGAGTTTTCTGTCAAGTTTCAACCTGAAAGCATAGAAAGATGCATAAACTTGAAGTTACAGCTTGATTTCAGTGAGTTTTCATCAAAATACAGGAGTTCTGCATGAAGTGTTCATTTTGGCCTTCTCTCGCTGAGAAAACGCTATTTGTGACCTGTGATACAAAAATGCCATAACTTTTGTTCAAAGTGAGTTTTCAGTCAAGTTTCAACCTGAAAGCATAGAAAGATGCATAAACTTGAATTTACAGCTTGATTTCAGTGAGTTTTCATCAAAATACAGGAGTTCTGCATGAAGTGTTCATTTTGGCCTTCTCTCGCTGAGAAAACACTATTTGTGACCTGTGATACAAAAATGCCATAACTTTTGTTCAAAGTGAGTTTTCAGTCAAGTTTCAACCTGAAAACATAGAAAGATGCATAAACTTGAAGTTACAGCTTGATTTCAGTGAGTTTTCATCAAAATATAGGAGTTCTGCATGAAGTGTTCATTTTGGCCTTGTCTCGCTGAGAAAACGCTATTTGTGACCTGCGACACAGAACAGCCATAACTTTTGTTCAAAGTGAGTTTTCAATCAAGTTTCAACCTGAAAGCATAGAAAGATGCATAAACTTGAAGTTACAGCTTGATTTCAGTGAGTTTTCATCAAAATACAGGAGTTCTGCATGAAGTGTTGATTTTGGCCTTCTCTCGCTGAGAAAACACTATTTGTGACCTGTGATACAAAAATGCCATAACTTTTGTTCAAAGTGAGTTTTCATTCAAGTTTCAACCTGAAAGCATAGAAAGATGCATAATCTTGAAGTTACAGCTTGATTTCAGTGAGTTTTCATCAAAATACAGGAGTTCTGCATGAAGTGTTCATTTTGGCCTTCTCTCGCTGAGAACACACTATTTGTGACCTGTGATACAAAAATGCCATAACTTTTGTTCAAAGTGAGTTTTCAGTCAAGTTTCAACCTGAAAGCATAGAAAGATGCATAAACTTGAAGTTACAGCTTGATTTCAGTGAGTTTTCATCAAAATACAGGAGTTCTGAATGAAGTTTTCATTTTGGCCTTTTCTCGCTGAGAAAACACTATTTGTGACCTGTGATACAAAAATGCCATAACTTTTTTTCAAAGTGAGTTTTCAGTCAAGTTTCAACCTGAAAGCATAGAAAGATGCATAAACTTGAAGTTACAGCTTGATTTCAGTGAGTTTTCATCAAAATACAGGAGTTCTGCATGAAGTGTTCATTTTGGCCTTCTCTCGCTGAGAAAACACTATTTGTGACCTGTGATACAAAAATGCCATAACTTTTGTTCAAAGTGAGTTTTCAGTCAAGTTTCAACCTGAAAGCATAGAAAGATGCATAAACTTGAAGTTACAGCTTGATTTCAGTGAGTTTTCATCAAAATACAGGAGTTCTGCATGAAGTGTTCATTTTGTCCTTCTCTCGCTGAGAAAACGCTATTTGTGACCTGCGACACAGAACAGCCATAACTTTTGTTCAAAGTGAGTTTTCTGTCAAGTTTCAACCTGAAAGCATAGAAAGATGCACAAACTTGAAGTTACAGCTTGATTTCAGTGAGTTTTCATCAAAATACAGGAGTTCTGCATGAAGTGTTCATTTTGGCCTTCTCTCGCTGAGAAAACACTATTTGTGACCTGTGATACAAAAATGCCATAACTTTTGTTCAAAGTGAGTTTTCAGTCAAGTTTCAACCTGAAAGCATAGAAAGATGCATAATCTTGAAGTTACAGCTTGATTTCAGTGAGTTTTCATCAAAATACAGGAGTTCTGCATGAAGTGTTCATTTTGGCCTTCTCTCGCTGAGAAAACACTATTTGTGACCTGTGCTACAAAAATGCCATAACTTTTGTTCAAAGTGAGTTTTCAGTCAAGTTTCAACCTGAAAGCATAGAAAGATGCATAAACTTGAAGTTACAGCTTGATTTCAGTGAGTTTTCATCAAAATACAGGAGTTCTGCATGAAGTGTTCATTTTGGCCTTCTCTCGCTGAGAAAACACTATTTGTGACCTGTGATACAAAAATGCCATAACTTTTGTTCAAAGTGAGTTTTCAGTCAAGTTTCAACCTGAAAGCATAGAAAGATGCATAAACTTGAAGTTACAGCTTGATTTCAGTGAGTTTTCATCAAAATACAGGAGTTCTGCATGAAGTGTTCATTTTGGCCTTCTCTCGCTGAGAAAACACTATTTGTGACCTGTGATACAAAAATGCCATAACTTTTTTTCAAAGTGAGTTTTCAGTCAAGTTTAAACCTGAAAGCATAGAAAGATGCATAAACTTGAAGTTACAGCTTGATTTCAGTGAGTTTTCATCAAAATACAGGAGTTCTGCATGAAGTGTTCATTTTGGCCTTCTCTCGCTGAGAAAACACTATTTGTGACCTGTGATACAAAAATGCCATAACTTTTGTTCAAAGTGAGTTTTCAGTCAAGTTTCAACCTGAAAGCATAGAAAGATGCATAAACTTGAAGTTACAGCTTGATTTCAGTGAGTTTTCATCAAAATACAGGAGTTCTGCATGAAGTGTTCATTTTGGCCTTCTCTCGCTGAGAAAACACTATTTGTGACCTGTGATACAAAAATGCCATAACTTTTGTTCAAAGTGAGTTTTCAGTCAAGTTTCAACCTGAAAGCATAGAAAGATGCATAAACTTGAAGTTACAGCTTGATTTCAGTGAGTTTTCATCAAAATACAGGAGTTCTGCATGAAGTGTTCATTTTGGCCTTCTCTCGCTGAGAAAACGCTATTTGTGACCTGCGACACAGAACAGCCATAACTTTTGTTCAAAGTGAGTTTTCTGTCAAGTTTCAACCTGAAAGCATAGAAAGATGCATAAACTTGAAGTTACAGCTTGATTTCAGTGAGTTTTCATCAAAATACAGGAGTTCTGCATGAAGTGTTCATTTTGGCCTTCTCTCGCTGAGAAAACGCTATTTGTGACCTGTGATACAAAAATGCCATAACTTTTGTTCAAAGTGAGTTTTCAGTCAAGTTTCAACCTGAAAGCATAGAAAGATGCATAAACTTGAATTTACAGCTTGATTTCAGTGAGTTTTCATCAAAATACAGGAGTTCTGCATGAAGTGTTCATTTTGGCCTTCTCTCGCTGAGAAAACACTATTTGTGACCTGTGATACAAAAATGCCATAACTTTTGTTCAAAGTGAGTTTTCAGTCAAGTTTCAACCTGAAAACATAGAAAGATGCATAAACTTGAAGTTACAGCTTGATTTCAGTGAGTTTTCATCAAAATACAGGAGTTCTGCATGAAGTGTTCATTTTGGCCTTGTCTCGCTGAGAAAACGCTATTTGTGACCTGCGACAAAGAACAGCCATAACTTTTGTTCAAAGTGAGTTTTCAATCAAGTTTCAACCTGAAAGCATAGAAAGATGCATAAACTTGAAGTTACAGCTTGATTTCAGTGAGTTTTCATCAAAATACAGGAGTTCTGCATGAAGTGTTGATTTTGGCCTTCTCTCGCTGAGAAAACACTATTTGTGACCTGTGATACAAAAATGCCATAACTTTTGTTCAAAGTGAGTTTTCATTCAAGTTTCAACCTGAAAGCATAGAAAGATGCATAAACTTGAAGTTACAGCTTGATTTCAGTGAGTTTTCATCAAAATACAGGAGTTCTGCATGAAGTGTTCATTTTGGCCTTCTCTCGCTGAGAAAACACTATTTGTGACCTGTGATACAAAAATGCCATAACTTTTGTTCAAAGTGAGTTTTCAGTCAAGTTTCAACCTGAAAGCATAGAAAGATGCATAAACTTGAAGTTACAGCTTGATTTCAGTGAGTTTTCATCAAAATACAGGAGTTCTGCATGAAGTGTTCATTTTGGCCTTCTCTCGCTGAGAAAACACTATTTGTGACCTGTGATACAAAAATGCCATAACTTTTGTTCAAAGTGAGTTTTCAGTCAAGTTTCAACCTGAAAGCATAGAAAGATGCATAATCTTGAAGTTACAGCTTGATTTCAGTGAGTTTTCATCAAAATACAGGAGTTCTGCATGAAGTGTTCATTTTGGCCTTCTCTCGCTGAGAACACACTATTTGTGACCTGTGATACAAAAATGCCATAACTTTTGTTCAAAGTGAGTTTTCAGTCAAGTTTCAACCTGAAAGCATAGAAAGATGCATAAACTTGAAGTTACAGCTTGATTTCAGTGAGTTTTCATCAAAATACAGGAGTTCTGAATGAAGTGTTCATTTTGGCCTTCTCTCGCTGAGAAAACACTATTTGTGACCTGTGATACAAAAATGCCATAACTTTTGTTCAAAGTGAGTTTTCAGTCAAGTTTCAACCTGAAAGCATAGAAAGATGCATAAACTTGAAGTTACAGCTTGATTTCAGTGAGTTTTCATCAAAATACAGGAGTTCTGCATGAAGTGTTCATTTTGGCCTTCTCTCGCTGAGAAAACACTATTTGTGACCTGTGATACAAAAATGCCATAACTTTTGTTCAAAGAGAGTTTTCAGTCAAGTTTCAACCTGAAAGCATAGAAAGATGCATAAACTTGAAGTTACAGCTTGATTTCAGTGAGTTTTCATCAAAATACAGGAGCTCTGCGTGAAGTGTTCATTTTGGCCTTCTCTCGCTGAGAAAACACTATTTGTGACCTGTGATACAAAAATGCCATAACTTTTGTTCAAAGTGAGTTTTCAGTCAAGTTTCAACCTGAAAGCATAGAAAGATGCATAAACTTGAAGTTACAGCTTGATTTCAGTGAGTTTTCATCAAAATACAGGAGTTCTGCATGAAGTGTTCATTTTGGCCTTCTCTCGCTGAGAAAACACTATTTGTGACCTGTGATACAAAAATGCCATAACTTTTGTTCAAAGTGAGTTTTCAGTCAAGTTTCAACTTGAAAGCATAGAAAGATGCATAATCTTGAAGTTACAGCTTGATTTCAGTGAGTTTTCATCAAAATACAGGAGTTCTGCATGAAGTGTTCATTTTGGCCTTCTCTCGCTGAGAACACACTATTTGTGACCTGTGATACAAAAATGCCATAACTTTTGTTCAAAGTGAGTTTTCAGTCAAGTTTCAACCTGAAAGCATAGAAAGATGCATAAACTTGAAGTTACAGCTTGATTTCAGTGAGTTTTCATCAAAATACAGGAGTTCTGAATGAAGTGTTCATTTTGGCCTTCTCTCGCTGAGAAAACACTATTTGTGACCTGTGATACAAAAATGCCATAACTTTTGTTCAAAGTGAGTTTTCAGTCAAGTTTCAACCTGAAAGCATAGAAAGATGCATAAACTTGAAGTTACAGCTTGATTTCAGTGAGTTTTCATCAAAATACAGGAGTTCTGCATGAAGTGTTCATTTTGGCCTTCTCTCGCTGAGAAAACACTATTTGTGACCTGTGATACAAAAATGCCATAACTTTTGTTCAAAGAGAGTTTTCAGTCAAGTTTAAACCTGAAAGCATAGAAAGATGCATAAACTTGAAGTTACAGCTTGATTTCAGTGAGTTTTCATCAAAATACAGGAGCTCTGCGTGAAGTGTTCATTTTGGCCTTCTCTCGCTGAGAAAACACTATTTGTGACCTGTGATACAAAAATGCCATAACTTTTGTTCAAAGTGAGTTTTCAGTCAAGTTTCAACCTGAAAGCATAGAAAGATGCATAAACTTGAAGTTACAGCTTGATTTCAGTGAGTTTTCATCAAAATACAGGAGTTCTGCATGAAGTGTTCATTTTGGCCTTCTCTCGCTGAGAAAACCCTATTTGTGACCTGCGACACAGAACAGCCATAACTTTTGTTCAAAGTGAGTTTTCTGTCAAGTTTCAACCTGAAAGCATAGAAAGATGCATAAACTTGAAGTTACAGCTTGATTTCAGTGAGTTTTCATCAAAATACAGGAGTTCTGCATGAAGTGTTCATTTTGGCCTTCTCTCGCTGAGAAAACACTATTTGTGACCTGTGATACAAAAATGCCATAACTTTTGTTCAAAGTGAGTTTTCAGTCAAGTTTCAACCTGAAAGCATAGAAAGATGCATAATCTTGAAGTTACAGCTTGATTTCAGTGAGTTTTCATCAAAATACAGGAGTTCTGCATGAAGTGTTCATTTTGGCCTTCTCTCGCTGAGAAAACACTATTTGTGACCTGTGATACAAAAATGCCATAACTTTTGTTCAAAGTGAGTTTTCAGTCAAGTTTCAACCTGAAAGCATAGAAAGATGCATAAACTTGAAGTTACAGCTTGATTTCAGTGAGTTTTCATCAAAATACAGGAGTTCTGCATGAAGTGTTCATTTTGGCCTTCTCTCGCTGAGAAAACACTATTTGTGACCTGTGATACAAAAATGCCATAACTTTTGTTCAAAGAGAGTTTTCAGTCAAGTTTCAACCTGAAAGCATAGAAAGATGCATAAACTTGAAGTTACAGCTTGATTTCAGTGAGTTTTCATCAAAATACAGGAGTTCTGTGTGAAGTGTTCATTTTGGCCTTCTCTCGCTGAGAAAACACTATTTGTGACCTGTGATACAAAAATGCCATAACTTTTGTTCAAAGTGAGTTTTCAGTCAAGTTTCAACCTGAAAGCATAGAAAGATGCATAAACTTGAAGTTACAGCTTGATTTCAGTGAGTTTTCATCAAAATACAGGAGATCTGCATGAAGTGTTCATTTTGGCCTTCTCTCGCTGAGAAAACACTATTTGTGACCTGTGATACAAAAATGCCATAACTTTTTTTCAAAGTGAGTTTTCAGTCAAGTTTAAACCTGAAAGCATAGAAAGATGCATAAACTTGAAGTTACAGCTTGATTTCAGTGAGTTTTCATCAAAATACAGGAGCTCTGCATGAAGTGTTCATTTTGGCCTTCTCTCGCTGAGAAAACACTATTTGTGACCTGTGATACAAAAATGCCATAACTTTTGTTCAAAGTGAGTTTTCAGTCAAGTTTCAACCTGAAAGCATAGAAAGATGCATAAACTTGAAGTTACAGCTTGATTTCAGTGAGTTTTCATCAAAATACAGGAGTTCTGCATGAAGTGTTCATTTTGGCCTTCTCTCGCTGAGAAAACGCTATTTGTGACCTGCGACACAGAACAGCCATAACTTTTGTTCAAAGTGAGTTTTCTGTCAAGTTTCAACCTGAAAGCATAGAAAGATGCATAAACTTGAAGTTACAGCTTGATTTCAGTGAGTTTTCATCAAAATACAGGAGTTCTGCATGAAGTGTTCATTTTGGCCTTCTCTCGCTGAGAAAACGCTATTTGTGACCTGTGATACAAAAATGCCATAACTTTCTTTCAAAGTGAGTTTTCAGTCAAGTTTCAACCTGAAAGCATAGAAAGATGCATAAACTTGAATTTACAGCTTGATTTCAGTGAGTTTTCATCAAAATACAGGAGTTCTGCATGAAGTGTTCATTTTGGCCTTCTCTCGCTGAGAAAACACTATTTGTGACCTGTGATACAAAAATGCCATAACTTTTGTTCAAAGTGAGTTTTCAGTCAAGTTTCAACCTGAAATTATAGAAAGATGCATAAACTTGAAGTTACAGCTTGATTTCAGTGAGTTTTCATCAAAATACAGGAGTTCTGCATGAAGTGTTCATTTTGGCCTTCTCTCGCTGAGAAAACACTATTTGTGACCTGTGATACAAAAATTCCATAACTTTTGTTCAAAGTGAGTTTTCAGTCAAGTTTCAACCTGAAAGCATAGAAAGATGCATAATCTTGAAGTTACAGCTTGATTTCAGTGAGTTTTCATCAAAATACAGGAGTTCTGCATGAAGTGTTCATTTTGGCCTTCTCTCGCTGAGAACACACTATTTGTGACCTGTGATACAAAAATGCCATAACTTTTGTTCAAAGTGAGTTTTCAGTCAAGTTTCAACCTGAAAGCATAGAAAGATGCATAAACTTGAAGTTACAGCTTGATTTCAGTGAGTTTTCATCAAAATACAGGAGTTCTGCATGAAGTGTTCATTTTGGCCTTCTCTCGCTGAGAAAACACTATTTGTGACCTGTGATACAAAAATGCCATAACTTTTGTTCAAAGTGAGTTTTCAGTCAAGTTTCAACCTGAAAGCATAGAAAGATGCATAAACTTGAAGTTACAGCTTGATTTCAGTGAGTTTTCATCAAAATACAGGAGTTCTGCATGAAGTGTTCATTTTGGCCTTCTCTCGCTGAGAAAACGCTATTTGTGACGTGCGACACAGAACAGCCATAACTTTTGTTCAAAGTGAGTTTTCTGTCAAGTTTCAACCTGAAAGCATAGAACGATGCATAAACTTGAAGTTACAGCTTGATTTCAGTGAGTTTTCATCAAAATACAGGAGTTCTGCATGAAGTGTTCATTTTGGCCTTCTCTCGCTGAGAAAACACTATTTGTGACCTGTGATACAAAAATGCCATAACTTTTGTTCAAAGTGAGTTTTCAGTCAAGTTTCAACCTGAAAGCATAGAAAGATGCATAATCTTGAAGTTACAGCTTGATTTCAGTGAGTTTTCATCAAAATACAGGAGTTCTGCATGAAGTGTTCATTTTGGCCTTCTCTCGCTGAGAAAACACTATTTGTGACCTGTGATACAAAAATGCCATAACTTTTGTTCAAAGTGAGTTTTCAGTCAAGTTTCAACCTGAAAGCATAGAAAGATGAATAAACTTGAAGTTACAGCTTGATTTCAGTGAGTTTTCATCAAAATACAGGAGTTCTGCATGAAGTGTTCATTTTGGCCTTCTCTCGCTGAGAAAACACTATTTGTGACCTGTGATACAAAAATGCCATAATTTTGTTCAAAGAGAGTTTTCAGTCAAGTTTCAACCTGAAAGCATAGAAAGATGCATAAACTTGAAGTTACAGCTTGATTTCAGTGAGTTTTCATCAAAATACAGGAGTTCTGTGTGAAGTGTTCATTTTGGCCTTCTCTCGCTGAGAAAACACTATTTGTGACCTGTGATACAAAAATGCCATAACTTTTTTTCAAAGTGAGTTTTCAGTCAAGTTTCAACCTGAAAGCATAGAAAGATGCATAAACTTGAAGTTACAGCTTGATTTCAGTGAGTTTTCATCAAAATACAGGAGTTCTGCATGAAGTGTTCATTTTGGCCTTCTCTCGCTGAGAAAACGCTATTTGTGACCTGCGACACAGAACAGCCATAACTTTTGTTCAAAGTGAGTTTTCTGTCAAGTTTCAACCTGAAAGCATAGAAAGATGCATAAACTTGAAGTTACAGCTTGATTTCAGTGAGTTTTCATCAAAATACAGGAGTTCTGCATGAAGTGTTCATTTTGGCCTTCTCTCGCTGAGAAAACACTATTTGTGACCTGTGATACAAAAATGCCATAACTTTTGTTCAAAGTGAGTTTTCAGTCAAGTTTCAACCTGAAAGCATAGAAAGATGCATAATCTTGAAGTTACAGCTTGATTTCAGTGAGTTTTCATCAAAATACAGGAGTTCTGCATGAAGTGTTCATTTTGGCCTTCTCTCGCTGAGAAAACACTATTTGTGACCTGTGATACAAAACAGCCATAACTTTTGTTCAAAGTGAGTTTTCAGTCAAGTTTCAACCTGAAAGCATAGAAAGATGCATAAACTTGAAGTTACAGCTTGATTTCAGTGAGTTTTCATCAAAATACAGGAGTTCTGCATGAAGTGTTCATTTTGGCCTTCTCTCGCTGAGAAAACACTATTTGTGACCTGTGATACAAAAATGCCATAACTTTTTTTCAAAGTGAGTTTTCAGTCAAGTTTCAACCTGAAAGCATAGAAAGATGCATAAACTTGAAGTTACAGCTTGATTTCAGTGAGTTTTCATCAAAATACAGGAGTTCTGCATGAAGTGTTCATTTTGGCCTTCTCTCGCTGAGAAAACACTATTTGTGACCTGTGATACAAAAATGCCATAACTTTTGTTCAAAGTGAGTTTTCAGTCAAGTTTCAACCTGAAAGCATAGAAAGATGCATAAACTTGAAGTTACAGCTTGATTTCAGTGAGTTTTCATCAAAATACAGGAGTTCTGCATGAAGTGTTCATTTTGGCCTTGTCTCGCTGAGAAAACGCTATTTGTGACCTGCGACACAGAACAGCCATAACTTTTGTTCAAAGTGAGTTTTCAGTCAAGTTTCAACCTGAAAGCAAAGAAAGATGCATAAACTTGAAGTTACAGCTTGATTTCAGTGAGTTTTCATCAAAATACAGGAGTTCTGCATGAAGTGTTCATTTTGGCCTTGTCTCGCTGAGAAAACGCTATTTGTGACCTGCGACACAGAACAGCCATAACTTTTGTTCAAAGTGAGTTTTCAATCAAGTTTCAACCTGAAAGCATTGAAAGATGCATAAACTTGAAGTTACAGCTTGATTTCAGTGAGTTTTCATCAAAATACAGGAGTTCTGCATGAAGTGTTCATTTTGGCCTTCTCTCGCTGAGAAAACACTATTTGTGACCTGTGATACAAAAATGCCATAACTTTTGTTCAAAGTGAGTTTTCAGTCAAGTTTCAACCTGAAAGCATAGAAAGATGCATAAACTTGAAGTTACAGCTTGATTTCAGTGAGTTTTCATCAAAATACAGGAGTTCTGCATGAAGTGTTCATTTTGGCCTTCTCTCGCTGAGAAAACACGATTTATGACCTGTGATACAAAAATGCCATAACTTTTGTTCAAAGTGAGTTTTCAGTCAAGTTTCAACCTGAAAGCATAGAAAGATGCATAAACTTGAAGTTACAGCTTGATTTCAGTGAGTTTTCATCAAAATACAGGAGTTCTGCATGAAGTGTTCATTTTGGCCTTCTCTCGCTGAGAAAACACGATTTATGACCTGTGATACAAAAATGCCATAACTTTTGTTCAAAGTGAGTTTTCAGTCAAGTTTCAACCTGAAAGCATAGAAAGATGCATAAACTTGAAGTTACAGCTTGATTTCAGTGAGTTTTCATCAAAATACAGGAGTTCTGCATGAAGTGTTCATTTTGGCCTTCTCTCGCTGAGAAAACACTATTTGTGACCTGTGATACAAAAATGCCATAACTTTTGTTCAAAGTGAGTTTTCAGTCAAGTTTCAACCTGAAAGCATAGAAAGATGCATAAACTTGAAGTTACAGCTTGATTTCAGTGAGTTTTCATGAAAATACAGGAGTTCTGCATGAAGTGTTCAATTTGGCCTTCTCTCGCTGAGAAAACACTATTTGTGACCTGTGATACAAAAATGCCATAACTTTTGTTCAAAGTGAGTTTTCAGTCAAGTTTCAACCTGAAAGCATAGAAAGATGCATAAACTTGAAGTTACAGCTTGATTTCAGTGCGTTTTCATCAAAATACAGGAGTTCTGCATGAAGTGTTCATTTTGGCCTTCTCTCGCTGTGAAAACACTATTTGTGACCTGTGATACAAAAATGTCATAACTTTTGTTCAAAGTGAGTTTTCAGTCAAGTTTCAACCTGAAAGCATAGAAAGATGCATAAACTTGAAGTTACAGCTTGATTTCAGTGAGTTTTCATCAAAATACAGGAGTTCTGCATGAAGTGTTCATTTTGGCCTTCTCTCGCTGAGAAAACACTATTTGTGACCTGTGATACAAAAATGCCATAACTTTTGTTCAAAGTGAGTTTTCAGTCAAGTTTCAACCTGAAAGCATAGAAAGATGCATAAACTTGAAGTTACAGCTTGATTTCAGTGAGTTTTCATCAAAATACAGGAGTTCTGCATGAAGTGTTCATTTTGGCCTTCTCTCGCTGAGAAAACACTATTTGTGACCTGTGATACAAAAATGCCATAACTTTTGTTCAAAGTGAGTTTTCAGTCAAGTTTCAACCTGAAAGCATAGAAAGATGCATAAACTTGAAGTTACAGCTTGATTTCAGTGCGTTTTCATCAAAATACAGGAGTTCTGCATGAAGTGTTCATTTTGGCCTTCTCTCGCTGTGAAAACACTATTTGTGACCTGTGATACAAAAATGCCATAACTTTTGTTCAAAGTGAGTTTTCAGTCAAGTTTCAACCTGAAAGCATAGAAAGATGCATAAACTTGAAGTTACAGCTTGATTTCAGTGAGTTTTCATCAAAATACAGGAGTTCTGCATGAAGTGTTCATTTTGGCCTTGTCTCGCTGAGAAAACGCTATTTGTGACCTGCGACACAGAACAGCCATAACTTTTGTTCAAAGTGAGTTTTCTGTCAAGTTTCAACCTGAAAGCATAGAAAGATGCATAAACTTGAAGTTACAGTTTGATTTCAGTGAGTTTTCATCAAAATACAGGAGTTCTGCATGAAGTGTTCATTTTGGCCTTCTCTCGCTGAGAAAACACTATTTGTGACCTGTGATACAAAAATGCCATAACTTTTTTTCAAAGTGAGTTTTCAGTCAAGTTTCAACCTGAAAGCATAGAAAGATGCATAAACTTGAAGTTACAGCTTGATTTCAGTGAGTTTTCATCAAAATACAGGAGTTCTGCATGAAGTGTTCATTTTGGCCTTCTCTCACTGTGAAAACACTATTTGTGACCTGTGATACAAAAATGCCATAACTTTTGTTCAAAGTGAGTTTTCAGTCAAGTTTCAACCTGAAAGCATAGAAAGATGCATAAACTTGAAGTTACAGCTTGATTTCAGTGAGTTTTCATCAAAATACAGGAGTTCTGCATGAAGTGTTCATTTTGGCCTTGTCTCGCTGAGAAAACGCTATTTGTGACCTGCGACACAGAACAGCCATAACTTTTGTTCAAAGTGAGTTTTCTGTCAAGTTTCAACCTGAAAGCATAGAAAGATGCATAAACTTGAAGTTACAGCTTGATTTCAGTGAGTTTTCATCAAAATACAGGAGTTCTGCATGAAGTGTTCATTTTGGCCTTCTCTCGCTGAGAAAACACTATTTGTGACCTGTGATACAAAAATGCCATAACTTTTGTTCAAAGTGAGTTTTCAGTCAAGTTTCAACCTGAAAGCATAGAAAGATGCATAAACTTGAAGTTACAGCTTGATTTCAGTGAGTTTTCATCAAAATACAGGAGTTCTGCATGAAGTGTTCATTTTGGCCTTCTCTCGCTGAGAAAACGCTATTTGTGACCTGCGACACAGAACAGCCATAACTTTTGTTCAAAGTGAGTTTTCTGTCAAGTTTCAACCTGAAAGCATAGAAAGATGCATAAACTTGAAGTTACAGCTTGATTTCAGTGAGTTTTCATCAAAATACAGGAGTTCTGCATAAAGTGTTCATTTTGGCCTTCTCTCGCTGAGAAAACACTATTTGTGACCTGTGATACAAAAATGCCATAACTTTTGTTCAAAGTGAGTTTTCAGTCAAGTTTCAACCTGAAAGCATAGAAAGATGCATAATCTTGAAGTTACAGCTTGATTTCAGTGAGTTTTCATCAAAATACAGGAGTTCTGCATGAAGTGTTCATTTTGGCCTTCTCTCGCTGAGAAAACACTATTTGTGACCTGTGATACAAAAATGCCATAACTTTTGTTCAAAGTGAGTTTTCAGTCAAGTTTCAACCTGAAAGCACAGAAAGATGCATAAACTTGAAGTTACAGCTTGATTTCAGTGAGTTTTCATCAAAATACAGGAGTTCTGAATGAAGTGTTCATTTTGGCCTTCTCTCGCTGAGAAAACACTATTTGTGACCTGTGATACAAAAATGCCATAACTTTTGTTCAAAGTGAGTTTTCAGTCAAGTTTCAACCTGAAAGCATAGAAAGATGCATAAACTTGAAGTTACAGCTTGATTTCAGTGAGTTTTCATCAAAATACAGGAGTTCTGCATGAAGTGTTCATTTTGGCCTTCTCTCGCTGAGAAAACACTATTTGTGACCTGTGATACAAAAATGCCATAACTTTTGTTCAAAGTGAGTTTTCAGTCAAGTTTCAACCTGAAAGCATAGAAAGATGCATAAACTTGAAGTTACAGCTTGATTTCAGTGAGTTTTCATCAAAATACAGGAGTTCTGCATGAAGTGTTCATTTTGGCCTTCTCTCGCTGAGAAAACACTATTTGTGACCTGTGATACAAAAATGCCATAACTTTTGTTCAAAGTGAGTTTTCTGTCAAGTTTCAACCTGAAAGCATAGAAAGATGCATAAACTTGAAGTTACAGCTTGATTTCAGTGAGTTTTCATCAAAATACAGGAGTTCTGCATGAAGTGTTCATTTTGGCCTTCTCTCGCTGAGAAAACACTATTTGTGACCTGTGATACAAAAATGCCATAACTTTTGTTCAAAGTGAGTTTTCAGTCAAGTTTCAACCTGAAAGCATAGAAAGATGCATAAACTTGAAGTTACAGCTTGATTTCAGTGAGTTTTCATCAAAATACAGGAGTTCTGCATGAAGTGTTCATTTTGGCCTTCTCTCGCTGAGAAAACGCTATTTGTGACCTGCGACACAGAACAGCCATAACTTTTGTTCAAAGTGAGTTTTCTGTCAAGTTTCAACCTGAAAGCATAGAAAGATGCATAAACTTGAAGTTACAGCTTGATTTCAGTGAGTTTTCATCAAAATACAGGAGTTCTGCATGAAGTGTTCATTTTGGCCTTCTCTCGCTGAGAAAACACTTTTTGTGACCTGTGATACAAAAATGCCATAACTTTTTTTCAAAGTGAGTTTTCAGTCAAGTTTCAACCTGAAAGCATAGAAAGATGCATAATCTTGAAGTTACAGCTTGATTTCAGTGAGTTTTCATCAAAATACAGGAGTTCTGCATGAAGTGTTCATTTTGGCCTTCTCTCGCTGAGAAAACACTATTTGTGACCTGTGATACAAAAATGCCATAACTTTTGTTCAAAGTGAGTTTTCAGTCAAGTTTCAACCTGAAAGCATAGAAAGATGCATAAACTTGAAGTTACAGCTTGATTTCAGTGAGTTTTCATCAAAATACAGGAGTTCTGAATGAAGTGTTCATTTTGGCCTTCTCTCGCTGAGAAATCACTATTTGTGACCTGTGATACAAAAATGCCATAACTTTTGTTCAAAGTGAGTTTTCAGTCAAGTTTCAACCTGAAAGCATAGAAAGATGCATAAACTTGAAGTTACAGCTTGATTTCAGTGAGTTTTCATCAAAATACAGGAGTTCTGCATGAAGTGTTCATTTTGGCCTTCTCTCGCTGAGAAAACACTATTTGTGACCTGTGATACAAAAATGCCATAACTTTTGTTCAAAGTGAGTTTTCAGTCAAGTTTCAACCTGAAAGCATAGAAAGATGCATAAACTTGAAGTTACAGCTTGATTTCAGTGAGTTTTCATCAAAATACAGGAGTTCTGCATGAAGTGTTCATTTTGGCCTTCTCTCGCTGAGAAAACACTATTTGTGACCTGTGATACAAAAATGCCATAACTTTTGTTCAAAGTGAGTTTTCAGTCAAGTTTCAACCTGAAAGCATAGAAAGATGCATAAACTTGAAGTTACAGCTTGATTTCAGTGAGTTTTCATCAAAATACAGGAGTTCTGAATGAAGTGTTCATTTTGGCCTTCTCTCGCTGAGAAAACACTATTTGTGACCTGTGATACAAAAATGCCATAACTTTTTTTCAAAGTGAGTTTTCAGTCAAGTTTCAACCTGAAAGCATAGAAAGATGCATAAACTTGAAGTTACAGCTTGATTTCAGTGAGTTTTCATCAAAATACAGGAGTTCTGAATGAAGTGTTCATTTTGGCCTTCTCTCGCTGAGAAAACACTATTTGTGACCTGTGATACAAAAATGCCATAACTTTTGTTCAAAGTGAGTTTTCAGTCAAGTTTCAACCTGAAAGCATAGAAAGATGCATAAACTTGAAGTTACAGCTTGATTTCAGTGAGTTTTCATCAAAATACAGGAGTTCTGCATGAAGTGTTCATTTTGGCCTTCTCTCGCTGAGAAAACACTATTTGTGACCTGTGATACAAAAATGCCATAACTTTTGTTCAAAGTGAGTTTTCAGTCAAGTTTCAACCTGAAAGCATAGAAAGATGCATAAACTTGAAGTTACAGCTTGATTTCAGTGAGTTTTCATCAAAATACTCAAAATACAGGAGTTCTGCATGAAGTGTTCATTTTGGCCTTCTCTCACTGAGAAAACACTATTTGTGACCTGTGATACAAAAATGCCATAACTTTTGTTCAAAGTGAGTTTTCAGTCAAGTTTCAACCTGAAAGCATAGAAAGATGCATAAACTTGAAGTTACAGCTTGATTTCAGTGAGTTTTCATCAAAATACAGGAGTTCTGCATGAAGTGTTCATTTTGGCCTTCTCTCGCTGAGAAAACACTATTTGTGACCTGTGATACAAAAATGCCATAACTTTTGTTCAAAGTGAGTTTTCAGTCAAGTTTCAACCTTAAAGCATAGAAAGATGCATAAACTTGAAGTTACAGCTTGATTTCAGTGAGTTTTCATCAAAATACAGGAGTTCTGCATGAAGTGTTCATTTTGGCCTTCTCTCGCTGAGAAAACACTATTTGTGACCTGTGATACAAAAATGCCATAACTTTTGTTCAAAGTGAGTTTTCAGTCAAGTTTCAACCTGAAAGCATAGAAAGATGCATAAACTTGAAGTTACAGCTTGATTTCAGTGAGTTTTCATCAAAATACAGGAGTTCTGCATGAAGTGTTCATTTTGGCCTTCTCTCGCTGAGAAAACACTATTTGTGACCTGTGATACAAAAATGCCATAACTTTTGTTCAAAGTGAGTTTTCAGTCAAGTTTCAACCTGAAAGCATAGAAAGATGCATAAACTTGAAGTTACAGCTTGATTTCAGTGAGTTTTCATCAAAATACAGGAGTTCTGCATGAAGTGTTCATTTTGGCCTTCTCTCGCTGAGAAAACACTATTTGTGACCTGTGATACAAAAATGCCATAACTTTTGTTCAAAGTGAGTTTTCAGTCAAGTTTCAACCTGAAAGCATAGAAAGATGCATAAACTTGAAGTTACAGCTTGATTTCAGTGAGTTTTCATCAAAATACAGGAGTTCTGCATGAAGTGTTCATTTTGGCCTTCTCTCGCTGAGAAAACACTATTTGTGACCTGTGATACAAAAATGCCATAACTTTTGTTCAAAGTGAGTTTTCAGTCAAGTTTCAACCTGAAAGCATAGAAAGATGCATAAACTTGAAGATACAGCTTGATTTCAGTGAGTTTTCATCAAAATACAGGAGTTCTGCATGAAGTGTTCATTTTGGCCTTCTCTCGCTGAGAAAACACTATTTGTGACCTGTGATACAGAAATGCCATAACTTTTGTTCAAAGTGAGTTTTCAGTCAAGTTTCAGCCTGAAAGCATAGAAAGATGCATAAACTTGAAGTTACAGCTTGATTTCAGTGAGTTTTCATCAAAATACAGGAGTTCTGCATGAAGTGTTCATTTTGGCCTTCTCTCGCTGAGAAAACACTATTTGTGACCTGTGATACAAAAATGCCATAACTTTTGTTCAAAGTGAGTTTTCAGTCAAGTTTCAACCTGAAAGCATAGAAAGATGCATAAACTTGAAGTTACAGCTTGATTTCAGTGAGTTTTCATCAAAATACAGGAGTTCTGCATGAAGTGTTCATTTTGGCCTTCTCTCGCTGAGAAAACACTATTTGAGACCTGTGATACAAAAATGCCATAACTTTTGTTCAAAGTGAGTTTTCAGTCAAGTTTCAACCTGAAAGCATAGAAAGATGCATAAACTTGAAGTTACAGCTTGATTTCAGTGAGTTTTCATAAATACAGGAGTTCTGCATGAAGTGTTCATTTTGGCCTTCTCTCGCTGAGAAAAAACTATTTGTGACCTGTGATACAAAAATGCCATAACTTTTGTTCAAAGTGAGTTTTCAGTCAAGTTTCAACCTGAAAGCATAGAAAGATGCATAAACATGAAGTTACAGCTTGATTTCATTGAGTTTTCATCAAAATACAGGAGTTCTGCATGAAGTGTTCATTTTGGCCTTCTCTCGCTGAGAAAACACTATTTGTGACCTGTGATACAAAAATGCCATAACTTTTGTTCAAAGTGAGTTTTCAGTCAAGTTTCAACCTGAAAGCATAGAAATATGCATAAACTTGAAGATACAGCTTGATTTCAGTGAGTTTTCATCAAAATACAGGAGTTCTGCATGAAGTGTTCATTTTGGCCTTCTCTCGCTGAGAAAACACTATTTGTGACCTGTCATACAGAAATGCCATAACTTTTGTTCAAAGTGAGTTTTCAGTCAAGTTTCAGCCTGAAAGCATAGAAAGATGCATAAACTTGAAGTTACAGCTTGATTTCAGTGAGTTTTCATCAAAATACAGGAGTTCTGCATGAAGTGTTCATTTTGGCCTTCTCTCGCTGAGAAAACACTATTTGTGACCTGTGATACAAAAATGCCATAACTTTTGTTCAAAGTGAGTTTTCAGTCAAGTTTCAACCTGAAAGCATAGAAAGATGCATAAACTTGAAGTTACAGCTTGATTTCAGTGAGTTTTCATCAAAATACAGGAGTTCTGCATGAAGTGTTCATTTTGGCCTTCTCTCGCTGAGAAAACACTATTTGTGACCTGTGATACAAAAATGCCATAACTTTTGTTCAAAGTGAGTTTTCAGTCAAGTTTCAACCTGAAAGCATAGAAAGATGCATAAACATGAAGTTACAGCTTGATTTCAGTGAGTTTTCATCAAAATACAGGAGTTCCGCATGAAGTGTTCATTTTGGCCTTCTCTCGCTGAGAAAACACTATTTGTGACCTGTGATACAAAAATGCCATAACTTTTGTTCAAAGTGAGTTTTCAGTCAAGTTTCAACCTGAAAGCATAGAAAGATGCATAAACTTGAAGTTACAGCTTGATTTCAGTGAGTTTTCTTCAAAATACAGGAGTTCTGCATGAAGTGTTCATTTTGGCCTTCTCTCGCTGAGAAAACACTATTTGTGACCTGTGATACAAAAATGCCATAACTTTTGTTCAAAGTGAGTTTTCAGTCAAGTTTCAACCTGAAAGCATAGAAAGATGCATAAACTTGAAGTTACAGCTTGATTTCAGTGAGTTTTCATCAAAATACAGGAGTTCTGCATGAAGTGTTCATTTTGGCCTTCTCTCGCTGAGAAAACACTATTTGTTACCTGTGATACAAAAATGCCATAACTTTTGTTCAAAGTGAGTTTTCAGTCAAGTTTCAACCTGAAAGCATAGAAAGATGCATAAACTCAAAGTTACAGCTTGATTTCAGTGAGTTTTCTTCAAAATACAGGAGTTCTGCATGAAGTGTTCATTTTGGCCTTCTCTCGCTGAGAAAACACTATTTGTGACCTGTGATACAAAAATGCCATAACTTTTGTTCAAAGTGAGTTTTCAGTCAAGTTTACCTGAAAGCATAGAAAGATGCATAAACTTGAAGTTACAGCTTGATTTCAGTGAGTTTTCATCAAAATACAGGAGTTCTGCATGAAGTGTTCATTTTGGCCTTCTCTCGCTGAGAAAACACTATTTGTGACCTGTGATACAAAAATGCCATAACTTTTGTTCAAAGTGAGTTTTCGGTCAAGTTTCAACCTGAAAGCATAGAAAGATGCATAAACTTGAAGTTACAGCTTGATTTCAGGTAGTTTTCATCAAAATACAGGAGTTCTGCATGAAGTGTTCATTTTGGCCTTCTCTCGCTGAGAAAACACTATTTGTGACCTGTGATACAAAAATGCCATAACTTTTGTTCAAAGTGAGTTTTCAGTCAAGTTTCAACCTGAAAGCATAGAAAGATGCATAAACTTGAAGTTACAGCATGATTTCAGTGAGTTTTCATCAAAATACAGGAGTTCTGCATGAAGTGTTCATTTTGGCCTTCTCTCGCTGAGAAAACACTATTTGTGACCTGTGATACAAAAATGCCATAACTTTTGTTCAAAGTGAGTTTTCAGTCAAGTTTCAACCTGAAAGCATAGAAAGATTCATAAACTTGAAGTTACAGCTTGATTTCAGTGAGTTTTCATCAAAATACAGGAGTTCTGCATGAAGTGTTCATTTTGGCCTTCTCTCGCTGAGAAAACACTATTTGTGACCTGTGATACAAAAATGCCATAACTTTTGTTCAAAGTGAGTTTTCAGTCAAGTTTCAACCTGAAAGCATAGAAAGATGCATAAACTTGAAGTTACAGCTTGATTTCAGTGAGTTTTCATCAAAATACAGGAGTTCTGCATGAAGTGTTCATTTTGGCCTTCTCTCGCTGAGAAAACGCTATTTGTGACCTGCGACACAGAACAGCCATAACTTTTGTTCAAAGTGAGTTTTCAGTCAAGTTTCAACCTGAAAGCATAGAAAGATGCATAAACTTGAAGTTACAGCTTGATTTCAGTGAGTTTTCATCAAAATACAGGAGTTCTGCATGAAGTGTTCATTTTGGCCTTCTCTCGCTGAGAAAACACTATTTGTGACCTTTGATACAAAAATGCCATAACTTTTGTTCAAAGTGAGTTTTCAGTCAAGTTTCAACCTGAAAGCATAGAAATATGCATAAACTTGAAGATACAGCTTGATTTCAGTGAGTTTTCATCAAAATACAGGAGTTCTGCATGAAGTGTTCATTTTGGTCTTCTCTCGCTGAGAAAACACTATTTGTGACCTGTCATACAGAAATGCCATAACTTTCTTTCAAAGTGAGTTTTCAGTCAAGTTTCAGCCTGAAAGCATAGAAAGATGCATAAACTTGAAGTTACAGCTTGATTTCAGTGAGTTTTCATCAAAATACAGGAGTTCTGCATGAAGTGTTCATTTTGGCCTTCTCTCGCTGAGAAAACACTATTTGTGACCTGTGATACAAAAATGCCATAACTTTTGTTCAAAGTGAGTTTTCAGTCAAGTTTCAACCTGAAAGCATAGAAAGATGCATAAACTTAAAGTTACAGCTTGATTTCAGTGAGTTTTCATCAAAATACAGGAGTTCTGCATGAAGTGTTCATTTTGGCCTTCTCTCGCTGAGAAAACACTATTTGTGACCTGTGATACAAAAATGCCATAACTTTTGTTCAAAGTGAGTTTTCAGTCAAGTTTCAACCTGAAAGCATAGAAAGATGCATAAACATGAAGTTACAGCTTGATTTCAGTGAGTTTTCATCAAAATACAGGAGTTCCGCATGAAGTGTTCATTTTGGCCTTCTCTCGCTGAGAAAACACTATTTGTGACCTGTGATACAAAAATGCCATAACTTTTGTTCAAAGTGAGTTTTCAGTAAAGTTTCAACCTGAAAGCATAGAAAGATGCATAAACTTGAAGTTACAGCTTGATTTCAGTGAGTTTTCTTCAAAATACAGGAGTTCTGCATGAAGTGTTCATTTTGGCCTTCTCTCGCTGAGAAAACACTATTTGTGACCTGTGATACAAAAATGCCATAACTTTTGTTCAAAGTGAGTTTTCAGTCAAGTTTCAACCTGAAAGCATAGAAAGATGCATAAACTTGAAGTTACAGCTTGATTTCAGTGAGTTTTCATCAAAATACAGGAGTTCTGCATGAAGCGTTCATTTTGGCCTTCTCTCGCTGAGAAAACACTATTTGTTACCTGTGATACAAAAATGCCATAACTTTTGTTCAAAGTGAGTTTTCAGTCAAGTTTCAACCTGAAAGCATAGAAAGATGCATAAACTCAAAGTTACAGCTTGATTTCAGTGAGTTTTCTTCAAAATACAGGAGTTCTGCATGAAGTGTTCATTTTGGCCTTCTCTCGCTGAGAAAACACTATTTGTGACCTGTGATACAAAAATGCCATAACTTTTGTTCAAAGTGAGTTTTCAGTCAAGTTTACCTGAAAGCATAGAAAGATGCATAAACTTGAAGTTACAGCTTGATTTCAGTGAGTTTTCATCAAAATACAGGAGTTCTGCATGAAGTGTTCATTTTGGCCTTCTCTCGCTGAGAAAAAGCTATTTGTGACCTGCGACAGAGAACAGCCATAACTTTTGTTCAAAGTGAGTTTTCTGTCAAGTTTCAACCTGAAAGCATAGAAAGATGCATAAACTTGAAGTTACAGCTTGATTTCAGTGAGTTTTCATCAAAATACAGGAGTTCTGCATGAAGTGTTCATTTTGGCCTTCTCTCGCTGAGAAAACACTATTTGTGACCTGTGATACAAAAATGCCATAACTTTTGTTCAAAGTGAGTTTTCAGTCAAGTTTCAACCTGAAAGCATAGAAAGATGCATAAACTTGAAGTTACAGCATGATTTCAGTGAGTTTTCATCAAAATACAGGAGTTCTGCATGAAGTGTTCATTTTGGCCTTCTCTCGCTGAGAAAACACTATTTGTGACCTGTGATACAAAAATGCCATAACTTTTGTTCAAAGTGAGTTTTCAGTCAAGTTTCAACCTGAAAGCATAGAAAGATTCATAAACTTGAAGTTACAGCTTGATTTCAGTGAGTTTTCATCAAAATACAGGAGTTCTGCATGAAGTGTTCATTTTGGCCTTCTCTCGCTGAGAAAACACTATTTGTGACCTGTGATACAAAAATGCCATAACTTTTGTTCAAAGTGAGTTTTCAGTCAAGTTTCAACCTGAAAGCATAGAAAGATGCATAAACTTGAAGTTACAGCTTGATTTCAGTGAGTTTTCATCAAAATACAGGAGTTCTGCATGAAGTGTTCATTTTGGCCTTCTCTCGCTGAGAAAACGCTATTTGTGACCTGCGACACAGAACAGCCATAACTTTTGTTCAAAGTGAGTTTTCAGTCAAGTTTCAACCTGAAAGCATAGAAAGATGCATAAACTTGAAGTTACAGCTTGATTTCAGTGAGTTTTCATCAAAATACAGGAGTTCTGCATGAAGTGTTCATTTTGGCCTTCTCTCGCTGAGAAAAAGCTATTTGTGACCTGCGACAGAGAACAGCCATAACTTTTGTTCAAAGTGAGTTTTCAGTCAAGTTTCAACCTGAAAGCATAGAAAGATGCATAAACTTGAAGTTACAGCTTGATTTCAGTGAGTTTTCATCAAAATACAGGAGTTCTGCATGAAGTGTTCATTTTGGCCTTCTCTCGCTGAGAAAACACTATTTGTGACCTGTGATACAAAAATGCCATAACTTTTGTTCAAAGTGAGTTTTCAGTCAAGTTTCAACCTGAAAGCATAGAAAGATGCATAAACTTGAAGTTACAGCTTGATTTCAGTGAGTTTTCATCAAAATACAGGAGTTCTGCATGAAGTGTTCATTTTGGCCTTCTCTTGCTGAGAAAACACTATTTGTGACCTGTGATACAAAAATGCCATAACTTTTGTTCAAAGTGAGTTTTCAGTCAAGTTTCAACCTGAAAGCATAGAAAGATGCATAAACTTGAAGTTACAGCATGATTTCAGTGAGTTTTCATCAAAATACAGGAGTTCTGCATGAAGATTTCATTTTGGCCTTCTCTCGCTGAGAAACACTATTTGTGACCTGTGATACAAAAATGCCATAACTTTTGTTCAAAGTGAGTTTTCAGTCAAGTTTCAACCTGAAAGCATAGAAAGATGCATAAACTTGAAGTTACAGCTTGATTTCAGTGAGTTTTCATCAAAATACAGGAGTTCTGCATGAAGTGTTCATTTTGGCCTTCTCTCGCTGAGAAAACGCTATTTGTGACCTGTGATACAAAAATGCCATAACTTTTGTTCAAAGTGAGTTTTCAGTCAAGTTTCAATCTGAAAGCATAGAAAGATGCATAAACTTGAAGTTACAGCTTGATTTCAGTGAGTTTTCATCAAAATACAGGAGTTCTGCATGAAGTGTTCATTTTGGCCTTCTCTCGCTGAGAAAACACTATTTGTGACCTGTGATACAAAAATGCCATAACTTTTGTTCAAAGTGAGTTTTCAGTCAAGTTTCAACCTGAAAGCATAGAAAGATGCATAAACTTGAAGTTACAGCTTGATTTCAGTGAGTTTTCATCAAAATACAGGAGTTCTGCATGAAGTGTTCATTTTGGCCTTCTCTCGCTGAGAAAACACTATTTGTGACCTGTGATACAAAAATGCCATAACTTTTGTTCAAAGTGAGTTTTCAGTCAAGTTTCAACCTGAAAGCATAGAAAGATGCATAAACTTGAAGTTACAGCTTGATTTCAGTGAGTTTTCATCAAAATACAGGAGTTCTGCATGAAGTGTTCATTTTGGCCTTCTCTCGCTGAGAAAACACTATTTGTGACCTGTGATACAAAAATGCCATAACTTTTGTTCAAAGTGAGTTTTCAGTCAAGTTTCAACCTGAAAGCATAGAAAGATGCATAAACTTGAAGTTACAGCATGATTTCAGTGAGTTTTCATCAAAATACAGGAGTTCTGCATGAAGTGTTCATTTTGGCCTTCTCTCGCTGAGAAAACACTATTTGTGACCTGTGATACAAAAATGCCATAACTTTTGTTCAAAGTGAGTTTTCAGTCAAGTTTCAACCTGAAAGCATAGAAAGATGCATAAACTTGAAGTTACAGCTTGATTTCAGTGAGTTTTCATCAAAATACAGGAGTTCTGCATGAAGTGTTCATTTTGGCCTTCTTTCGCTGAGAAAACACTATTTGTGACCTGTGATACAAAAATGCCATAACTTTTGTTCAAAGTGAGTTTTCAGTCAAGTTTCAACCTGAAAGCATAGAAAGATGCATAAACTTGAAGTTACAGCTTGATTTCAGTGAGTTTTCATCAAAATACAGGAGTTCTGCATGAAGTGTTCATTTTGGCCTTCTCTCGCTGAGAAAACACTATTTGTGACCTGTGATACAAAAATGCCATAACTTTTGTTCAAAGTGAGTTTTCAGTCAAGTTTCAACCTGAAAGCATAGAAAGATGCATAAACTTGAAGTTACAGCTTGATTTCAGTGAGTTTTCATCAAAATACAGGAGTTCTGCATGAAGTGTTCATTTTGGCCTTCTCTCGCTGAGAAAACACTATTTGTGACCTGTGATACAAAAATGCCATACCTTTTGTTCAAAGTGAGTTTTCTGTCAAGTTTCAACCTGAAAGCATAGAAAGATGCATAAACTTGAAGTTACAGCTTGATTTCAGTGAGTTTTCATCAAAATACAGGAGTTCTGCATGAAGTGTTCATTTTGGCCTTCTCTCGCTGAGAAAACACTATTTGTGACCTGTGATACAAAAATGCCATACCTTTTGTTCAAAGTGAGTTTTCTGTCAAGTTTCAACCTGAAAGCATAGAAAGATGCATAAACTTGAAGTTACAGCTTGATTTCAGTGAGTTTTCATCAAAATACAGGAGTTCTGCATGAAGTGTTCATTTTGGCCTTCTCTCGCTGAGAAAACACTATTTGTGACCTGTGATACAAAAATGCCATAACTTTTGTTCAAAGTGAGTTTTCAGTCAAGTTTCAACCTGAAAGCATAGAAAGATGCATAAACTTGAAGTTACAGCTTGATTTCAGTGAGTTTTCATCAAAATACAGGAGTTCTGCATGAAGTGTTCATTTTGGCCTTCTCTCGCTGAGAAAACACTATTTGTGACCTGTGATACAAAAATGCCATAACTTTTGCTCAAAGTGAGTTTTCAGTCAAGTTTCAACCTGAAAGCATAGAAAGATGCATAAACTTGAAGTTACAGCTTGATTTCAGTGAGTTTTCATCAAAATACAGGAGTTCTGTATGAAGTGTTCATTTTGGCCTTCTCTCGCTGAGAAAACACTATTTGTGACCTGTGATACAAAAATGCCATAACTTTTGTTCAAAGTGAGTTTTCAGTAAAGTTTCAACCTGAAAGCATAGAAAGATGCATAAACTTGAAGTTACAGCTTGATTTCAGTGAGTTTTCTTCAAAATACAGGAGTTCTGCATGAAGTGTTCATTTTGGCCTTCTCTCGCTGAGAAAACACTATTTGTGACCTGTGATACAAAAATGCCATAACTTTTGTTCAAAGTGAGTTTTCAGTCAAGTTTCAACCTGAAAGCATAGAAAGATGCATAAACTTGAAGTTACAGCTTGATTTCAGTGAGTTTTCATCAAAATACAGGAGTTCTGCATGAAGTGTTCATTTTGGCCTTCTCTCGCTGAGAAAACACTATTTGAGACCTGTGATACAAAAATGCCATAACTTTTGTTCAAAGTGAGTTTTCAGTCAAGTTTCAACCTGAAAGCATAGAAAGATGCATAAACATGAAGTTACAGCTTGATTTCAGTGAGTTTTCATCAAAATACAGGAGTTCTGCATGAAGTGTTCATTTTGGCCTTCTCTCGCTGAGAAAACACTATTTGTGACCTGTGATACAAAAATGCCATAACTTTTGTTCAAAGTGAGTTTTCAGTCAAGTTTCAACCTGAAAGCAAAGAAAGATGCATAAACTTGAAGTTACAGCTTGATTTCAGTGAGTTTTCATCAAAATACAGGAGTTCTGCATGAAGTGTTCATTTTGGCCTTCTCTCGCTGAGAAAACACTATTTGTGACCTGTGATACAAAAATGCCATAACTTTTGCTCAAAGTGAGTTTTCAGTCAAGTTTCAACCTGAAAGCATAGAAAGATGCATAAACTTGAAGTTACAGCTTGATTTCAGTGAGTTTTCATCAAAATACAGGAGTTCTGTATGAAGTGTTCATTTTGGCCTTCTCTCGCTGAGAAAACACTATTTGTGACCTGTGATACAAAAATGCCATAACTTTTGTTCAAAGTGAGTTTTCAGTCAAGTTTCAACCTGAAAGCATAGAAAGATGCATAAACTTGAAGTTACAGCTTGATTTCAGTGAGTTTTCTTCAAAATACAGGAGTTCTGCATGAAGTGTTCATTTTGGCCTTCTCTCGCTGAGAAAACACTATTTGTGACCTGTGATACAAAAATGCCATAACTTTTGTTCAAAGTGAGTTTTCAGTCAAGTTTCAACCTGAAAGCATAGAAAGATGCATAAACTTGAAGTTACAGCTTGATTTCAGTGAGTTTTCATCAAAATACAGGAGTTCTGCATGAAGTGTTCATTTTGGCCTTCTCTCGCTGAGAAAACACTATTTGTGACCTGTGATACAAAAATGCCATAACTTTTGTTCAAAGTGAGTTTTCAGTCAAGTTTCAACCTGAAAGCATAGAAAGATGCATAAACATGAAGTTACAGCTTGATTTCAGTGAGTTTTCATCAAAATAAAGGAGTTCTGCATGAAGTGTTCATTTTGGCCTTCTCTCGCTGAGAAAACACTATTTGTGACCTGTGATACAAAAATGCCATAACTTTTGTTCAAAGTGAGTTTTCAGTCAAGTTTCAACCTGAAATCATAGAAAGATGCATAAACTTGAAGTTACAGCTTGATTTCAGTGAGTTTTCATCAAAATACAGGAGTTCTGCATGAAGTGTTCATTTTGGCCTTCTCTCGCTGAGAAAACACTATTTGTGACCTGTGATACGAAAATGCCATAACTTTTGTTCAAAGTGAGTTTTCAGTCAAGTTTCAACCTGAAAGCATAGAAAGATGCATAAACTTGAAGGTACAGCTTGATTTCAGTGAGTTTTCATCAAAATACAGGAGTTCTGCATGAAGTGTTCATTTTGGCCTTCTCTCGCTGAGAAAACACTATTTGTGACCTGTGATACAAAAATGCCATAACTTTTGTTCAAAGTGAGTTTTCAGTCAAGTTTCAACCTGAAAGCATAGAAAGATGCATAAACTTGAAGTTACAGCTTGATTTCAGTGAGTTTTCATCAAAATACAGGAGTTCTGCATGAAGTGTTCATTTTGGCCTTCTCTCGCTGAGAAAAAGCTATTTGTGACCTGTGATACAAAAATGCCATAACTTTTGTTCAAAGTGAGTTTTCAGTCAAGTTTCAACCTGAAAGCATAGAAAGATGCATAAACTTGAAGTTACAGCTTGATTTCAGTGAGTTTTCATCAAAATACAGGAGTTCTGCATGAAGTGTTCATTTTGGCCTTCTCTCTCTGAGAAAACACTATTTGTGACCTGTGATACAAAAATGCCATAACTTTTGTTCAAAGTGAGTTTTCAGTCAAGTTTCAACCTGAAAGCATAGAAAGATGCATAAACTTGAAGTTACAGCATGATTTCAGTGAGTTTTCATCAAAATACAGGAGTTCTGCATGAAGTGTTCATTTTGGCCTTCTCTCGCTGAGAAAACACTATTTGTGACCTGTGATACAAAAATGCCATAACTTTTGTTCAAAGTGAGTTTTCAGTCAAGTTTCAACCTGAAAGCATAGAAAGATGCATAAACTTGAAGTTACAGCTTGATTTCAGTGAGTTTTCATCAAAATACAGGAGTTCTGCATGAAGTGTTCATTTTGGCCTTCTCTCGCTGAGAAAACACTATTTGTGACCTGTGATACAAAAATGCCATAACTTTTGTTCAAAGTGAGTTTTCAGTCAAGTTTCAACCTGAAAGCATAGAAAGATGCATAAACTTGAAGTTACAGCTTGATTTCAGTGAGTTTTCATCAAAATACAGGAGTTCTGCATGAAGTGTTCATTTTGGCCTTCTCTCGCTGAGAAAACACTATTTGTGACCTGTGATACAAAAATGCCATACCTTTTAATCAAAGTGAGTTTTCTGTCAAGTTTCAACCTGAAAGCATAGAAAGATGCATAAACTTGAAGTTACAGCTTGATTTCAGTGAGTTTTCATCAAAATACAGGAGTTCTGCATGAAGTGTTCATTTTGGCCTTCTCTCGCTGAGAAAACGCTATTTGTGACCTGCGACACAGAACAGCCATAACTTTTGTTCAAAGTGAGTTTTCAGTCAAGTTTCAACCTGAAAGCATAGAAAGAAGCATAAACTTGAATTTACAGCTTGATTTCAGTGAGTTTTCATCAAAATACAGGAGTTCTGCATGAAGTGTTCATTTTTGCCTTCTCTCGCTGAGAAAACACTATTTGTGACCTGTGATACAAAAATGCCATAACTTTTGTTCAAAGTGAGTTTTCAGTCAAGTTTCAACCTGAAAGCATAGAAAGATGCATAAACTTGAAGTTACAGCTTGATTTCAGTGAGTTTTCATCAAAATACAGGAGTTCTGCATGAAGTGTTCATTTTGGTCTTCTCTCGCTGGTAAAACACTATTTGTGACCTGTGATACAAAAATGCCATAACTTTTGTTCAAAGTGAGTTTTCAGTCAAGTTTCAACCTGAAAGCATAGAAAGATGCATAAACTTGAAGTTACAGCTTGATTTCAGTGAGTTTTCATCAAAATACAGGAGTTCTGCATGAAGTGTTCATTTTGGCCTTCTCTCGCTGAGAAAACACTATTTGTGACCTGTGATACAAAAATGCCATAACTTTTGTTCAAAGTGAGTTTTCAGTCAAGTTTCAACCTGAAAGCATAGAAAGATGCATAAACTTGAAGTTACAGCTTGATTTCAGTGAGTTTTCATCAAAATACAGGAGTTCTGCATGAAGTGTTCATTTTGGCCTTCTCTCGCTGAGAAAACACTATTTGTGACCTGTGATACAAAAATGCCATAACTTTTGTTCAAAGTGAGTTTTCAGTCAAGTTTCAACCTGAAAGCATAGAAAGATGCATAAACTTGAAGTTACAGCTTGATTTCAGTGAGTTTTCATCAAAATACAGGAGTTCTGCATGAAGTGTTCATTTTGGCCTTCTCTCGCTGAGAAAACATTATTTGTGACCTTTGATACAAAAATGCCATAACTTTTGTTCAAAGTGAGTTTTCAGTCAAGTTTCAACCTGAAAGCATAGAAAGATGCATAAACATGAAGTTACAGCTTGATTTCAGTGAGTTTTCATCAAAATACAGGAGTTCTGCATGAAGTGTTCATTTTGGCCTTCTCTCGCTGAGAAAACACTATTTGTGACCTGTGATACAAAAATGCCATAACTTTTGTTCAAAGTGAGTTTTCAGTCAAGTTTCAACCTGAAAGCATAGAAAGATACATAAACTTGAAGTTACAGCTTGATTTCAGTGAGTTTTCATCAAAATACAGGAGTTCTGCATGAAGTGTTCATTTTGGCCTTCTCTCGCTGAGAAAACACTATTTGTGACCTGTGATACAAAACAGCCATAACTTTTGTTCAAAGTGAGTTTTCAGTCAAGTTTCAACCTGAAAGCATAGAAAGATGCATAAACTTGAAGTTACAGCTTGATTTCAGTGAGTTTTCATCAAAATACAGGAGTTCTGCATGAAGTGTTCATTTTGGCCTTCTCTCGCTGAGAAAACACTATTTGTGACCTGTGATACAAAAATGCCATAACTTTTGTTCAAAGTGAGTTTTCAGTCAAGTTTCAACCTGAAAGCATAGAAAGATGCATAAACTTGAAGTTACAGCTTGATTTCAGTGAGTTTTCATCAAAATACAGGAGTTCTGCATGAAGTGTTCATTTTGGCCTTCTCTCGCTGAGAAAACGCTATTTGTGACCTGCGACACAGAACAGCCATAACTTTTGTTCAAAGTGAGTTTTCAGTCAAGTTTCAACCTGAAAGCATAGAAAGAAGCATAAACTTGAAGTTACAGCTTGATTTCAGTGAGTTTTCATCAAAATACAGGAGTTCTGCATGAAGTGTTCATTTTGGCCTTCTCTCGCTGAGAAAACACTATTTGTGACCTGTGATACAAAAATGCCATAACTTTTGTTCAAAGTGAGTTTTCAGTCAAGTTTCAACCTGAAAGCATAGAAAGATGCATAAACTTGAAGTTACAGCTTGATTTCAGTGAGTTTTCATCAAAATACAGGAGTTCTGCATGAAGTGTTCATTTTGGCCTTCTCTCGCTGAGAAAAAGCTATTTGTGACCTGCGACAGAGAATAGCCATAACTTTTGTTCAAAGTGAGTTTTCAGTCAAGTTTCAACCTGAAAGCATAGAAAGATGCATAAACTTGAAGTTACAGCTTGATTTCAGTGAGTTTTCATCAAAATACAGGAGTTCTGCATGAAGTGTTCATTTTGGCCTTCTCTCGCTGAGAAAACACTATTTGTGACCTGTGATACAAAAATGCCATAACTTTTGTTCAAAGTGAGTTTTCAGTCAAGTTTCAACCTGAAAGCATAGAAAGATGCATAAACTTGAAGTTACAGCTTGATTTCAGTGAGTTTTCATCAAAATACAGGAGTTCTGCATGAAGTGTTCATTTTGGCCTTCTCTCGCTGAGAAAACACTATTTTTGACCTGTGATACAAAAATGCCGTAACTTTTGTTCAAAGTGAGTTTTCAGTCAAGTTTCAACCTGAAAGCATAGAAAGATGCATAAACTTGAAGTTACAGCTTGATTTCAGTGAGTTTTCATCAAAATACAGGAGTTCTGCATGAAGTGTTCATTTTGGCCTTCTCTCGCTGAGAAAAAGCTATTTGTGACCTGCGACAGAGAACAGCCATAACTTTTGTTCAAAGTGAGTTTTCAGTCAAGTTTCAACCTGAAAGCATAGAAAGATGCATAAACTTGAAGTTACAGCTTGATTTCAGTGAGTTTTCATCAAAATACAGGAGTTCTGCATGAAGTGTTCATTTTGGCCTTCTCTCGCTGAGAAAACACTATTTGTGACCTGTGATACAAAACAGCCATAACTTTTGTTCAAAGTGAGTTTTCAGTCAAGTTTCAACCTGAAAGCATAGAAAGATGCATAAACTTGAAGTTACAGCTTGATTTCAGTGAGTTTTCATCAAAATACAGGAGTTCTGCATGAAGTGTTCATTTTGGCCTTCTCTCGCTGAGAAAACACTATTTGTGACCTGTGATACAAAAATGCCATAACTTTTGTTCAAAGTGAGTTTTCAGTCAAGTTTCAACCTGAAAGCATAGAAAGATGCATAAACTTGAAGTTACAGCTTGATTTCAGTGAGTTTTCATCAAAATACAGGAGTTCTGCATGAAGTGTTCATTTTGGCCTTCTCTCGCTGAGAAAACACTATTTGTGACCTGTGATACAAAAATGCCATAACTTTTGTTCAAAGTGAGTTTTCAGTCAAGTTTCAACCTGAAAGCATAGAAAGATGCATAAACTTGAAGTTAAAGCTTGATTTCAGTGAGTTTTCATCAAAATACAGGAGTTCTGCATGAAGTGTTCATTTTGGCCTTCTCTCGCTGAGAAAACACTATTTGTAACCTGTGATACAAAAATGCTATAACTTTTGTTCAAAGTGAGTTTTCAGTCAAGTTTCAACCTGAAAGCATAGAAAGATGCATAAACTTGAAGTTACAGCTTGATTTCAGTGAGTTTTCATCAAAATACAGGAGTTCTGCATGAAGTGTTCATTTTGGCCTTCTCTCGCTGAGAAAACACTATTTGTGACCTGTGATACAAAAATGCCATACCTTTTGTTCAAAGTGAGTTTTCTGTCAAGTTTCAACCTGAAAGCATAGAAAGATGCATAAACTTGAAGTTACAGCTTGATTTCAGTGAGTTTTCATCAAAATACAGGAGTTCTGCATGAAGTGTTCATTTTGGCCTTCTCTCGCTGAGAAAACGCTATTTGTGACCTGCGACACAGAACAGCCATAACTTTTGTTCAAAGTGAGTTTTCAGTCAAGTTTCAACCTGAAAGCATAGAAAGAAGCATAAACTTGAAGTTACAGCTTGATTTCAGTGAGTTTTCATCAAAATACAGGAGTTCTGCATGAAGTGTTCATTTTGGCCTTCTCTCGCTGAGAAAAAGCTATTTGTGACCTGCGACAGAGAACAGCCATAACTTTTGTTCAAAGTGAGTTTTCAGTCAAGTTTCAACCTGAAAGCATAGAAAGATGCATAAACTTGAAGTTACAGCTTGATTTCAGTGAGTTTTCATCAAAATACAGGAGTTCTGCATGAAGTGTTCATTTTGGCCTTCTCTCGCTGAGAAAACACTATTTGTGACCTGTGATACAAAAATGCCATAACTTTTGTTCAAAGTGAGTTTTCAGTCAAGTTTCAACCTGAAAGCATAGAAAGATGCATAAACTTGAAGTTACAGCTTGATTTCAGTGAGTTTTCATCAAAATACAGGAGTTCTGCATGAAGTGTTCATTTTGGCCTTCTCTCGCTGAGAAAACACTATTTGTGACCTGTGATACAAAAATGCCATAACTTTTGTTCAAAGTGAGTTTTCAGTCAAGTTTCAACCTGAAAGCATAGAAAGATGCATAAACTTGAAGTTACAGCTTGATTTCAGTGAGTTTTCATCAAAATACAGGAGTTCTGCATGAAGTGTTCATTTTGGCCTTCTCTCGCTGAGAAAACACTATTTGTGACCTGTGATACAAAAATGCCATAACTTTTGTTCAAAGTGAGTTTTCAGTCAAGTTTCAACCTGAAAGCATAGAAAGATGCATAAACTTGAAGTTACAGCTTGATTTCAGTGAGTTTTCATCAAAATACAGGAGTTCTGCATGAAGTGTTCATTTTGGCCTTCTCTCGCTGAGAAAACACTATTTGTGACCTGTGATACAAAAATGCCATAACTTTTGTTCAAAGTGAGTTTTCAGTCAAGTTTCAACCTGAAAGCATAGAAAGATGCATAAACTTGAAGTTACAGCTTGATTTCAGTGAGTTTTCATCAAAATACAGGAGTTCTGCATGAAGTGTTCATTTTGGCCTTCTCTCGCTGAGAAAACACTATTTGTGACCTGTGATACAAAAATGCCATACCTTTTAATCAAAGTGAGTTTTCTGTCAAGTTTCAACCTGAAAGCATAGAAAGATGCATAAACTTGAAGTTACAGCTTGATTTCAGTGAGTTTTCATCAAAATACAGGAGTTCTGCATGAAGTGTTCATTTTGGCCTTCTCTCGCTGAGAAAACACTATTTGTGACCTGTGATACAAAACAGCCATAACTTTTGTTCAAAGTGAGTTTTCAGTCAAGTTTCAACCTGAAAGCATAGAAAGATGCATAAACTTGAAGTTACAGCTTGATTTCAGTGAGTTTTCATCAAAATACAGGAGTTCCGCATGAAGTGTTCATTTTGGCCTTCTCTCGCTGAGAAAACACTATTTGTGACCTGTGATACAAAAATGCCATAACTTTTGTTCAAAGTGAGTTTTCAGTCAAGTTTCAACCTGAAAGCATAGAAAGATGCATAAACTTGAAGTTACAGCTTGATTTCAGTGAGTTTTCATCAAAATACAGGAGTTCTGCATGAAGTGTTCATTTTGGCCTTCTCTCACTGAGAAAACACTATTTGTGACCTGTGATACAAAAATGCCATAACTTTTGTTCAAAGTGAGTTTTCAGTCAAGTTTCAACCTGAAAGCATAGAAAGATGCATAAACTTGAAGTTACAGCTTGATTTCAGTGAGTTTTCATCAAAATACAGGAGTTCTGCATGAAGTGTTCATTTTGGCCTTCTCTCGCTGAGAAAACACTATTTGTGACCTGTGATACAAAAATGCCATAACTTTTGTTCAAAGTGAGTTTTCAGTCAAGTTTCAACCTGAAAGCATAGAAAGATGCATAAACTTGAAGTTACAGCTTGATTTCAGTGAGTTTTCATCAAAATACAGGAGTTCTGCATGAAGTGTTCATTTTGGCCTTCTCTCGCTGAGAAAACACTATTTGTGACCTGTGATACAAAAATGCCATAACTTTTGTTCAAAGTGAGTTTTCAGTCAAGTTTCAACCTGAAAGCATAGAAAGATGCATAAACTTGAAGTTACAGCTTGATTTCAGTGAGTTTTCATCAAAATACAGGAGTTCTGCATGAAGTGTTCATTTTGGCCTTCTCTCGCTGAGAAAACACTATTTGTAACCTGTGATACAAAAATGCTATAACTTTTGTTCAAAGTGAGTTTTCAGTCAAGTTTCAACCTGAAAGCATAGAAAGATGCATAAACTTGAAGTTACAGCTTGATTTCAGTGAGTTTTCATCAAAATACAGGAGTTCTGCATGAAGTGTTCATTTTGGCCTTCTCTCGCTGAGAAAACGCTATTTGTGACCTGCGACACAGAACAGCCATAACTTTTGTTCAAAGTGAGTTTTCAGTCAAGTTTCAACCTGAAAGCATAGAAAGAAGCATAAACTTGAAGTTACAGCTTGATTTCAGTGAGTTTTCATCAAAATACAGGAGTTCTGCATGAAGTGTTCATTTTGGCCTTCTCTCGCTGAGAAAAAGCTATTTGTGACCTGCGACAGAGAACAGCCATAACTTTTCTTCAAAGTGAGTTTTCAGTCAAGTTTCAACCTGAAAGCATAGAAAGATGCATAAACTTGAAGTTACAGCTTGATTTCAGTGAGTTTTCATCAAAATACAGGAGTTCTGCATGAAGTGTTCATTTTGGCCTTCTCTCGCTGAGAAAACACTATTTGTGACCTGTGATACAAAAATGCCATAACTTTTGTTCAAAGTGAGTTTTCAGTCAAGTTTCAACCTGAAAGCATAGAAAGATGCATAAACTTGAAGTTACAGCTTGATTTCAGTGAGTTTTCATCAAAATACAGGAGTTCTGCATGAAGTGTTCATTTTGGCCTTCTCTCGCTGAGAAAACACTATTTGTGACCTGTGATACAAAAATGCCATAACTTTTGTTCAAAGTGAGTTTTCAGTCAAGTTTCAACCTGAAAGCATAGAAAGATGCATAAACTTGAAGTTACAGCTTGATTTCAGTGAGTTTTCATCAAAATACAGGAGTTCTGCATGAAGTGTTCATTTTGGCCTTCTCTCGCTGAGAAAACACTATTTGTGACCTGTGATACAAAAATGCCATAACTTTTGTTCAAAGTGAGTTTTCAGTCAAGTTTCAACCTGAAAGCATAGAAAGATGCATAAACTTGAAGTTACAGCTTGATTTCAGTGAGTTTTCATCAAAATACAGGAGTTCTGCATGAAGTGTTCATTTTGGCCTTCTCTCGCTGAGAAAACACTATTTGTGACCTGTGATACAAAAATGCCATACCTTTTGTTCAAAGTGAGTTTTCTGTCAAGTTTCAACCTGAAAGCATAGAAAGATGCATAAACTTGAAGTTACAGCTTGATTTCAGTGAGTTTTCATCAAAATACAGGAGTTCTGCATGAAGTGTTCATTTTGGCCTTCTCTCGCTGAGAAAACGCTATTTGTGACCTGCGACACAGAACAGCCATAACTTTTGTTCAAAGTGAGTTTTCAGTCAAGTTTCAACCTGAAAGCATAGGAAGAAGCATAAACTTGAAGTTACAGCTTGATTTCAGTGAGTTTTCATCAAAATACAGGAGTTCTGCATGAAGTGTTCATTTTGGCCTTCTCTCGCTGAGAAAACACTATTTGTGACCTGTGATACAAAAATGCCATAACTTTTGTTCAAAGTGAGTTTTCAGTCAAGTTTCAACCTGAAAGCATAGAAAGATGCATAAACTTGAAGTTACAGCTTGATTTCAGTGAGTTTTCATCAAAATACAGGAGTTCTGCATGAAGTGTTCATTTTGGCCTTCTCTCGCTGAGAAAACACTATTTGTGACCTGTGATACAAAACAGCCATAACTTTTGTTCAAAGTGAGTTTTCAGTCAAGTTTCAACCTGAAAGCATAGAAAGATGCATAAACTTGAAGTTACAGCTTGATTTCAGTGAGTTTTCATCAAAATACAGGAGTTCTGCATGAAGTGTTCATTTTGGCCTTCTCTCGCTGAGAAAACACTATTTGTGACCTGTGATACAAAAATGCCATAACTTTTGTTCAAAGTGAGTTTTCAGTCAAGTTTTAACCTGAAAGCATAGAAAGATGCATAAACTTGAAGTTACAGCTTGATTTCAGTGAGTTTTCATCAAAATACAGGAGTTCTGCATGAAGTGTTCATTTTGGCCTTCTCTCGCTGAGAAAACACTATTTGTGACTTGTGATACAAAAATGCCATAACTTTTGTTCAAAGTGAGTTTTCAGTCAAGTTTCAACCTGAAAGCATAGAAAGATGCATAAACTTGAAGTTACAGCTTGATTTCAGTGAGTTTTCATCAAAATACAGGAGTTCTGCATGAAGTGTTCATTTTGGCCTTCTCTCGCTGAGAAAACACTATTTGTGACCTGTGATACAAAAATGCCATAACTTTTTTTTCAAAGTGAGTTTTCAGTCAAGTTTCAACCTGAAAGCTTAGAAAGATGCATAAACTTGAAGTTACAGCTTGATTTCAGTGAGTTTTCATCAAAATACAGGAGTTCTGCATGAAGTGTTCATTTTGGCCTTCTGTCGCTGAGAAAACACAATTTGTGACCTGTGATACAAAAATGCCATAACTTTTGTTCAAAGTGAGTTTTCAGTCAAGTTTTAACCTGAAAGCATAGAAAGATGCATAAACTTGAAGTTACAGCTTGATTTCAGTGAGTTTTCATCAAAATACAGGAGTTCTGCATGAAGTGTTCATTTTGGCCTTCTCTCGCTGAGAAAACACTATTTGTGACTTGTGATACAAAAATGCCATAACTTTTGTTCAAAGTGAGTTTTCAGTCAAGTTTCAACCTGAAAGCATAGAAAGATGCATAAACTTGAAGTTACAGCTTGATTTCAGTGAGTTTTCATCAAAATACAGGAGTTCTGCATGAAGTGTTCATTTTGGCCTTCTCTCGCTGAGAAAACACTATTTGTGACCTGTGATACAAAAATGCCATAACTTTTTTTTCAAAGTGAGTTTTCAGTCAAGTTTCAACCTGAAAGCTTAGAAAGATGCATAAACTTGAAGTTACAGCTTGATTTCAGTGAGTTTTCATTAAAAACACAGGAGTTCTGCATGAAGTGTTCATTTTGGACTTCTCTCGCTGAGAAAACACTATTTGTGACCTGTGATACAAAAATGCCATAACTTTTGTTCAAAGTGAGTTTTCAGTCAAGTTTCAACCTGAAAGCTTTGAAAGATGCATAAACTTGAAGTTACAGCTTGATTTCAGTGAGTTTTCATCAAAATAAAGGAGTTCTGCATGAAGTGTTCATTTTGGCCTTCTCTCGCTGGGAAAACGCTATTTGTGACCTGCGACACAGAACAGCCATAACTTTTGTTCAAAGTGAGTTTTCTGTCAAGTTTCAACCTGAAAGCATAGAAAGATGCATAAACTTGAAGTTACAGCTTGATTTCAGTGAGTTTTCATCAAAATACAGGAGTTCTGCATGAAGTGTTCATTTTGGCCTTCTCTCGCTGAGAAAACACTATTTGTGACCTGTGATACAAAAATGCCATAACTTTTGTTCAAAGTGAGTTTTCAGTCAAGTTTCAACCTGAAAGCATAGAAAGATGCATAATCTTGAAGTTACAGCTTGATTTCAGTGAGTTTTCATCAAAATACAGGAGTTCTGCATGAAGTGTTCATTTTGGCCTTCTCTCGCTGAGAAAACACTATTTGTGACCTGTGATACAAAAATGCCATAACTTTTGTTCAAAGTGAGTTTTCAGTCAAGTTTCAACCTGAAAGCATAGAAAGATGCATAAACTTGAAGTTACAGCTTGATTTCAGTGAGTTTTCATCAAAATACAGGAGTTCTGCATGAAGTGTTCATTTTGGCCTTCTCTCGCTGAGAAAACACTATTTGTGACCTGTGATACAAAAATGCCATAACTTTTGTTCAAAGTGAGTTTTCAGTCAAGTTTCAACCTGAAAGCATAGAAAGATGCATAAACTTGAAGTTACAGCTTGATTTCAGTGAGTTTTCATCAAAATACAGGAGTTCTGCATGAAGTGTTCATTTTGACCTTCTCTCGCTGAGAAAACGCTATTTGTGACCTGCGACACAGAACAGCCATAACTTTTGTTCAAAGTGAGTTTTCTGTCAAGTTTCAACCTGAAAGCATAGAAAGATGCATAAACTTGAAGTTACAGCTTGATTTCAGTGAGTTTTCATCAAAATACAGGAGTTCTGCATGAAGTGTTCATTTTGGCCTTCTCTCGCTGAGAAAACACTATTTGTGACCTGTGATACAAAAATGCCATAACTTTTGTTCAAAGTGAGTTTTCAGTCAAGTTTCAACCTGAAAGCATAGAAAGATGCATAATCTTGAAGTTACAGCTTGATTTCAGTGAGTTTTCATCAAAATACAGGAGTTCTGCATGAAGTGTTCATTTTGGCCTTCTCTCGCTGAGAAAACACTATTTGTGACCTGTGATACAAAAATGCCATAACTTTTGTTCAAAGTGAGTTTTCAGTCAAGTTTCAACCTGAAAGCATAGAAAGATGCATAAACTTGAAGTTACAGCTTGATTTCAGTGAGTTTTCATCAAAATACAGGAGTTCTGCATGAAGTGTTCATTTTGGCCTTCTCTCGCTGAGAAAACACTATTTGTGACCTGTGATACAAAAATGCCATAACTTTTGTTCAAAGTGAGTTTTCAGTCAAGTTTCAACCTGAAAGCATAGAAAGATGCATAAACTTGAAGTTACAGCTTGATTTCAGTGAGTTTTCATCAAAATACAGGAGTTCTGCATGAAGTGTTCATTTTGGCCTTCTCTCGCTGAGAAAACGCTATTTGTGACCTGCGAAACAGAACAGCCATAACTTTTGTTCAAAGTGAGTTTTCTGTCAAGTTTCAACCTGAAAGCATAGAAAGATGCATAAACTTGAAGTTACAGCTTGATTTCAGTGAGTTTTCATCAAAATACAGGAGTTCTGCATGAAGTGTTCATTTTGGCCTTCTCTCGCTGAGAAAACACTATTTGTGACCTGTGATACAAAAATGCCATAACTTTTGTTCAAAGTGAGTTTTCAGTCAAGTTTCAACCTGAAAGCATAGAAAGATGCATAAACTTGAAGTTACATCTTGATTTCAGTGAGTTTTCATCAAAATACAGGAGTTCTGCATGAAGTGTTCATTTTGGCCTTGTCTCGCTGAGAAAACGCTATTTGTCACCTGCGACACAGAACAGCCATAACTTTTGTTCAAAGTGAGTTTTCAGTCAAGTTTCAACCTGAAAGCATAGAAAGATGCATAAACTTGAAGTTACAGCTTGATTTCAGTGAGTTTTCATCAAAATACAGGAGTTCTGCATGAAGTGTTCATTTTGACCTTCTCTCGCTGAGAAAACGCTATTTGTGACCTGCGACACAGAACAGCCATAATTTTTGTTCAAAGTGAGTTTTCTGTCAAGTTTCAACCTGAAAGCATAGAAAGATGCACAAACTTGAAGTTACAGCTTGATTTCAGTGAGTTTTCATCAAAATACAGGAGTTCTGCATGAAGTGTTCATTTTGGCCTTCTCTCGCTGAGAAAACACTATTTGTGACCTGTGATACAAAAATGCCATAACTTTTGTTCAAAGTGAGTTTTCAGTCAAGTTTCAACCTGAAAGCATAGAAAGATGCATAATCTTGAAGTTACAGCTTGATTTCAGTGAGTTTTCATCAAAATACAGGAGTTCTGCATGAAGTGTTCATTTTGGCCTTCTCTCGCTGAGAAAACACTATTTGTGACCTGTGATACAAAAATGCCATAACTTTTGTTCAAAGTGAGTTTTCAGTCAAGTTTCAACCTGAAAGCATAGAAAGATGCATAAACTTGAAGTTACAGCTTGATTTCAGTGAGTTTTCATCAAAATACAGGAGTTCTGCATGAAGTGTTCATTTTGGCCTTCTCTCGCTGAGAAAACACTATTTGTGACCTGTGATACAAAAATGCCATAACTTTTGTTCAAAGTGAGTTTTCAGTCAAGTTTCAACCTGAAAGCATAGAAAGATGCATAAACTTGAAGTTACAGCTTGATTTCAGTGAGTTTTCATCAAAATACAGGAGTTCTGCATGAAGTGTTCATTTTGGCCTTGTCTCGCTGAGAAAACGCTATTTGTGACCTGCGACACAGAACACCCATAACTTTTGTTCAAAGTGAGTTTTCAGTCAAGTTTCAACCTGAAAGCATAGAAAGATGCATAAACTTGAAGTTACAGCTTGATTTCAGTGAGTTTTCATCAAAATACAGGAGTTCTGCATGAAGTGTTCATTTTGGCCTTCTCTCGCTGAGAAAACGCTATTTGTGACCTGCGACACAGAACAGCCATAACTTTTGTTCAAAGTGAGTTTTCAGTCAAGTTTCAACCTGAAAGCATAGAAAGATGCATAAACTTGAAGTTACAGCTTGATTTCAGTGAGTTTTCATCAAAATACAGGAGTTCTGCATGAAGTGTTCATTTTGGCCTTCTCTCGCTGAGAAAACACTATTTGTGACCTGTGATACAAAAATGCCATAACTTTAATTCAAAGTGAGTTTTCTGTCAAGTTTCAACCTGAAAGCATAGAAAGATGCATAAACTTGAAGTTACAGCTTGATTTCAGTGAGTTTTCATCAAAATACAGGAGTTCTGCATGAAGTGTTTATTTTGGCCTTCTCTCGCTGAGAAAACACTATTTGTGACCTGTGATACAAAAATGCCATAACTTTTGTTCAAAGTGAGTTTTCAGTCAAGTTTCAACCTGAAAGCATAGAAAGATGCATAAACTTGAAGTTACAGCTTGATTTCAGTGAGTTTTCATCAAAATACAGGAGTTCTGCATGAAGTGTTCATTTTGGCCTTGTCTCGCTGAGAAAACGCTATTTGTGACCTGCGACACAGAACAGCCATAACTTTTGTTCAAAGTGAGTTTTCTGTCAAGTTTCAACCTGAAAGCATAGAAAGATGCATAAACTTGAAGTTACAGCTTGATTTCAGTGAGTTTTCATCAAAATACAGGAGTTCTGCATGAAGTGTTCATTTTGGCCTTCTCTCGCTGAGAAAACACTATTTGTGACCTGTGATACAAAAATGCCATAACTTTTGTTCAAAGTGAGTTTTCAGTCAAGTTTCAACCTGAAAGCATAGAAAGATGCATAAACTTGAAGTTACAGCTTGATTTCAGTGAGTTTTCATCAAAATACAGGAGTTCTGCATGAAGTGTTCATTTTGGCCTTCTCTCGCTGAGAAAACACTATTTGTGACCTGTGATACAAAAATGCCATAACTTTTGTTCAAAGTGAGTTTTCAGTCAAGTTTCAACCTGAAAGCATAGAAAGATGCATAAACTTGAAGTTACAGCTTGATTTCAGTGAGTTTTCATCAAAATACAGGAGTTCTGCATGAAGTGTTCATTTTGACCTTCTCTCGCTGAGAAAACGCTATTTGTGACCTGCGACACAGAACAGCCATAACTTTTGTTCAAAGTGAGTTTTCAGTCAAGTTTCAACCTGAAAGCATAGAAAGATGCATAAACTTGAAGTTACAGCTTGATTTCAGTGAGTTTTCATCAAAATACAGGAGTTCTGCATGAAGTGTTCATTTTGGCCTTCTCTCGCTGAGAAAACACTATTTGTGACCTGTGATACAAAAATGCCATAACTTTTGTTCAAAGTGAGTTTTCAGTCAAGTTTCAACCTGAAAGCATAGAAAGATGCATAAACTTGAAGTTACAGCTTGATTTCAGTGAGTTTTCATCAAAATACAGGAGTTCTGCATGAAGTGTTCATTTTGACCTTCTCTCGCTGAGAAAACGCTATTTGTGACCTGCGACACAGAACAGCCATAACTTTTGTTCAAAGTGAGTTTTCTGTCAAGTTTCAACCTGAAAGCATAGAAAGATGCACAAACTTGAAGTTACAGCTTGATTTCAGTGAGTTTTCATCAAAATACAGGAGTTCTGCATGAAGTGTTCATTTTGGCCTTCTCTCGCTGAGAAAACACTATTTGTGACCTGTGATACAAAAATGCCATAACTTTTGTTCAAAGTGAGTTTTCAGTCAAGTTTCAACCTGAAAGCATAGAAAGATGCATAAACTTGAAGTTACAGCTTGATTTCAGTGAGTTTTCATCAAAATACAGGAGTTCTGCATGAAGTGTTCATTTTGACCTTCTCTCGCTGAGAAAACGCTATTTGTGACCTGCGACACAGAACAGCCATAACTTTTGTTCAAAGTGAGTTTTCTGTCAAGTTTCAACCTGAAAGCATAGAAAGATGCACAAACTTGAAGTTACAGCTTGATTTCAGTGAGTTTTCATCAAAATACAGGAGTTCTGCATGAAGTGTTCATTTTGGCCTTCTCTCGCTGAGAAAACACTATTTGTGACCTGTGATACAAAAATGCCATAACTTTTGTTCAAAGTGAGTTTTCAGTCAAGTTTCAACCTGAAAGCATAGAAAGATGCATAAACTTGAAGTTACAGCTTGATTTCAGTGAGTTTTCATCAAAATACAGGAGTTCTGCATGAAGTGTTCATTTTGGCCTTCTCTCGCTGAGAAAACACTATTTGTGACCTGTGATACAAAAATGCCATAACTTTTGTTCAAAGTGAGTTTTCAGTCAAGTTTCAACCTGAAAGCATAGAAAGATGCATAAACTTGTAGTTACAGCTTGATTTCAGTGAGTTTTCATCAAAATACAGGAGTTCTGCATGAAGTGTTCATTTTGGCCTTGTCTCGCTGAGAAAACGCTATTTGTGACCTGCGACACAGAACACCCATAACTTTTGTTCAAAGTGAGTTTTCAGTCAAGTTTCAACCTGAAAGCATAGAAAGATGCATAAACTTGAAGTTACAGCTTGATTTCAGTGAGTTTTCATCAAAATACAGGAGTTCTGCATGAAGTGTTCATTTTGGCCTTCTCTCGCTGAGAAAACACTATTTGTGACCTGTGATACAAAAATGCCATAACTTTTGTTCAAAGTGAGTTTTCAGTCAAGTTTCAACCTGAAAGCATAGAAAGATGCATAAACTTGAAGTTACAGCTTGATTTCAGTGAGTTTTCATCAAAATACAGGAGTTCTGCATGAAGTGTTCATTTTGACCTTCTCTCGCTGAGAAAACGCTATTTGTGACCTGCGACACAGAACAGCCATAACTTTTGTTCAAAGTGAGTTTTCTGTCAAGTTTCAACCTGAAAGCATAGAAAGATGCACAAACTTGAAGTTACAGCTTGATTTCAGTGAGTTTTCATCAAAATACAGGAGTTCTGCATGAAGTGTTCATTTTGGCCTTCTCTCGCTGAGAAAACACTATTTGTGACCTGTGATACAAAAATGCCATAACTTTTGTTCAAAGTGAGTTTTCAGTCAAGTTTCAACCTGAAAGCATAGAAAGATGCATAAACTTGAAGTTACAGCTTGATTTCAGTGAGTTTTCATCAAAATACAGGAGTTCTGCATGAAGTGTTCATTTTGGCCTTCTCTCGCTGAGAAAACACTATTTGTGACCTGTGATACAAAAATGCCATAACTTTTGTTCAAAGTGAGTTTTCAGTCAAGTTTCAACCTGAAAGCATAGAAAGATGCATAAACTTGTAGTTACAGCTTGATTTCAGTGAGTTTTCATCAAAATACAGGAGTTCTGCATGAAGTGTTCATTTTGGCCTTGTCTCGCTGAGAAAACGCTATTTGTGACCTGTGATACAAAAATGCCATAACTTTTGTTCAAAGTGAGTTTTCAGTCAAGTTTCAACCTGAAAGCATAGAAAGATGCATAAACTTGAAGTTACAGCTTGATTTCAGTGAGTTTTCATCAAAATACAGGAGTTCTGCATGAAGTGTTCATTTTGGCCTTCTCTCGCTGAGAAAACACTATTTGTGACCTGTGATACAAAAATGCCATAACTTTTGTTCAAAGTGAGTTTTCAGTCAAGTTTCAACCTGAAAGCATAGAAAGATGCATAAACTTGAAGTTACAGCTTGATTTCAGTGAGTTTTCATCAAAATACAGGAGTTCTGCATGAAGTGTTCATTTTGACCTTCTCTCGCTGAGAAAACGCTATTTGTGACCTGCAACACAGAACAGCCATAACTTTTGTTCAAAGTGAGTTTTCTGTCAAGTTTCAACCTGAAAGCATAGAAAGATGCACAAACTTGAAGTTACAGCTTGATTTCAGTGAGTTTTCATCAAAATACAGGAGTTCTGCATGAAGTGTTCATTTTGGCCTTCTCTCGCTGAGAAAACACTATTTGTGACCTGTGATACAAAAATGCCATAACTTTTGTTCAAAGTGAGTTTTCAGTCAAGTTTCAACCTGAAAGCATAGAAAGATGCATAAACTTGAAGTTACAGCTTGATTTCAGTGAGTTTTCATCAAAATACAGGAGTTCTGCATGAAGTGTTCATTTTGGCCTTCTCTCGCTGAGAAAACACTATTTGTGACCTGTGATACAAAAATGCCATAACTTTTGTTCAAAGTGAGTTTTCAGTCAAGTTTCAACCTGAAAGCATAGAAAGATGCATAAACTTGTAGTTACAGCTTGATTTCAGTGAGTTTTCATCAAAATACAGGAGTTCTGCATGAAGTGTTCATTTTGGCCTTGTCTCGCTGAGAAAACGCTATTTGTGACCTGCGACACAGAACACCCATAACTTTTGTTCAAAGTGAGTTTTCAGTCAAGTTTCAACCTGAAAGCATAGAAAGATGCATAAACTTGAAGTTACAGCTTGATTTCAGTGAGTTTTCATCAAAATACAGGAGTTCTGCATGAAGTGTTCATTTTGGCCTTCTCTCGCTGAGAAAACACTATTTGTGACCTGTGATACAAAAATGCCATAACTTTTGTTCAAAGTGAGTTTTCAGTCAAGTTTCAACCTGAAAGCATAGAAAGATGCATAAACTTGAAGTTACAGCTTGATTTCAGTGAGTTTTCATCAAAATACAGGAGTTCTGCATGAAGTGTTCATTTTGGCCTTCTCTCGCTGAGAAAACACTATTTGTGACCTGTGATACAAAAATGCCATAACTTTTGTTCAAAGTGAGTTTTCAGTCAAGTTTCAACCTGAAAGCATAGAAAGATGCATAAACTTGAAGTTACAGCTTGATTTCAGTGAGTTTTCATCAAAATACAGGAGTTCTGCATGAAGTGTTCATTTTGGCCTTCTCTCGCTGAGAAAACACTATTTGTGACCTGTGATACAAAAATGCCATAACTTTAATTCAAAGTGAGTTTTCTGTCAAGTTTCAACCTGAAAGCATAGAAAGATGCATAAACTTGAAGTTACAGCTTGATTTCAGTGAGTTTTCATCAAAATACAGGAGTTCTGCATGAAGTGTTTATTTTGGCCTTCTCTCGCTGAGAAAACACTATTTGTGACCTGTGATACAAAAATGCCATAACTTTTGTTCAAAGTGAGTTTTCAGTCAAGTTTCAACCTGAAAGCATAGAAAGATGCATAAACTTGAAGTTACAGCTTGATTTCAGTGAGTTTTCATCAAAATACAGGAGTTCTGCATGAAGTGTTCATTTTGGCCTTGTCTCGCTGAGAAAACGCTATTTGTGACCTGCGACACAGAACAGCCATAACTTTTGTTCAAAGTGAGTTTTCAGTCAAGTTTCAACCTGAAAGCATAGAAAGATGCATAAACTTGAAGTTACAGCTTGATTTCAGTGAGTTTTCATCAAAATACAGGAGTTCTGCATGAAGTGTTCATTTTGGCCTTCTCTCGCTGAGAAAACACTATTTGTGACCTGTGATACAAAAATGCCATAACTTTTGTTCAAAGTGAGTTTTCAGTCAAGTTTCAACCTGAAAGCATAGAAAGATGCATAAACTTGAAGTTACAGCTTGATTTCAGTGAGTTTTCATCAAAATACAGGAGTTCTGCATGAAGTGTTCATTTTGGCCTTCTCTCGCTGAGAAAACACTATTTGTGACCTGTGATACAAAAATGCCATAACTTTTGTTCAAAGTGAGTTTTCAGTCAAGTTTCAACCTGAAAGCATAGAAAGATGCATAAACTTGAAGTTACAGCTTGATTTCAGTGAGTTTTCATCAAAATACAGGAGTTCTGCATGAAGTGTTCATTTTGACCTTCTCTCGCTGAGAAAACGCTATTTGTGACCTGCGACACAGAACAGCCATAACTTTTGTTCAAAGTGAGTTTTCTGTCAAGTTTCAACCTGAAAGCATAGAAAGATGCACAAACTTGAAGTTACAGCTTGATTTCAGTGAGTTTTCATCAAAATACAGGAGTTCTGCATGAAGTGTTCATTTTGGCCTTCTCTCGCTGGGAAAACGCTATTTGTGACCTGCGACACAGAACAGCCATAACTTTTGTTCAAAGTTAGTATTCTGTCAAGTTTCAACCTGAAAGCATAGAAAGATGCATAAACTTGAAGTTACAGCTTGATTTCAGTGAGTTTTCATAAAATACAGGAGTTCTGCATGAAGTGTTCATTTTGGCCTTCTCTCGCTGAGAAAACACTATTTGTGACCTGTGATACAAAAATGCCATAACTTTTGTTCAAAGTGAGTTTTCTGTCAAGTTTCAACCTGAAAGCATAGAAAGATGCATAAACTTGAAGTTACAGCTTGATTTCAGTGAGTTTTCATCAAAATACAGGAGTTCTGCATGAAGTGTTCATTTTGGCCTTCTCTCGCTGAGAAAACACTATTTGTGACCTGTGATACAAAAATGCCATAACTTTTGTTCAAAGTGAGTTTTCAGTCAAGTTTCAACCTGAAAGCATAGAAAGATGCATAAACTTGAAGTTACAGCTTGATTTCAGTGAGTTTTCATCAAAATACAGGAGTTCTGCATGAAGTGTTCATTTTGGCCTTCTCTCGCTGAGAAAACGCTATTTTTGACCTGCGACACAGAACAGCCATAACTTTTGTTCAAAGTGAGTTTTCTGTCAAGTTTCAACCTGAAAGCATAGAAAGATGCATAAACTTGTAGTTACAGCTTGATTTCAGTGAGTTTTCATCAAAATACAGGAGTTCTGCATGAAGTGTTCATTTTGGCCTTGTCTCGCTGAGAAAACGCTATTTGTGACCTGCGACACAGAACACCCATAACTTTTGTTCAAAGTGAGTTTTCAGTCAAGTTTCAACCTGAAAGCATAGAAAGATGCATAAACTTGAAGTTACAGCTTGATTTCAGTGAGTTTTCATCAAAATACAGGAGTTCTGCATGAAGTGTTCATTTTGGCCTTCTCTCGCTGAGAAAACACTATTTGTGACCTGTGATACAAAAATGCCATAACTTTTGTTCAAAGTGAGTTTTCAGTCAAGTTTCAACCTGAAAGCATAGAAAGATGCATAAACTTGAAGTTACAGCTTGATTTCAGTGAGTTTTCATCAAAATACAGGAGTTCTGCATGAAGTGTTCATTTTGGCCTTCTCTCGCTGAGAAAACACTATTTGTGACCTGTGATACAAAAATGCCATAACTTTTGTTCAAAGTGAGTTTTCAGTCAAGTTTCAACCTGAAAGCATAGAAAGATGCATAAACTTGAAGTTACAGCTTGATTTCAGTGAGTTTTCATCAAAATACAGGAGTTCTGCATGAAGTGTTCATTTTGGCCTTCTCTCGCTGGGAAAACGCTATTTGTGACCTGCGACACAGAACAGCCATAACTTTTGTTCAAAGTGAGTTTTCTGTCAAGTTTCAACCTGAAAGCATAGAAAGATGCATAAACTTGAAGTTACAGCTTGATTTCAGTGAGTTTTCATCAAAATACAGGAGTTCTGCATGAAGTGTTCATTTTGGCCTTCTCTCGCTGAGAAAACACTATTTGTGACCTGTGATACAAAAATGCCATAACTTTTGTTCAAAGTGAGTTTTCAGTCAAGTTTCAACCTGAAAGCATAGAAAGATGCATAATCTTGAAGTTACAGCTTGATTTCAGTGAGTTTTCATCAAAATACAGGAGTTCTGCATGAAGTGTTCATTTTGGCCTTCTCTCGCTGAGAAAACACTATTTGTGACCTGTGATACAAAAATGCCATAACTTTTGTTCAAAGTGAGTTTTCAGTCAAGTTTCAACCTGAAAGCATAGAAAGATGCATAATCTTGAAGTTACAGCTTGATTTCAGTGAGTTTTCATCAAAATACAGGAGTTCTGCATGAAGTGTTCATTTTGGCCTTCTCTCGCTGAGAAAACACTATTTGTGACCTGTGATACAAAAATGCCATAACTTTTGTTCAAAGTGAGTTTTCAGTCAAGTTTCAACCTGAAAGCATAGAAAGATGCATAAACTTGAAGTTACAGCTTGATTTCAGTGAGTTTTCATCAAAATACAGGAGTTCTGCATGAAGTGTTCATTTTGGCCTTCTCTCGCTGAGAAAACACTATTTGTGACCTGTGATACAAAAATGCCATAACTTTTGTTCAAAGTGAGTTTTCAGTCAAGTTTCAACCTGAAAGCATAGAAAGATGCATAAACTTGAAGTTACAGCTTGATTTCAGTGAGTTTTCATCAAAATACAGGAGTTCTGCATGAAGTGTTCATTTTGGCCTTCTCTCGCTGAGAAAACACTATTTGTGACCTGTGATACAAAAATGCCATAACTTTTGTTCAAAGTGAGTTTTCAGTCAAGTTTCAACCTGAAAGCATAGAAAGATGCATAAACTTGAAGTTACAGCTTGATTTCAGTGAGTTTTCATCAAAATACAGGAGTTCTGCATGAAGTGTTCATTTTGGCCTTCTCTCGCTGGGAAAACGCTATTTGTGACCTGCGACACAGAACAGCCATAACTTTTGTTCAAAGTGAGTTTTCTGTCAAGTTTCCACCTGAAAGCATAGAAAGATGCATAAACTTGAAGTTACAGCTTGATTTCAGTGAGTTTTCATCAAAATACAGGAGTTCTGCATGAAGTGTTCATTTTGGCCTTCTCTCGCTGAGAAAACACTATTTGTGACCTGTGATACAAAAATGCCATAACTTTTGTTCAAAGTGAGTTTTCAGTCAAGTTTCAACCTGAAAGCATAGAAAGATGCATAATCTTGAAGTTACAGCTTGATTTCAGTGAGTTTTCATCAAAATACAGGAGTTCTGCATGAAGTGTTCATTTTGGCCTTCTCTCGCTGAGAAAACACTATTTGTGACCTGTGATACAAAAATGCCATAACTTTTGTTCAAAGTGAGTTTTCAGTCAAGTTTCAACCTGAAAGCATAGAAAGATGCATAAACTTGAAGTTACAGCTTGATTTCAGTGAGTTTTCATCAAAATACAGGAGTTCTGCATGAAGTGTTCATTTTGGCCTTCTCTCGCTGAGAAAACACTATTTGTGACCTGTGATACAAAAATGCCATAACTTTTGTTCAAAGTGAGTTTTCAGTCAAGTTTCAACCTGAAAGCATAGAAAGATGCATAAACTTGAAGTTACAGCTTGATTTCAGTGAGTTTTCATCAAAATACAGGAGTTCTGCATGAAGTGTTCATTTTGGCCTTCTCTCGCTGAGAAAACGCTATTTGTGACCTGCGAAACAGAACACCCATAACTTTTGTTCAAAGTGAGTTTTCTGTCAAGTTTCAACCTGAAAGCATAGAAAGATGCATAAACTTGAAGTTACAGCTTGATTTCAGTGAGTTTTCATCAAAATACAGGAGTTCTGCATGAAGTGTTCATTTTGGCCTTCTCTCGCTGAGAAAACACTATTTGTGACCTGTGATACAAAAATGCCATAACTTTTGTTCAAAGTGAGTTTTCAGTCAAGTTTCAACCTGAAAGCATAGAAAGATGCATAAACTTGAAGTTACATCTTGATTTCAGTGAGTTTTCATCAAAATACAGGAGTTCTGCATGAAGTGTTCATTTTGGCCTTGTCTCGCTGAGAAAACGCTATTTGTGACCTGCGACACAGAACAGCCATAACTTTTGTTCAAAGTGAGTTTTCAGTCAAGTTTCAACCTGAAAGCATAGAAAGATGCATAAACTTGAAGTTACAGCTTGATTTCAGTGAGTTTTCATCAAAATACAGGAGTTCTGCATGAAGTGTTCATTTTGACCTTCTCTCGCTGAGAAAACACTATTTGTGACCTGCGACACAGAACACCCATAACTTTTGTTCAAAGTGAGTTTTCTGTCAAGTTTCAACCTGAAAGCATAGAAAGATGCATTAACTTGAAGTTACAGCTTGATTTCAGTGAGTTTTCATCAAAATACAGGAGTTCTGCATGAAGTGTTCATTTTGGCCTTCTCTCGCTGAGAAAACACTATTTGTGACCTGTGATACAAAAATGCCATAACTTTTGTTCAAAGTGAGTTTTCAGTCAAGTTTCAACCTGAAAGCATAGAAAGATGCATAATCTTGAAGTTACAGCTTGATTTCAGTGAGTTTTCATCAAAATACAGGAGTTCTGCATGAAGTGTTCATTTTGGCCTTCTCTCGCTGAGAAAACACTATTTGTGACCTGTGATACAAAAATGCCATAACTTTTGTTCAAAGTGAGTTTTCAGTCAAGTTTCAACCTGAAAGCATAGAAAGATGCATAAACTTGAAGTTACAGCTTGATTTCAGTGAGTTTTCATCAAAATACAGGAGTTCTGCATGAAGTGTTCATTTTGGCCTTCTCTCGCTGAGAAAACACTATTTGTGACCTGTGATACAAAAATGCCATAACTTTTGTTCAAAGTGAGTTTTCAGTCAAGTTTCAACCTGAAAGCATAGAAAGATGCATAAACTTGAAGTTACACCTTGATTTCAGTGAGTTTTCATCAAAATACAGGAGTTCTGCATGAAGTGTTCATTTTGGCCTTCTCTCGCTGAGAAAACACTATTTGTGACCTGTGATACAAAAATGCCATAACTTTTGTTCAAAGTGAGTTTTCAGTCAAGTTTCAACCTGAAAGCATAGAAAGATGCATAAACTTGAAGTTACAGCTTGATTTCAGTGAGTTTTCATCAAAATACAGGAGTTCTGCATGAAGTGTTCATTTTGGCCTTTTCTCGCTGAGAAAACACTATTTGTGACCTGTGATACAAAAATGCCATAACTTTTGTTCAAAGTGAGTTTTCAGTCAAGTTTCAACCTGAAAGCATAGAAAGATGCATAAACTTGAAGTTACAGCTTGATTTCAGTGAGTTTTCATCAAAATACAGGAGTTCTGCATGAAGTGTTCATTTTGGCCTTCTCTCGCTGGGAAAACGCTATTTGTGACCTGCGACACAGAACAGCCATAACTTTTGTTCAAAGTGAGTTTTCAGTCAAGTTTCAACCTGAAAGCATAGAAAGATGCATAAACTTGAAGTTACAGCTTGATTTCAGTGAGTTTTCATCAAAATACAGGAGTTCTGCATGAAGTGTTCATTTTGGCCTTCTCTCGCTGAGAAAACACTATTTGTGACCTGTGATAAAAAAATGCCATAACTTTTGTTCAAAGTGAGTTTTCAGTCAAGTTTCAACCTGAAAGCATAGAAAGATGCATAATCTTGAAGTTACAGCTTGATTTCAGTGAGTTTTCATCAAAATACAGGAGTTCTGCATGAAGTGTTCATTTTGGCCTTCTCTCGCTGAGAAAACACTATTTGTGACCTGTGATACAAAAATGCCATAACTTTTGTTCAAAGTGAGTTTTCAGTCAAGTTTCAACCTGAATGCATAGAAAGATGCATAAACTTGAAGTTACAGCTTGATTTCAGTGAGTTTTCATCAAAATACAGGAGTTCTGCATGAAGTGTTCATTTTGGCCGTCTCTCGCTGAGAAAACACTATTTGTGACCTGTGATACAAAAATGCCATAACTTTTGTTCAAAGTGAGTTTTCAGTCAAGTTTCAACCTGAAAGCATAGAAAGATGCATAAACTTGAAGTTACAGCTTGATTTCAGTGAGTTTTCATCAAAATACAGGAGTTCTGCATGAAGTGTTCATTTTGGCCTTGTCTCGCTGAGAAAACGCTATTTGTGACCTGCGACACAGAACAGCCATAACTTTTGTTCAAAGTGAGTTTGCAGTCAAGTTTCAACCTGAAAGCATAGAAAGATGCATAAACTTTAAGTTACAGCTTGATTTCAGTGAGTTTTCATCAAAATACAGGAGTTCTGCATGAAGTGTTCATTTTGGCCTTCTCTCGCTGAGAAAACACTATTTGTGACCTGTGATACAAAAATGCCATAACTTTTGTTCAAAGTGAGTTTTCAGTCAAGTTTCAACCTGAAAGCATAGAAAGATGCATAAACTTGAAGTTACAGCTTGATTTTAGTGAGTTTTCATCAAAATACAGGAGTTCTGCATGAAGTGTTCATTTTGGCCTTCTCTCGCTGAGAAAACACTATTTGTGACCTGTGATACAAAAATGCCATAACTTTTGTTCAAAGTGAGTTTTCAGTCAAGTTTCAACCTGAAAGCATAGAAAGATGCATAAACTTGAAGTTACAGCTTGATTTCAGTGAGTTTTCATCAAAATACAGGAGTTCTGCATGAAGTGTTCATTTTGGCCTTCTCTCGCTGAGAAAACACTATTTGTGACCTGTGATACAAAAATGCCATAACTTTTGTTCAAAGTGAGTTTTCAGTCAAGTTTCAACCTGAAAGCATAGAAAGATGCATAAACTTGAAGTTACAGCTTGATTTCAGTGAGTTTTCATCAAAATACAGGAGTGCTGCATGAAGTGTTCATTTTGGCCTTCTCTCGCTGAGAAAACACTATTTGTGACCTGTGATACAAAAATGCCATAACTTTAATGCAAAGTGAGTTTTCTGTCAAGTTTCAACCTGAAAGCATAGAAAGATGCATAAACTTGAAGTTACAGCTTGATTTCAGTGAGTTTTCATCAAAATACAGGAGTTCTGCATGAAGTGTTTATTTTGGCCTTCTCTCGCTGAGAAAACACTATTTGTGACCTGTGATACAAAAATGCCATAACTTTTGTTCAAAGTGAGTTTTCAGTCAAGTTTCAACCTGAAAGCATAGAAAGATGCATAAACTTGAAGTTACAGCTTGATTTCAGTGAGTTTTCATCAAAATACAGGAGTTCTGCATGAAGTGTTCATTTTGGCCTTGTCTCGCTGAGAAAACGCTATTTGTGACCTGCGACACAGAACAGCCATAACTTTTGTTCAAAGTGAGTTTTCAGTCAAGTTTCAACCTGAAAGCATAGAAAGATGCATAAACTTGAAGTTACAGCTTGATTTCAGTGAGTTTTCATCAAAATACAGGAGTTCTGCATGAAGTGTTCATTTTGGCCTTCTCTCGCTGAGAAAACACTATTTGTGACCTGTGATACAAAAATGCCATAACTTTTGTTCAAAGTGAGTTTTCAGTCAAGTTTCAACCTGAAAGCATAGAAAGATGCATAAACTTGAAGTTACAGCTTGATTTCAGTGAGTTTTCATCAAAATACAGGAGTTCTGCATGAAGTGTTCATTTTGGCCTTCTCTCGCTGAGAAAACACTATTTGTGACCTGTGATACAAAAATGCCATAACTTTTGTTCAAAGTGAGTTTTCAGTCAAGTTTCAACCTGAAAGCATAGAAATATGCATAAACTTGAAGTTACAGCTTGATTTCAGTGAGTTTTCATCAAAATACAGGAGTTCTGCATGAAGTGTTCATTTTGACCTTCTCTCGCTGAGAAAACGCTATTTGTGACCTGCGACACAGAATAGCCATAACTTTTGTTCAAAGTGAGTTTTCTGTCAAGTTTCAACCTGAAAGCATAGAAAGATGCACAAACTTGAAGTTACAGCTTGATTTCAGTGAGTTTTCATCAAAATACAGGAGTTCTGCATGAAGTGTTCATTTTGGCCTTCTCTCGCTGAGAAAACACTATTTGTGACCTGTGATACAAAAATGCCATAACTTTTGTTCAAAGTGAGTTTTCAGTCAAGTTTCAACCTGAAAGCATAGAAAGATGCATAATCTTGAAGTTACAGCTTGATTTCAGTGAGTTTTCATCAAAATACAGGAGTTCTGCATGAAGTGTTCATTTTGGCCTTCTCTCGCTGAGAAAACACTATTTGTGACCTGTGATACAAAAATGCCATAACTTTTTTTCAAAGTGAGTTTTCAGTCAAGTTTCAACCTGAAAGCATAGAAAGATGCATAAACTTGAAGTTACAGCTTGATTTCAGTGAGTTTTCATCAAAATACAGGAGTTCTGCATGAAGTGTTCATTTTGGCCTTGTCTCGCTGAGAAAACGCTATTTGTGACATGCGACACAGAAGACCCATAACTTTTGTTCAAAGTGAGTTTTCAGTCAAGTTTCAACCTGAAAGCATAGAAAGATGCATAAACTTGAAGTTACAGCTTGATTTCAGTGAGTTTTCATCAAAATACAGGAGTTCTGCATGAAGTGTTCATTTTGGCCTTCTCTCGCTGAGAAAACACTATTTGTGACCTGTGATACAAAAATGCCATAACTTTTGTTCAAAGTGAGTTTTCAGTCAAGTTTCAACCTGAAAGCATAGAAAGATGCATAAACTTGAAGTTACAGCTTGATTTCAGTGAGTTTTCATCAAAATACAGGAGTTCTGCATGAAGTGTTCATTTTGGCCTTCTCTCGCTTAGAAAACACTATTTGTGACCTGTGATACAAAAATGCCATAACTTTTGTTCAAAGTGAGTTTTCAGTCAAGTTTCAACCTGAAAGCATAGAAAGATGCATAAACTTGAAGTTACAGCTTGATTTCAGTGAGTTTTCATCAAAATACAGGAGTTCTGCATGAAGTGTTCATTTTGGCCTTCTCTCGCTGGGAAAACGCTATTTGTGACCTGCGACACAGAACAGCCATAACTTTTGTTCAAAGTGAGTTTTCAGTCAAGTTTCAACCTGAAAGCATAGAAAGATGCATAAACTTGAAGTTACAGCTTGATTTCAGTGAGTTTTCATCAAAATACAGGAGTTCTGCATGAAGTGTTCATTTTGGCCTTCTCTCGCTGAGAAAACACTATTTGTGACCTGTGATACAAAAATGCCATAACTTTTGTTCAAAGTGAGTTTTCAGTCAAGTTTCAACCTGAAAGCATAGAAAGATGCATAATCTTGAAGTTACAGCTTGATTTCAGTGAGTTTTCATCAAAATACAGGAGTTCTGCATGAAGTGTTCATTTTGGCCTTCTCTCGCTGAGAAAACACTATTTGTGACCTGTGATACAAAAATGCCATAACTTTTGTTCAAAGTGAGTTTTCAGTCAAGTTTCAACCTGAAAGCATAGAAAGATGCATAATCTTGAAGTTACAGCTTGATTTCAGTGAGTTTTCATCAAAATACAAGAGTTCTGCATGAAGTGTTCATTTTGGCCTTCTCTCGCTGAGAAAACACTATTTGTGACCTGTGATACAAAAATGCCATAACTTTTGTTCAAAGTGAGTTTTCAGTCAAGTTTCAACCTGAAAGCATAGAAAGATGCATAAACTTGAAGTTACAGCTTGATTTCAGTGAGTTTTCATCAAAATACAGGAGTTCTGCATGAAGTGTTCATTTTGGCCTTCTCTCGCTGAGAAAACGCTATTTGTGACCTGCGACACAGAACAGCCATAACTTTTGTTCAAAGTGAGTTTTCTGTCAAGTTTCAACCTGAAAGCATGGAAAGATGCATAAACTTGAAGTTACAGCTTGATTTCAGTGAGTTTTCATCAAAATACAGGAGTTCTGCATGAAGTGTTCATTTTGGCCTTCTCTCGCTGAGAAAACACTATTTGTGACCTGTGATACAAAAATGCCATAACTTTTGTTCAAAGTGAGTTTTCAGTCAAGTTTCAACCTGAAAGCATAGAAAGATGCATAAACTTGAAGTTACAGCTTGATTTCAGTGAGTTTTCATCAAAATACAGGAGTGCTGCATGAAGTGTTCATTTTGGCCTTCTCTCGCTGAGAAAACACTATTTGTGACCTGTGATACAAAAATGCCATAACTTTAATTCAAAGTGAGTTTTCTGTCAAGTTTCAACCTGAAAGCATAGAAAGATGCATAAACTTGAAGTTACAGCTTGATTTCAGTGAGTTTTCATCAAAATACAGGAGTTCTGCATGAAGTGTTCATTTTGGCCTTCTCTCGCGGAGAAAACACTATTTGTGACCTGTGATACAAAAATGCCATAACTTTTGTTCAAAGTGAGTTTTCAGTCAAGTTTCAACCTGAAAGCAAAGAAAGATGCATAAACTTGAAGTTACAGCTTGATTTCAGTGAGTTTTCATCAAAATACAGGAGTTCTGCATGAAGTGTTCATTTTGGCCTTGTCTCGCTGAGAAAACGTTATTTGTGACCTGCGACACAGAACAGCCATAACTTTTGTTCAAAGTGAGTTTTCAGTCAAGTTTCAACCTGAAAGCATAGAAAGATGCATAAACTTGAAGTTACAGCTTGATTTCAGTGAGTTTTCATCAAAATATAGGAGTTCTGCATGAAGTGTTCATTTTGGCCTTCTCTCGCTGAGAAAACACTATTTGTGATCTGTGATACAAAAATGCCATAACTTTTGTTCAAAGTGAGTTTTCAGTCAAGTTTCAACCTGAAAGCATAGAAAGATGCATAATCTTGAAGTTACAGCTTGATTTCAGTGAGTTTTCATCAAAATACAGGAGTTCTGCATGAAGTGTTCATTTTGGCCTTCTCTCGCTGAGAAAACACTATTTGTGACCTGTGATACAAAAATGCCATAACTTTTGTTCAAAGTGAGTTTTCAGTCAAGTTTCAACCTGAAAGCATAGAAAGATGCATAAACTTTAAGTTACAGCTTGATTTCAGTGAGTTTTCATCAAAATACAGGAGTTCTGCATGAAGTGTTCATTTTGGCCTTCTCTCGCTGAGAAAACGCTATTTGTGACCTGCGACACAGAACAGCCATAACTTTTGTTCAAAGTGAGTTTTCTGTCAAGTTTCAACCTGAAAGCATAGAAAGATGCATAAACTTGAAGTTACAGCTTGATTTCAGTGAGTTTTCATCAAAATACAGCAGTTCTGCATGAAGTGTTCATTTTGGCCTTCTCTCGCTGAGAAAACACTATTTGTGACCTTTGATACAAAAATGCCATAACTTTTGTTCAAAGTGAGTTTTCAGTCAAGTTTCAACCTGAAAGCATAGAAAGATGCATAAACTTGAAGTTACAGCTTTATTTCAGTGAGTTTTCATCAAAATACAGGAGTTCTGCATGAAGTGTTCATTTTGGCCTTCTCTCGCTGAGAAAACACTATTTGTGACCTGTGATACAAAAATGCCATAACTTTTGTTCAAAGTGAGTTTTCAGTCAAGTTTCAACCTGAAAGCATAGAAAGATGAATAAACTTGAAGTTACAGCTTGATTTCAGTGAGTTTTCATCAAAATACAGGAGTTCTGCATGAAGTGTTCATTTTGGCCTTCTCTCGCTGAGAAAACACTATTTGTGACCTGTGATACAAAAATGCCATAACTTTTGTTCAAAGTGAGTTTTCAGTCAAGTTTCAACCTGAAAGCATAGAAAGATGCATAAACTTGAAGTTACAGCTTGATTTCAGTGAGTTTTCATCAAAATACAGGAGTTCTGCATGAAGTGTTCATTTTGGCCTTCTCTCGCTGAGAAAACGCTATTTTTGACCTGCGACACAGAACAGCCATAACTTTTGTTCAAAGTGAGTTTTCTGTCAAGTTTCAACCTGAAAGCATAGAAAGATGCATAAACTTGAAGTTACAGCTTGATTTCAGTGAGTTTTCATCAAAATACAGGAGTTCTGCATGAAGTGTTCATTTTGGCCTTCTCTCGCTGAGAAAACACTATTTGTGACCTGTGATACAAAAATGCCATAACTTTTGTTCAAAGTGAGTTTTCAGTCAAGTTTCAACCTGAAAGCATAGAAAGATGCATAAACTTGAAGTTACAGCTTGATTTCAGTGAGTTTTCATCAAAATACAGGAGTTCTGCATGAAGTGTTCATTTTGGCCTTCTCTCGCTTAGAAAACACTATTTGTGACCTGTGATACAAAAATGCCATAACTTTTGTTCAAAGTGAGTTTTCAGTCAAGTTTCAACCTGAAAGCATAGAAAGATGCATAAACTTGAAGTTACAGCTTGATTTCAGTGAGTTTTCATCAAAATACAGGAGTTCTGCATGAAGTGTTCATTTTGGCCTTCTCTCGCTGGGAAAACGCTATTTGTGACCTGCGACACAGAACAGCCATAACTTTTGTTCAAAGTGAGTTTTCTGTCAAGTTTCAACCTGAAAGCATAGAAAGATGCATAAACTTGAAGTTACAGCTTGATTTCAGTGAGTTTTCATCAAAATACAGGAGTTCTGCATGAAGTGTTCATTTTGGCCTTCTCTCGCTGAGAAAACACTATTTGTGACCTGTGATACAAAAATGCCATAACTTTTGTTCAAAGTGAGTTTTCAGTCAAGTTTCAACCTGAAAGCATAGAAAGATGCATAATCTTGAAGTTACAGCTTGATTTCAGTGAGTTTTCATCAAAATACAGGAGTTCTGCATGAAGTGTTCATTTTGGCCTTCTCTCGCTGAGAAAACACTATTTGTGACCTGTGATACAAAAATGCCATAACTTTTGTTCAAAGTGAGTTTTCAGTCAAGTTTCAACCTGAAAGCATAGAAAGATGCATAATCTTGAAGTTACAGCTTGATTTCAGTGAGTTTTCATCAAAATACAAGAGTTCTGCATGAAGTGTTCATTTTGGCCTTCTCTCGCTGAGAAAACACTATTTGTGACCTGTGATACAAAAATGCCATAACTTTTGTTCAAAGTGAGTTTTCAGTCAAGTTTCAACCTGAAAGCATAGAAAGATGCATAAACTTGAAGTTACAGCTTGATTTCAGTGAGTTTTCATCAAAATACAGGAGTTCTGCATGAAGTGTTCATTTTGGCCTTCTCTCGCTGAGAAAACGCTATTTGTGACCTGCGACACAGAACAGCCATAACTTTTGTTCAAAGTGAGTTTTCTGTCAAGTTTCAACCTGAAAGCATAGAAAGATGCATAAACTTGAAGTTACAGCTTGATTTCAGTGAGTTTTCATCAAAATACAGGAGTTCTGCATGAAGTGTTCATTTTGGCCTTCTCTCGCTGAGAAAACACTATTTGTGACCTGTGATACAAAAATGCCATAACTTTTGTTCAAAGTGAGTTTTCAGTCAAGTTTCAACCTGAAAGCATAGAAAGATGCATAAACTTGAAGTTACAGCTTGATTTCAGTGAGTTTTCATCAAAATACAGGAGTGCTGCATGAAGTGTTCATTTTGGCCTTCTCTCGCTGAGAAAACACTATTTGTGACCTGTGATACAAAAATGCCATAACTTTAATTCAAAGTGAGTTTTCTGTCAAGTTTCAACCTGAAAGCATAGAAAGATGCATAAACTTGAAGTTACAGCTTGATTTCAGTGAGTTTTCATCAAAATACAGGAGTTCTGCATGAAGTGTTCATTTTGGCCTTCTCTCGCGGAGAAAACACTATTTGTGACCTGTGATACAAAAATGCCATAACTTTTGTTCAAAGTGAGTTTTCAGTCAAGTTTCAACCTGAAAGCATAGAAAGATGCATAAACTTGAAGTTACAGCTTGATTTCAGTGAGTTTTCATCAAAATACAGGAGTTCTGCATGAAGTGTTCATTTTGGCCTTCTCTCGCTGAGAAAACACTATTTGTGACCTGTGATACAAAAATGCCATAACTTTTGTTCAAAGTGAGTTTTCAGTCAAGTTTCAACCTGAAAGCAAAGAAAGATGCATAAACTTGAAGTTACAGCTTGATTTCAGTGAGTTTTCATCAAAATACAGGAGTTCTGCATGAAGTGTTCATTTTGGCCTTGTCTCGCTGAGAAAACGTTATTTGTGACCTGCGACACAGAACAGCCATAACTTTTGTTCAAAGTGAGTTTTCAGTCAAGTTTCAACCTGAAAGCATAGAAAGATGCATAAACTTGAAGTTACAGCTTGATTTCAGTGAGTTTTCATCAAAATATAGGAGTTCTGCATGAAGTGTTCATTTTGGCCTTCTCTCGCTGAGAAAACACTATTTGTGATCTGTGATACAAAAATGCCATAACTTTTGTTCAAAGTGAGTTTTCAGTCAAGTTTCAACCTGAAAGCATAGAAAGATGCATAATCTTGAAGTTACAGCTTGATTTCAGTGAGTTTTCATCAAAATACAGGAGTTCTGCATGAAGTGTTCATTTTGGCCTTCTCTCGCTGAGAAAACACTATTTGTGACCTGTGATACAAAAATGCCATAACTTTTGTTCAAAGTGAGTTTTCAGTCAAGTTTCAACCTGAAAGCATAGAAAGATGCATAAACTTTAAGTTACAGCTTGATTTCAGTGAGTTTTCATCAAAATACAGGAGTTCTGCATGAAGTGTTCATTTTGGCCTTCTCTCGCTGAGAAAACGCTATTTGTGACCTGCGACACAGAACAGCCATAACTTTTGTTCAAAGTGAGTTTTCTGTCAAGTTTCAACCTGAAAGCATAGAAAGATGCATAAACTTGAAGTTACAGCTTGATTTCAGTGAGTTTTCATCAAAATACAGCAGTTCTGCATGAAGTGTTCATTTTGGCCTTCTCTCGCTGAGAAAACACTATTTGTGACCTTTGATACAAAAATGCCATAACTTTTGTTCAAAGTGAGTTTTCAGTCAAGTTTCAACCTGAAAGCATAGAAAGATGCATAAACTTGAAGTTACAGCTTTATTTCAGTGAGTTTTCATCAAAATACAGGAGTTCTGCATGAAGTGTTCATTTTGGCCTTCTCTCGCTGAGAAAACACTATTTGTGACCTGTGATACAAAAATGCCATAACTTTTGTTCAAAGTGAGTTTTCAGTCAAGTTTCAACCTGAAAGCATAGAAAGATGAATAAACTTGAAGTTACAGCTTGATTTCAGTGAGTTTTCATCAAAATACAGGAGTTCTGCATGAAGTGTTCATTTTGGCCTTCTCTCGCTGAGAAAACACTATTTGTGACCTGTGATACAAAAATGCCATAACTTTTGTTCAAAGTGAGTTTTCAGTCAAGTTTCAACCTGAAAGCATAGAAAGATGCATAAACTTGAAGTTACAGCTTGATTTCAGTGAGTTTTCATCAAAATACAGGAGTTCTGCATGAAGTGTTCATTTTGGCCTTCTCTCGCTGAGAAAACGCTATTTGTGACCTGCGACACAGAACAGCCATAACTTTTGTTCAAAGTGAGTTTTCTGTCAAGTTTCAACCTGAAAGCATAGAAAGATGCATAAACTTGAAGTTACAGCTTGATTTCAGTGAGTTTTCATCAAAATACAGGAGTTCTGCATGAAGTGTTCATTTTGGCCTTGTCTCGCTGAGAAAACACTATTTGTGACCTGTGATACAAAAATGCCATAACTTTTGTTCAAAGTGAGTTTTCAGTCAAGTTTCAACCTGAAAGCATAGAAAGATGCATAAACTTGAAGTTACAGCTTGATTTCAGTGAGTTTTCATCAAAATACAGGAGTTCTGCATGAAGTGTTCATTTTGGCCTTCTCTCGCTGAGAAAACACTATTTGTGACCTGTGATACAAAAATGCCATAACTTTTGTTCAAAGTGAGTTTTCAGTCAAGTTTCAACCTGAAAGCATAGAAAGATGCATAAACTTGAAGTTACAGCTTGATTTCAGTGAGTTTTCATCAAAATACAGGAGTTCTGCATGAAGTGTTCATTTTGGCCTTCTCTCGCTGAGAAAACACTATTTGTGACCTGTGATACAAAAATGCCATAACTTTTGTTCAAAGTGAGTTTTCAGTCAAGTTTCAACCTGAAAGCATAGAAAGATGCATAAACTTGAAGTTACAGCTTGATTTCAGTGAGTTTTCATCAAAATACAGGAGTTCTGCATGAAGTGTTCATTTTGGCCTTCTCTCGCTGAGAAAACACTATTTGTGACCTGTGATACAAAAATGCCATAACGTTTGTTCAAAGTGAGTTTTCAGTCAAATTTCAACCTGAAAGCATAGAAAGATGCATAAACTTGAAGTTACAGCTTGATTTCAGTGAGTTTTCATCAAAATACAGGAGTTCTGCATGAAGTGTTCATTTTGGCCTTCTCTCGCTGAGAAAACGCTATTTGTGACCTGCGAAACAGAACAGCCATAACTTTTGTTCAAAGTGAGTTTTCTGTCAAGTTTCAACCTGAAAGCATAGAAAGATGCATAAACTTGAAGTTACAGCTTGATTTCAGTGAGTTTTCATCAAAATACAGGAGTTCTGCATGAAGTGTTCATTTTGGCCTTCTCTCGCTGAGAAAACACTATTTGTGTCCTGTGATACAAAAATGCCATAACTTTTGTTCAAAGTGAGTTTTCAGTCAAGTTTCAACCTGAAAGCATAGAAAGATGCATAAACTTGAAGTTACAGCTTGATTTCAGTGAGTTTTCATCAAAATACAGGAGTTCTGCATGAAGTGTTCATTTTGGCCGTCTCTCGCTGAGAAAACACTATTTGTGACCTGTGATACAAAAATGCCATAACTTTTGTTCAAAGTGAGTTTTCAGTCAAGTTTCAACCTGAAAGCATAGAAAGATGCATAAACTTGAAGTTACAGCTTGATTTCAGTGAGTTTTCATCAAAATACAGGAGTTCTGCATGAAGTGTTCATTTAGGCCTTGTCTCGCTGAGAAAACGCTATTTGTGACCTGCGACACAGAACAGCCATAACCTTTGTTCAAAGTGAGTTTTCAGTCAAGTTTCAACCTGAAAGCATAGAAAGATGCATAAACTTGAAGTTACAGCTTGATTTCAGTGAGTTTTCATCAAAATACAGGAGTTCTGCATGAAGTGTTCATTTTGGCCTTCTCTCGCTGAGAAAACACTATTTGTGACCTGTGATACAAAAATGCCATAACTTTTGTTCAAAGTGAGTTTTCAGTCAAGTTTCAACCTGAAAGCATAGAAAGATGCATAAACTTGAAGTTACAGCTTGATTTCAGTGAGTTTTCATCAAAATACAGGAGTTCTGCATGAAGTGTTCATTTTGGCCTTCTCTCGCTGAGAAAACACTATTTGTGACCTGTGATACAAAAATGCCATAACTTTTGTTCAAAGTGAGTTTTCAGTCAAGTTTCAACTTGAAAGCATAGAAAGATGCATAAACTTGAAGTTACAGCTTAATTTCAGTGAGTTTTCATCAAAATACAGGAGTTCTGCATGAAGTGTTCATTTTGGCCTTCTCTCGCTGAGAAAACACTATTTGTGACCTGTGATACAAAAATGCCATAACTTTTGTTCAAAGTGAGTTTTCTGTCAAGTTTCAACCTGAAAGCATAGAAAGATGCATAAACTTGAAGTTACAGCTTGATTTCAGTGAGTTTTCATCAAAATACAGGAGTTCTGCATGAAGTGTTCATTTTGGCCTTCTCTCGCTGAGAAAACGCTATTTGTGACCTGTGATACAAAAATGCCATAACTTTTGTTCAAAGTGAGTTTTCAGTCAAGTTTCAACCTGAAAGCATAGAAAGATGCATAAACTTGAAGTTACAGCTTGATTTCAGTGAGTTTTCATCAAAATACAGGAGTTCTGCATGAAGTGTTCATTTTGGCCTTCTCTCGCTGAGAAAACACTATTTGTGACCTGTGATACAAAAATGCCATAACTTTTGTTCAAAGTGAGTTTTCAGTCAAGTTTCAACCTGAAAGCATAGAAAGATGCATAAACTTGAAGTTACAGCTTGATTTCAGTGAGTTTTCATCAAAATACAGGAGTTCTGCATGAAGTGTTCATTTTGGCCTTCTCTCGCTGAGAAAACACTATTTGTGACCTGTGATACAAAAATGCCATAACTTTTGTTCAAAGTGAGTTTTCAGTCAAGTTTCAACCTGAAAGCATAGAAAGATGCATAAACTTGAAGTTACAGCTTGATTTCAGTGAGTTTTCATCAAAATACAGGAGTTCTGCATGAAGTGTTCATTTTGGCCTTCTCTCGCTGAGAAAACACTATTTGTGACCTGTGATACAAAAATGCCATAACTTTTGTTCAAAGTGAGTTTTCAGTCAAGTTTCAACCTGAAAGCATAGAAAGATGCATAAACTTGAAGTTACAGCTTGATTTCAGTGAGTTTTCATCAAAATACAGGAGTTCTGCATGAAGTGTTCATTTTGGCCGTCTCTCGCTGAGAAAACACTATTTGTGACCTGTGATACAAAAATGCCATAACTTTTGTTCAAAGTGAGTTTTCAGTCAAGTTTCAACCTGAAAGCATAGAAAGATGCATAAACTTGAAGTTACAGCTTGATTTCAGTGAGTTTTCATCAAAATACAGGAGTTCTGCATGAAGTGTTCATTTTGGCCTTGTCTCGCTGAGAAAACGCTATTTGTGACCTGCGACACAGAACAGCCATAACCTTTGTTCAAAGTGAGTTTTCAGTCAAGTTTCAACCTGAAAGCATAGAAAGATGCATAAACTTGAAGTTACAGCTTGATTTCAGTGAGTTTTCATCAAATACAGGAGTTCTGCATGAAGTGTTCATTTTGGCCTTCTCTCGCTGAGAAAACACTATTTGTGACCTGTGATACAAAATGCCATAACTTTTGTTCAAAGTGAGTTTTCAGTCAAGTTTCAACCTGAAAGCATAGAAAGATGCATAAACTTGAAGTTACAGCTTGATTTCAGTGAGTTTTCATCAAAATACAGGAGTTCTGCATGAAGTGTTCATTTTGGCCTTCTCTCGCTGAGAAAACACTATTTGTGACCTGTGATACAAAAATGCCATAACTTTTGTTCAAAGTGAGTTTTCAGTCAAGTTTCAACCTGAAAGCATAGAAAGATGCATAAACTTGAAGTTACAGCTTGATTTCAGTGAGTTTTCATCAAAATACAGGAGTTCTGCATGAAGTGTTCATTTTGGCCTTCTCTCGCTGAGAAAACACTATTTGTGACCTGTGATACAAAAATGCCATAACTTTTGTTCAAAGTGAGTTTTCAGTCAAGTTTCAACCTGAAAGCATAGAAAGATGCATAAACTTGAAGTTACAGCTTGATTTCAGTGAGTTTTCATCAAAATACAGGAGTTCTGCATGAAGTGTTCATTTTGGCCTTCTCTCGCTGAGAAAACACTATTTGTGACCTGTGATACAAAAATGCCATAACTTTTGTTCAAAGTGAGTTTTCAGTCAAGTTTCAACCTGAAAGCATAGAAAGATGCATAAACTTGAAGTTACAGCTTGATTTCAGTGAGTTTTCATCAAAATACAGGAGTTCTGCATGAAGTGTTCATTTTGGCCTTCTCTCGCTGAGAAAACGCTATTTGTGACCTGCGACACAGAACAGCCATAACTTTTGTTCAAAGTGAGTTTTCTGTCAAGTTTCAACCTGAAAGCATAGAAAGATGCATAAACTTGAAGTTACAGCTTGATTTCAGTGAGTTTTCATCAAAATACAGGAGTTCTGCATGAAGTGTTCATTTTGGCCTTCTCTCGCTGAGAAAACGCTATTTGTGACCTGCGACACAGAACAGCCATAACTTTTGTTCAAAGTGAGTTTTCTGTCAAGTTTCAACCTGAAAGCATAGAAAGATGCATAAACTTGAAGTTACAGCTTGATTTCAGTGAGTTTTCATCAAAATACAGGAGTTCTGCATGAAGTGTTCATTTTGGCCTTCTCTCGCTGAGAAAACACTATTTGTGACCTGTAATACAAAAATGCCATAACTTTTGTTCAAAGTGAGTTTTCAGTCAAGTTTCAACCTGAAAGCATAGAAAGATGCATAAACTTGAAGTTACAGCTTGATTTCAGTGAGTTTTCATCAAAATACAGGAGTTCTGCATGAAGTGTTCATTTTGGCCTTCTCTCGCTGAGAAAACGCTATTTGTGACCTGCGACACAGAACAGCCATAACTTTTGTTCAAAGTGAGTTTTCTGTCAAGTTTCAACCTGAAAGCATAGAAAGATGCATAAACTTGAAGTTACAGCTTGATTTCAGTGAGTTTTCATCAAAATACAGGAGTGCTGCATGAAGTGTTCATTTTGGCCTTCTCTCGCTGAGAAAACACGATTTGTGACCTGTGATACAAAAATGCCATAACTTTTGTTCAAAGTGAGTTTTCAGTCAAGTTTCAACCTGAAAGCATAGAAAGATGCATAAACTTGAAGTTACAGCTTGATTTCAGTGAGTTTTCATCAAAATACAGGAGTGCTGCATGAAGTGTTCATTTTGGCCTTCTCTCGCTGAGAAAACACTATTTGTGACCTGTGATACAAAAATGCCATAACTTTTGTTCAAAGTGAGTTTTCAGTCAAGTTTCAACCTGAAAGCATAGAAAGATGCATAAATTTGAAGTTACAGCTTGATTTCAGTGAGTTTTCATCAAAATACAGGAGTTCTGCATGAAGTGTTCATTTTGGCCTTCTCTCGCTGAGAAAACACTATTTGTGACCTGTAATACAAAAATGCCATAACTTTTGTTCAAAGTGAGTTTTCAGTCAAGTTTCAACCTGAAAGCATAGAAAGATGCATAAACTTGAAGTTACAGCTTGATTTCAGTGAGTTTTCATCAAAATACAGGAGTTCTGCATGAATTGTTCATTTTGGCCTTCTCTCGCTGAGCAAACGCTATTTGTGACCTGCGGCACAGAACAGCCATAACTTTTGTTCAAAGTGAGTTTTCTGTCAAGTTTCAACCTGAAAGCATAGAAAGATGCATAAACTTGAAGTTACAGCTTGATTTCAGTGAGTTTTCATCAAAATACAGGAGTTCTGCATGAAGTGTTCATTTTGGCCTTCTCTCGCTGAGAAAACACTATTTGTGACCTGTGATACAAAAATGCCATAACTTTTGTTCAAAGTGAGTTTTCAGTCAAGTTACAACCTGAAAGCATAGAAAGATGCATAAACTTGAAGTTACAGCTTGATTTCAGTGAGTTTTCATCAAAATACAGGAGTTCTGCATGAAGTGTTCATTTTGGCCTTCTCTCGCTGAGAAAACACTATTTGTGACCTGTGATACAAAAATGCCATAACTTTTGTTCAAAGTGAGTTTTCAGTCAAGTTTCAACCTGAAAGCATAGAAAGATGCATAAACTTGAAGTTACAGCTTGATTTCAGTGAGTTTTCATCAAAATACAGGAGTTCTGCATGAAGTGTTCATTTTGGCCTTCTCTCGCTGAGAAAACACTATTTGTGACCTGTGATACAAAAATGCCATAACTTTTGTTCAAAGTGAGTTTTCAGTCAAGTTTCAACCTGAAAGCATAGAAAGATGCATAAACTTGAAGTTACAGCTTGATTTCAGTGAGTTTTCATCAAAATACAGGAGTTCTGCATGAAGTGTTCATTTTGGCCGTCTCTCGCTGAGAAAACACTATTTGTGACCTGTGATACAAAAATGCCATAACTTTTGTTCAAAGTGAGTTTTCAGTCAAGTTTCAACCTGAAAGCATAGAAAGATGCATAAACTTGAAGTTACAGCTTGATTTCAGTGAGTTTTCATCAAAATACAGGAGTTCTGCATGAAGTGTTCATTTTGGCCTTGTCTCGCTGAGAAAACGCTATTTGTGACCTGCGACACAGAACAGCCATAACCTTTGTTCAAAGTGAGTTTTCAGTCAAGTTTCAACCTGAAAGCATAGAAAGATGCATAAACTTGAAGTTACAGCTTGATTTCAGTGAGTTTTCATCAAAATACAGGAGTTCTGCATGAAGTGTTCATTTTGGCCTTCTCTCGCTGAGAAAACACTATTTGTGACCTGTGATACAAAAATGCCATAACTTTTGTTCAAAGTGAGTTTTCAGTCAAGTTTCAACCTGAAAGCATAGAAAGATGCATAAACTTGAAGTTACAGCTTGATTTCAGTGAGTTTTCATCAAAATACAGGAGTTCTGCATGAAGTGTTCATTTTGGCCTTCTCTCGCTGAGAAAACACTATTTGTGACCTGTGATACAAAAATGCCATAACTTTTGTTCAAAGTGAGTTTTCAGTCAAGTTTCAACCTGAAAGCATAGAAAGATGCATAAACTTGAAGTTACAGCTTGATTTCAGTGAGTTTTCATCAAAATACAGGAGTTCTGCATGAAGTGTTCATTTTGGCCTTCTCTCGCTGAGAAAACGCTATTTGTGACCTGCGACACAGAACAGCCATAACTTTTGTTCAAAGTGAGTTTTCTGTCAAGTTTCAACCTGAAAGCATAGAAAGATGCATAAACTTGAAGTTACAGCTTGATTTCAGTGAGTTTTCATCAAAATACAGGAGTTCTGCATGAAGTGTTCATTTTGGCCTTCTCTCGCTGAGAAAACGCTATTTGTGACCTGCGACACAGAACAGCCATAACTTTTGTTCAAAGTGAGTTTTCTGTCAAGTTTCAACCTGAAAGCATAGAAAGATGCATAAACTTGAAGTTACAGCTTGATTTCAGTGAGTTTTCATCAAAATACAGGAGTTCTGCATGAAGTGTTCATTTTGGCCTTCTCTCGCTGAGAAAACACTATTTGTGACCTGTAATACAAAAATGCCATAACTTTTGTTCAAAGTGAGTTTTCAGTCAAGTTTCAACCTGAAAGCATAGAAAGATGCATAAACTTGAAGTTACAGCTTGATTTCAGTGAGTTTTCATCAAAATACAGGAGTTCTGCATGAAGTGTTCATTTTGGCCTTCTCTCGCTGAGAAAACGCTATTTGTGACCTGCGACACAGAACAGCCATAACTTTTGTTCAAAGTGAGTTTTCTGTCAAGTTTCAACCTGAAAGCATAGAAAGATGCATAAACTTGAAGTTACAGCTTGATTTCAGTGAGTTTTCATCAAAATACAGGAGTGCTGCATGAAGTGTTCATTTTGGCCTTCTCTCGCTGAGAAAACACGATTTGTGACCTGTGATACAAAAATGCCATAACTTTTGTTCAAAGTGAGTTTTCAGTCAAGTTTCAACCTGAAAGCATAGAAAGATGCATAAACTTGAAGTTACAGCTTGATTTCAGTGAGTTTTCATCAAAATACAGGAGTGCTGCATGAAGTGTTCATTTTGGCCTTCTCTCGCTGAGAAAACACTATTTGTGACCTGTGATACAAAAATGCCATAACTTTTGTTCAAAGTGAGTTTTCAGTCAAGTTTCAACCTGAAAGCATAGAAAGATGCATAAATTTGAAGTTACAGCTTGATTTCAGTGAGTTTTCATCAAAATACAGGAGTTCTGCATGAAGTGTTCATTTTGGCCTTCTCTCGCTGAGAAAACACTATTTGTGACCTGTAATACAAAAATGCCATAACTTTTGTTCAAAGTGAGTTTTCAGTCAAGTTTCAACCTGAAAGCATAGAAAGATGCATAAACTTGAAGTTACAGCTTGATTTCAGTGAGTTTTCATCAAAATACAGGAGTTCTGCATGAATTGTTCATTTTGGCCTTCTCTCGCTGAGCAAACGCTATTTGTGACCTGCGGCACAGAACAGCCATAACTTTTGTTCAAAGTGAGTTTTCTGTCAAGTTTCAACCTGAAAGCATAGAAAGATGCATAAACTTGAAGTTACAGCTTGATTTCAGTGAGTTTTCATCAAAATACAGGAGTTCTGCATGAAGTGTTCATTTTGGCCTTCTCTCGCTGAGAAAACACTATTTGTGACCTGTGATACAAAAATGCCATAACTTTTGTTCAAAGTGAGTTTTCAGTCAAGTTACAACCTGAAAGCATAGAAAGATGCATAAACTTGAAGTTACAGCTTGATTTCAGTGAGTTTTCATCAAAATACAGGAGTTCTGCATGAAGTGTTCATTTTGGCCTTCTCTCGCTGAGAAAACACTATTTGTGACCTGTGATACAAAAATGCCATAACTTTTGTTCAAAGTGAGTTTTCAGTCAAGTTTCAACCTGAAAGCATAGAAAGATGCATAAACTTGAAGTTACAGCTTGATTTCAGTGAGTTTTCATCAAAATACAGGAGTTCTGCATGAAGTGTTCATTTTGGCCTTCTCTCGCTGAGAAAACACTATTTGTGACCTGTGATACAAAAATGCCATAACTTTTGTTCAAAGTGAGTTTTCAGTCAAGTTTCAACCTGAAAGCATAGAAAGATGCATAAACTTGAAGTTACAGCTTGATTTCAGTGAGTTTTCATCAAAATACAGGAGTTCTGCATGAAGTGTTCATTTTGGCCGTCTCTCGCTGAGAAAACACTATTTGTGACCTGTGATACAAAAATGCCATAACTTTTGTTCAAAGTGAGTTTTCAGTCAAGTTTCAACCTGAAAGCATAGAAAGATGCATAAACTTGAAGTTACAGCTTGATTTCAGTGAGTTTTCATCAAAATACAGGAGTTCTGCATGAAGTGTTCATTTTGGCCTTGTCTCGCTGAGAAAACGCTATTTGTGACCTGCGACACAGAACAGCCATAACCTTTGTTCAAAGTGAGTTTTCAGTCAAGTTTCAACCTGAAAGCATAGAAAGATGCATAAACTTGAAGTTACAGCTTGATTTCAGTGAGTTTTCATCAAAATACAGGAGTTCTGCATGAAGTGTTCATTTTGGCCTTCTCTCGCTGAGAAAACACTATTTGTGACCTGTGATACAAAAATGCCATAACTTTTGTTCAAAGTGAGTTTTCAGTCAAGTTTCAACCTGAAAGCATAGAAAGATGCATAAACTTGAAGTTACAGCTTGATTTCAGTGAGTTTTCATCAAAATACAGGAGTTCTGCATGAAGTGTTCATTTTGGCCTTCTCTCGCTGAGAAAACACTATTTGTGACCTGTGATACAAAAATGCCATAACTTTTGTTCAAAGTGAGTTTTCAGTCAAGTTTCAACCTGAAAGCATAGAAAGATGCATAAACTTGAAGTTACAGCTTGATTTCAGTGAGTTTTCATCAAAATACAGGAGTTCTGCATGAAGTGTTCATTTTGGCCTTCTCTCGCTGAGAAAACGCTATTTGTGACCTGCGACACAGAACAGCCATAACTTTTGTTCAAAGTGAGTTTTCTGTCAAGTTTCAACCTGAAAGCATAGAAAGATGCATAAACTTGAAGTTACAGCTTGATTTCAGTGAGTTTTCATCAAAATACAGGAGTTCTGCATGAAGTGTTCATTTTGGCCTTCTCTCGCTGAGAAAACGCTATTTGTGACCTGCGACACAGAACAGCCATAACTTTTGTTCAAAGTGAGTTTTCTGTCAAGTTTCAACCTGAAAGCATAGAAAGATGCATAAACTTGAAGTTACAGCTTGATTTCAGTGAGTTTTCATCAAAATACAGGAGTTCTGCATGAAGTGTTCATTTTGGCCTTCTCTCGCTGAGAAAACGCTATTTGTGACCTGCGACACAGAACAGCCATAACTTTTGTTCAAAGTGAGTTTTCTGTCAAGTTTCAACCTGAAAGCATAGAAAGATGCATAAACTTGAAGTTACAGCTTGATTTCAGTGAGTTTTCATCAAAATACAGGAGTTCTGCATGAAGTGTTCATTTTGGCCTTCTCTCGCTGAGAAAACACTATTTGTGACCTGTAATACAAAAATGCCATAACTTTTGTTCAAAGTGAGTTTTCAGTCAAGTTTCAACCTGAAAGCATAGAAAGATGCATAAACTTGAAGTTACAGCTTGATTTCAGTGAGTTTTCATCAAAATACAGGAGTTCTGCATGAAGTGTTCATTTTGGCCTTCTCTCGCTGAGAAAACGCTATTTGTGACCTGCGACACAGAACAGCCATAACTTTTGTTCAAAGTGAGTTTTCTGTCAAGTTTCAACCTGAAAGCATAGAAAGATGCATAAACTTGAAGTTACAGCTTGATTTCAGTGAGTTTTCATCAAAATACAGGAGTGCTGCATGAAGTGTTCATTTTGGCCTTCTCTCGCTGAGAAAACACGATTTGTGACCTGTGATACAAAAATGCCATAACTTTTGTTCAAAGTGAGTTTTCAGTCAAGTTTCAACCTGAAAGCATAGAAAGATGCATAAACTTGAAGTTACAGCTTGATTTCAGTGAGTTTTCATCAAAATACAGGAGTGCTGCATGAAGTGTTCATTTTGGCCTTCTCTCGCTGAGAAAACACTATTTGTGACCTGTGATACAAAAATGCCATAACTTTTGTTCAAAGTGAGTTTTCAGTCAAGTTTCAACCTGAAAGCATAGAAAGATGCATAAATTTGAAGTTACAGCTTGATTTCAGTGAGTTTTCATCAAAATACAGGAGTTCTGCATGAAGTGTTCATTTTGGCCTTCTCTCGCTGAGAAAACACTATTTGTGACCTGTAATACAAAAATGCCATAACTTTTGTTCAAAGTGAGTTTTCAGTCAAGTTTCAACCTGAAAGCATAGAAAGATGCATAAACTTGAAGTTACAGCTTGATTTCAGTGAGTTTTCATCAAAATACAGGAGTTCTGCATGAATTGTTCATTTTGGCCTTCTCTCGCTGAGCAAACGCTATTTGTGACCTGCGGCACAGAACAGCCATAACTTTTGTTCAAAGTGAGTTTTCTGTCAAGTTTCAACCTGAAAGCATAGAAAGATGCATAAACTTGAAGTTACAGCTTGATTTCAGTGAGTTTTCATCAAAATACAGGAGTTCTGCATGAAGTGTTCATTTTGGCCTTCTCTCGCTGAGAAAACACTATTTGTGACCTGTGATACAAAAATGCCATAACTTTTGTTCAAAGTGAGTTTTCAGTCAAGTTACAACCTGAAAGCATAGAAAGATGCATAAACTTGAAGTTACAGCTTGATTTCAGTGAGTTTTCATCAAAATACAGGAGTTCTGCATGAAGTGTTCATTTTGGCCTTCTCTCGCTGAGAAAACACTATTTGTGACCTGTGATACAAAAATGCCATAACTTTTGTTCAAAGTGAGTTTTCAGTCAAGTTTCAACCTGAAAGCATAGAAAGATGCATAAACTTGAAGTTACAGCTTGATTTCAGTGAGTTTTCATCAAAATACAGGAGTTCTGCATGAAGTGTTCATTTTGGCCTTCTCTCGCTGAGAAAACACTATTTGTGACCTGTGATACAAAAATGCCATAACTTTTGTTCAAAGTGAGTTTTCAGTCAAGTTTCAACCTGAAAGCATAGAAAGATGCATAAACTTGAAGTTACAGCTTGATTTCAGTGAGTTTTCATCAAAATACAGGAGTTCTGCATGAAGTGTTCATTTTGGCCGTCTCTCGCTGAGAAAACACTATTTGTGACCTGTGATACAAAAATGCCATAACTTTTGTTCAAAGTGAGTTTTCAGTCAAGTTTCAACCTGAAAGCATAGAAAGATGCATAAACTTGAAGTTACAGCTTGATTTCAGTGAGTTTTCATCAAAATACAGGAGTTCTGCATGAAGTGTTCATTTTGGCCTTGTCTCGCTGAGAAAACGCTATTTGTGACCTGCGACACAGAACAGCCATAACCTTTGTTCAAAGTGAGTTTTCAGTCAAGTTTCAACCTGAAAGCATAGAAAGATGCATAAACTTGAAGTTACAGCTTGATTTCAGTGAGTTTTCATCAAAATACAGGAGTTCTGCATGAAGTGTTCATTTTGGCCTTCTCTCGCTGAGAAAACACTATTTGTGACCTGTGATACAAAAATGCCATAACTTTTGTTCAAAGTGAGTTTTCAGTCAAGTTTCAACCTGAAAGCATAGAAAGATGCATAAACTTGAAGTTACAGCTTGATTTCAGTGAGTTTTCATCAAAATACAGGAGTTCTGCATGAAGTGTTCATTTTGGCCTTCTCTCGCTGAGAAAACACTATTTGTGACCTGTGATACAAAAATGCCATAACTTTTGTTCAAAGTGAGTTTTCAGTCAAGTTTCAACCTGAAAGCATAGAAAGATGCATAAACTTGAAGTTACAGCTTGATTTCAGTGAGTTTTCATCAAAATACAGGAGTTCTGCATGAAGTGTTCATTTTGGCCTTCTCTCGCTGAGAAAACGCTATTTGTGACCTGCGACACAGAACAGCCATAACTTTTGTTCAAAGTGAGTTTTCTGTCAAGTTTCAACCTGAAAGCATAGAAAGATGCATAAACTTGAAGTTACAGCTTGATTTCAGTGAGTTTTCATCAAAATACAGGAGTTCTGCATGAAGTGTTCATTTTGGCCTTCTCTCGCTGAGAAAACGCTATTTGTGACCTGCGACACAGAACAGCCATAACTTTTGTTCAAAGTGAGTTTTCTGTCAAGTTTCAACCTGAAAGCATAGAAAGATGCATAAACTTGAAGTTACAGCTTGATTTCAGTGAGTTTTCATCAAAATACAGGAGTTCTGCATGAAGTGTTCATTTTGGCCTTCTCTCGCTGAGAAAACACTATTTGTGACCTGTGATACAAAAATGCCATAACTTTTGTTCAAAGTGAGTTTTCAGTCAAGTTTCAACCTGAAAGCATAGAAAGATGCATAAACTTGAAGTTACAGCTTGATTTCAGTGAGTTTTCATCAAAATACAGGAGTGCTGCATGAAGTGTTCATTTTGGCCTTCTCTCGCTGAGAAAACACGATTTGTGACGTGTGATACAAAAATGCCATAACTTTTGTTCAAAGTGAGTTTTCAGTCAAGTTTCAACCTGAAAGCATAGAAAGATGCATAAACTTGAAGTTACAGCTTGATTTCAGTGAGTTTTCATCAAAATACAGGAGTGCTGCATGAAGTGTTCATTTTGGCCTTCTCTCGCTGAGAAAACACTATTTGTGACCTGTGATACAAAAATTCCATAACTTTTGTTCAAAGTGAGTTTTCAGTCAAGTTTCAACCTGAAAGCATAGAAAGATGAATAAATTTGAAGTTACAGCTTGATTTCAGTGAGTTTTCATCAAAATACAGGAGTTCTGCATGAAGTGTTCATTTTGGCCTTCTCTCGCTGAGAAAACACTATTTGTGACCTGTAATACAAAAATGCCATAACTTTTGTTCAAAGTGAGTTTTCAGTCAAGTTTCAACCTGAAAGCATAGAAAGATGCATAAACTTGAAGTTACAGCTTGATTTCAGTGAGTTTTCATCAAAATACAGGAGTTCTGCATGAAGTGTTCATTTTGGCCTTCTCTCGCTGAGAAAACGCTATTTGTGACCTGCGACACAGAACAGCCATAACTTTTGTTCAAAGTGAGTTTTCTGTCAAGTTTCAACCTGAAAGCATAGAAAGATGCATAAACTTGAAGTTACAGCTTGATTTCAGTGAGTTTTCATCAAAATACAGGAGTGCTGCATGAAGTGTTCATTTTGGCCTTCTCTCGCTGAGAAAACACGATTTGTGACCTGTGATACAAAAATGCCATAACTTTTGTTCAAAGTGAGTTTTCAGTCAAGTTTCAACCTGAAAGCATAGAAAGATGCATAAACTTGAAGTTACAGCTTGATTTCAGTGAGTTTTCATCAAAATACAGGAGTGCTGCATGAAGTGTTCATTTTGGCCTTCTCTCGCTGAGAAAACACTATTTGTGACCTGTGATACAAAAATGCCATAACTTTTGTTCAAAGTGAGTTTTCAGTCAAGTTTCAACCTGAAAGCATAGAAAGATGCATAAATTTGAAGTTACAGCTTGATTTCAGTGAGTTTTCATCAAAATACAGGAGTTCTGCATGAAGTGTTCATTTTGGCCTTCTCTCGCTGAGAAAACACTATTTGTGACCTGTAATACAAAAATGCCATAACTTTTGTTCAAAGTGAGTTTTCAGTCAAGTTTCAACCTGAAAGCATAGAAAGATGCATAAACTTGAAGTTACAGCTTGATTTCAGTGAGTTTTCATCAAAATACAGGAGTTCTGCATGAATTGTTCATTTTGGCCTTCTCTCGCTGAGCAAACGCTATTTGTGACCTGCGGCACAGAACAGCCATAACTTTTGTTCAAAGTGAGTTTTCTGTCAAGTTTCAACCTGAAAGCATAGAAAGATGCATAAACTTGAAGTTACAGCTTGATTTCAGTGAGTTTTCATCAAAATACAGGAGTTCTGCATGAAGTGTTCATTTTGGCCTTCTCTCGCTGAGAAAACACTATTTGTGACCTGTGATACAAAAATGCCATAACTTTTGTTCAAAGTGAGTTTTCAGTCAAGTTACAACCTGAAAGCATAGAAAGATGCATAAACTTGAAGTTACAGCTTGATTTCAGTGAGTTTTCATCAAAATACAGGAGTTCTGCATGAAGTGTTCATTTTGGCCTTCTCTCGCTGAGAAAACACTATTTGTGACCTGTGATACAAAAATGCCATAACTTTTGTTCAAAGTGAGTTTTCAGTCAAGTTTCAACCTGAAAGCATAGAAAGATGCATAAACTTGAAGTTACAGCTTGATTTCAGTGAGTTTTCATCAAAATACAGGAGTTCTGCATGAAGTGTTCATTTTGGCCTTCTCTCGCTGAGAAAACACTATTTGTGACCTGTGATACAAAAATGCCATAACTTTTGTTCAAAGTGAGTTTTCAGTCAAGTTTCAACCTGAAAGCATAGAAAGATGCATAAACTTGAAGTTACAGCTTGATTTCAGTGAGTTTTCATCAAAATACAGGAGTTCTGCATGAAGTGTTCATTTTGGCCTTGTCTCGCTGAGAAAACACTATTTGTGACCTGTGATACAAAAATGCCATAACTTTTGTTCAAAGTGAGTTTTCAGTCAAGTTTCAACCTGAAAGCATAGAAAGATGCATAAACTTGAAGTTACAGCTTGATTTCAGTGAGTTTTCATCAAAATACAGGAGTTCTGCATGAAGTGTTCATTTTGGCCTTGTCTCGCTGAGAAAACGCTATTTGTGACCTGCGACACAGAACAGCCATAACCTTTGTTCAAAGTGAGTTTTCAGTCAAGTTTCAACCTGAAAGCATAGAAAGATGCATAAACTTGAAGTTACAGCTTGATTTCAGTGAGTTTTCATCAAAATACAGGAGTTCTGCATGAAGTGTTCATTTTGGCCTTCTCTCGCTGAGAAAACACTATTTGTGACCTGTGATACAAAAATGCCATAACTTTTGTTCAAAGTGAGTTTTCAGTCAAGTTTCAACCTGAAAGCATAGAAAGATGCATAAACTTGAAGTTACAGCTTGATTTCAGTGAGTTTTCATCAAAATACAGGAGTTCTGCATGAAGTGTTCATTTTGGCCTTCTCTCGCTGAGAAAACACTATTTGTGACCTGTGATACAAAAATGCCATAACTTTTGTTCAAAGTGAGTTTTCAGTCAAGTTTCAACCTGAAAGCATAGAAAGATGCATAAACTTGAAGTTACAGCTTGATTTCAGTGAGTTTTCATCAAAATACAGGAGTTCTGCATGAAGTGTTCATTTTGGCCTTCTCTCGCTGAGAAAACGCTATTTGTGACCTGCGACACAGAACAGCCATAACTTTTGTTCAAAGTGAGTTTTCTGTCAAGTTTCAACCTGAAAGCATAGAAAGATGCATAAACTTGAAGTTACAGCTTGATTTCAGTGAGTTTTCATCAAAATACAGGAGTGCTGCATGAAGTGTTCATTTTGGCCTTCTCTCGCTGAGAAAACACGATTTGTGACCTGTGATACAAAAATGCCATAACTTTTGTTCAAAGTGAGTTTTCAGTCAAGTTTCAACCTGAAAGCATAGAAAGATGCATAAACTTGAAGTTACAGCTTGATTTCAGTGAGTTTTCATCAAAATACAGGAGTGCTGCATGAAGTGTTCATTTTGGCCTTCTCTCGCTGAGAAAACACTATTTGTGACCTGTGATACAAAAATGCCATAACTTTTGTTCAAAGTGAGTTTTCAGTCAAGTTTCAACCTGAAAGCATAGAAAGATGCATAAATTTGAAGTTACAGCTTGATTTCAGTGAGTTTTCATCAAAATACAGGAGTTCTGCATGAAGTGTTCATTTTGGCCTTCTCTCGCTGAGAAAACACTATTTGTGACCTGTAATACAAAAATGCCATAACTTTTGTTCAAAGTGAGTTTTCAGTCAAGTTTCAACCTGAAAGCATAGAAAGATGCATAAACTTGAAGTTACAGCTTGATTTCAGTGAGTTTTCATCAAAATACAGGAGTTCTGCATGAATTGTTCATTTTGGCCTTCTCTCGCTGAGAAAACGCTATTTGTGACCTGCGGCACAGAACAGCCATAACTTTTGTTCAAAGTGAGTTTTCTGTCAAGTTTCAACCTGAAAGCATAGAAAGATGCATAAACTTGAAGTTACAGCTTGATTTCAGTGAGTTTTCATCAAAATACAGGAGTTCTGCATGAAGTGTTCATTTTGGCCTTCTCTCGCTGAGAAAACACTATTTGTGACCTGTGATACAAAAATGCCATAACTTTTGTTCAAAGTGAGTTTTCAGTCAAGTTACAACCTGAAAGCATAGAAAGATGCATAAACTTGAAGTTACAGCTTGATTTCAGTGAGTTTTCATCAAAATACAGGAGTTCTGCATGAAGTGTTCATTTTGGCCTTCTCTCGCTGAGAAAACACTATTTGTGACCTGTGATACAAAAATGCCATAACTTTTGTTCAAAGTGAGTTTTCAGTCAAGTTTCAACCTGAAAGCATAGAAAGATGCATAAACTTGAAGTTACAGCTTGATTTCAGTGAGTTTTCATCAAAATACAGGAGTTCTGCATGAAGTGTTCATTTTGGCCTTCTCTCGCTGAGAAAACACTATTTGTGACCTGTGATACAAAAATGCCATAACTTTTGTTCAAAGTGAGTTTTCAGTCAAGTTTCAACCTGAAAGCATAGAAAGATGCATAAACTTGAAGTTACAGCTTGATTTCAGTGAGTTTTCATCAAAATACAGGAGTTCTGCATGAAGTGTTCATTTTGGCCGTCTCTCGCTGAGAAAACACTATTTGTGACCTGTGATACAAAAATGCCATAACTTTTGTTCAAAGTGAGTTTTCAGTCAAGTTTCAACCTGAAAGCATAGAAAGATGCATAAACTTGAAGTTACAGCTTGATTTCAGTGAGTTTTCATCAAAATACAGGAGTTCTGCATGAAGTGTTCATTTTGGCCTTGTCTCGCTGAGAAAACGCTATTTGTGACCTGCGACACAGAACAGCCATAACCTTTGTTCAAAGTGAGTTTTCAGTCAAGTTTCAACCTGAAAGCATAGAAAGATGCATAAACTTGAAGTTACAGCTTGATTTCAGTGAGTTTTCATCAAAATACAGGAGTTCTGCATGAAGTGTTCATTTTGGCCTTCTCTCGCTGAGAAAACACTATTTGTGACCTGTGATACAAAAATGCCATAACTTTTGTTCAAAGTGAGTTTTCAGTCAAGTTTCAACCTGAAAGCATAGAAAGATGCATAAACTTGAAGTTACAGCTTGATTTCAGTGAGTTTTCATCAAAATACAGGAGTTCTGCATGAAGTGTTCATTTTGGCCTTCTCTCGCTGAGAAAACACTATTTGTGACCTGTGATACAAAAATGCCATAACTTTTGTTCAAAGTGAGTTTTCAGTCAAGTTTCAACCTGAAAGCATAGAAAGATGCATAAACTTGAAGTTACAGCTTGATTTCAGTGAGTTTTCATCAAAATACAGGAGTTCTGCATGAAGTGTTCATTTTGGCCTTGTCTCGCTGAGAAAACGCTATTTGTGACCTGCGACACAGAACAGCCATAACTTTTTTTCAAAGTGAGTTTTCAGTCAAGTTTCAACCTGAAAGCATAGAAAGATGCATAAACTTGAAGTTACAGCTTGATTTCAGTGAGTTTTCATCAAAATACAGGAGTTCTGCATGAAGTGTTCATTTTGGCCTTCTCTCGCTGAGAAAACACTATTTGTGACCTGTGATACAAAATTGCCATAACTTTTGTTCAAAGTGAGTTTTCAGTCAAGTTTCAACCTGAAAGCATAGAAAGATGCATAAACTTGAAGTTACAGCTTGATTTCAGTGAGTTTTCATCAAAATACAGGAGTTCTGCATGAAGTGTTCATTTTGGCCTTCTCTCGCTGAGAAAACACTATTTGTGACCTGTGATACAAAAATGCCATAACTTTTGTTCAAAGTGAGTTTTCAGTCAAGTTTCAACCTGAAAGCATAGAAAGATGCATAAACTTGAAGTTACAGCTTGATTTCAGTGAGTTTTCATCAAAATACAGGAGTTCTGCATGAAGTGTTCATTTTGGCCTTCTCTCGCTGAGAAAACACTATTTGTGACCTGTGATACAAAAATGCCATAACTTTTGTTCAAAGTGAGTTTTCAGTCAAGTTTCAACCTGAAAGCATAGAAAGATGCATAAACTTGAAGTTACAGCTTGATTTCAGTGAGTTTTCATCAAAATACAGGAGTTCTGCATGAAGTGTTCATTTTGGCCTTCTCTCGCTGAGAAAACACTATTTGTGACCTGTGATACAAAAATGCCATAACTTTTGTTCAAAGTGAGTTTTCAGTCAAGTTTCAACCTGAAAGCATAGAAAGATGCATAAACTTGAAGTTACAGCTTGATTTCAGTGAGTTTTCATCAAAATACAGGAGTTCTGCATGAAGTGTTCATTTTGGCCTTCTCTCGCTGAGAAAACACTATTTGTGACCTGTGATACAAAAATGCCATAACTTTTGTTCAAAGTGAGTTTTCAGTCAAGTTTCAACCTGAAAGCATAGAAAGATGCATAAACTTGAAGTTACAGCTTGATTTCAGTGAGTTTTCATCAAAATACAGGAGTTCTGCATTAAGTGTTCATTTTGGCCTTCTCTCGCTGAGAAAACGCTATTTGTGACCTGCGACACAGAACAGCCATAACTTTTGTTCAAAGTGAGTTTTCTGTCAAGTTTCAACCTGAAAGCATAGAAAGATGCATAAACTTGAAGTTACAGCTTGATTTCAGTGAGTTTTCATCAAAATACAGGAGTTCTGCATGAAGTGTTCATTTTGGCCTTCTCTCGCTGAGAAAACACTATTTGTGACCTGTGATACAAAAATACCATAACTTTTGTTCAAAGTGAGTTTTCAGTCAAGTTTCAACCTGAAAGCATAGAAAGATGCATAAACTTGAAGTTACAGCTTGATTTCAGTGAGTTTTCATCAAAATACAGGAGTGCTGCATGAAGTGTTCATTTTGGCCTTCTCTCGCTGAGAAAACACGATTTGTGACCTGTGATACAAAAATGCCATAACTTTTGTTCAAAGTGAGTTTTCAGTCAAGTTTCAACCTGAAAGCATAGAAAGATGCATAAACTTGAAGTTACAGCTTGATTTCAGTGAGTTTTCATCAAAATACAGGAGTGCTGCATGAAGTGTTCATTTTGGCCTTCTCTCGCTGAGAAAACACTATTTGTGACCTGTGATACAAAAATGCCATAACTTTAATTCAAAGTGAGTTTTCATTCAAGTTTCAACCTGAAAGCATAGAAAGATGCATAAACTTGAAGTTACAGCTTGATTTCAGTGAGTTTTCATCAAAATACAGGAGTTCTGCATGAAGTGTTCATTTTGGCCTTCTCTCGCTGAGAAAACACTATTTGTGACCTGTGATACAAAAATTCCATAACTTTTGTTCAAAGTGAGTTTTCAGTCAAGTTTCAACCTGAAAGCATAGAAAGATGCATAAATTTGAAGTTACAGCTTGATTTCAGTGAGTTTTCATCAAAATACAGGAGTTCTGCATGAAGTGTTCATTTTGGCCTTCTCTCGCTGAGAAAACACTATTTGTGACCTGTAATTCAAAAATGCCATAACTTTTGTTCAAAGTGAGTTTTCAGTCAAGTTTCAACCTGAAAGCATAGAAAGATGCATAAACTTGAAGTTACAGCTTGATTTCAGTGAGTTTTCATCAAAATACAGGAGTTCTGCATGAAGTGTTCATTTTGGCCTTCTCTTGCTGAGAAAACACTATTTGTGACCTGTGATACAAAAATGCCATAACTTTTGTTCAAAGTGAGTTTTCAGTCAAGTTTCAACCTGAAAGCATAGAAAGATGCATAAACTTGAAGTTACAGCTTGATTTCAGTGAGTTTTCATCAAAATACAGGAGTTCTGCATGAAGTGTTCATTTTGGCCTTCTCTCGCTGAGAAAACACTATTTGTGACCTGTGATACAAAAATGCCATAACTTTTGTTCAAAATGAGTTTTCAGTCAAGTTTCAACCTGAAAGCATAGAAAGATGCATAAACTTGAAGTTACAGCTTGATTTCAGTGAGTTTTCATCAAAATACAGGAGTTCTGCATGAAGTGTTCATTTTGGCCTTCTCTCGCTGAGAAAACGCTATTTGTGACCTGCGACACAGAACAGCCATAACTTTTGTTCAAAGTGAGTTTTCTGTCAAGTTTCAACCTGAAAGCATAGAAAGATGCATAAACTTGAAGTTACAGCTTGATTTCAGTGAGTTTTCATCAAAATACAGGAGTTCTGCATGAAGTGTTCATTTTGGCCTTCTCTTGATGAGAAAACACTATTTGTGACCTGTGATACAAAAATGCCATAACTTTTGTTCAAAGTGAGTTTTCAGTCAAGTTTCAACCTGAAAGCATAGAAAGATGCATAAACTTGAAGTTACAGCTTGATTTCAGTGAGTTTTCATCAAAATACAGGAGTTCTGCATGAAGTGTTCATTTTGGCCTTCTCTCGCTGAGAAAACACTATTTGTGACCTGTGATACAAAAATGCCATAACTTTTGTTCAAAGTGAGTTTTCAGTCAAGTTTCAACCTGAAAGCATAGAAAGATGCATAAACTTGAAGTTACAGCTTGATTTCAGTGAGTTTTCATCAAAATACAGGAGTTCTGCATGAAGTGTTCATTTTGGCCTTCTCTCGCTGAGAAAACACTATTTGTGACCTGCGACACAGAACAGCCATAACTTTTGTTCAAAGTGAGTTTTCTGTCAAGTTTAAACCTGAAAGCATAGAAAGATGCATAAACTTGAAGTTACAGCTTGATTTCAGTGAGTTTTCATCAAAATACAGGAGTTCTGCATGAAGTGTTCATTTTGGCCTTCTCTCGCTGAGAAAACACTATTTGTGACCTGTGATACAAAAATGCCATAACTTTTGTTCAAAGTGAGTTTTCAGTCAAGTTTCAACCTGAAAGCATAGAAAGATGCATAAACTTGAAGTTACAGCTTGATTTCAGTGAGTTTTCATCAAAATACAGGAGTGCTGCATGAAGTGTTCATTTTGGCCTTCTCTCGCTGAGAAAACACTATTTGTGACCTGTGATACAAAAATGCCATAACTTTAATTCAAAGTGAGTTTTCATTCAAGTTTCAACCTGAAAGCATAGAAAGATGCATAAACTTGAAGTTACAGCTTGATTTCAGTGAGTTTTCATCAAAATACAGGAGTTCTGCATGAAGTGTTCATTTTGGCCTTCTTTCGCGGAGAAAACACTATTTGTGACCTGTGATACAAAGATGCCATAACTTTTGTTCAAAGTGAGTTTTCAGTCAAGTTTCAACCTGAAAGCATAGAAAGATGCATAAACTTGAAGTTACAGCTTGATTTCAGTGAGTTTTCATCAAAATATAGGAGTTCTGCATGAAGTGTTCATTTTGGCCTTCTCTCGCTGAGAAAACACTATTTTTGACCTGTGATACAAAAATGCCATAACTTTTGTTCAAAGTGAGTTTTCAGTCAAGTTTCAACCTGAAAGCATAGAAAGATGCATAAACTTGAAGTTACAGCTTGATTTCAGTGAGTTTTCATCAAAATACAGGAGTTCTGCATGAAGTGTTCATTTTGGCCTTCTCTCGCTGAGAAAACACTATTTGTGACCTGTGATACAAAAATGCCATAACTTTTGTTCAAAGTGAGTTTTCAGTCAAGTTTCAACCTGAAAGCATAGAAAGATGCATAAACTTGAAGTTACAGCTTGATTTCAGTGAGTTTTCATCAAAATACAGGAGTTCTGCATGAGGTGTTCATTTTGGCCTTGTCTCGCTGAGAAAACGCTATTTGTGACCTGCGACACAGAACAGCCATAACCTTTGTTCAAAGTGTGTTTTCAGTCAAGTTTCAACCTGAAAGCATAGAAAAATGCACAAACTTGAAGTTACAGCTTGATTTCAGTGAGTTTTCATCAAAATACAGGAGTTCTGCATGAAGTGTTCATTTTGGCCTTCTCTCGCTGAGAAAACACTATTTGTGACCTGTGATACAAAAATGCCATAACTTTTGTTCAAAGTGAGTTTTCAGTCAAGTTTCAACCTGAAAGCATAGAAAGATGCATAATCTTGAAGTTACAGCTTGATTTCAGTGAGTTTTCATCAAAATACAGGAGTTCTGCATGAAGTGTTCATTTTGGCCTTGTCTCGCTGAGAAAACACTATTTGTGACCTGTGATACAAAAATGCCATAACTTTTGTTCAAAGTGAGTTTTCAGTCAAGTTTCAACCTGAAAGCATAGAAAGATGCATAAACTTGAAGTTACAGCTTGATTTCAGTGAGTTTTCATCAAAATACAGGAGTTCTGCATGAAGTGTTCATTTTGGCCTTCTCTCGCTGAGAAAACGCTATTTGTGACCTGCGACACAGAACAGCCATAACTTTTGTTCAAAGTGAGTTTTCTGTCAAGTTTCAACCTGAAAGCATAGAAAGATGCATAAACTTGAAGTTACAGCTTGATTTCAGTGAGTTTTCATCAAAATACAGGAGTTCTGCATGAAGTGTTCATTTTGGCCTTCTCTCGCGGAGAAAACACTATTTGTGACCTGTGATACAAAAATGCCATAACTTTTGTTCAAAGTGAGTTTTCAGTCAAGTTTCAACCTGAAAGCATAGAAAGATGCATAAACTTGAAGTTACAGCTTGATTTCAGTGAGTTTTCATCAAAATACAGGAGTTCTGCATGAAGTGTTCATTTTGGCCTTGTCTCGCTGAGAAAACGCTATTTGTGACCTGCGACACAGAACAGCCATAACTTTTTTTCAAAGTGAGTTTTCAGTCAAGTTTCAACCTGAAAGCATAGAAAGATGCATAAACTTGAAGTTACAGCTTGATTTCAGTGAGTTTTCATCGAAATACAGGAGTTCTGCATGAAGTGTTCATTTTGGCCTTCTCTCGCTGAGAAAACACTATTTGTGACCTGTGATACAAAAATGCCATAACTTTTGTTCAAAGTGAGTTTTCAGTCAAGTTTCAACCTGAAAGCATAGAAAGATGCATAAACTTGAAGTTACAGCTTGATTTCAGTGAGTTTTCATCAAAATACAGGAGTTCTGCATGAAGTGTTCATTTTGGCCTTCTCTCGCTGAGAAAACACTATTTGTGACCTGTGATACAAAAATTCCATAACTTTTGTTCAAAGTGAGTTTTCAGTCAAGTTTCAACCTGAAAGCATAGAAAGATGCATAAACTTGAAGTTACAGCTTGATTTCAGTGAGTTTTCATCAAAATACAGGAGTTCTGCATGAAGTGTTCATTTTGGCCTTCTCTCGCTGAGAAAACACTATTTGTGACCTGTGATACAAAAATGCCATAACTTTTGTTCAAAGTGAGTTTTCTGTCAAGTTTCAACCTGAAAGCATAGAAAGATGCAAAAACTTGAAGTTACAGCTTGATTTCAGTGAGTTTTCATCAAAATACAGGAGTTCTGCATGAAGTGTTCATTTTGGCCTTCTCTCGCTGAGAAAACACTATTTGTGACCTGTGATACAAAAATGCCATAACTTTTGTTCAAAGTGAGTTTTCAGTCAAGTTTCAACCTGAAAGCATAGAAAGATGCATAAACTTGAAGTTACAGCTTGATTTCAGTGAGTTTTCATCAAAATACAGGAGTTCTGCATGAAGTGTTCATTTTGGCCTTGTCTCGCTGAGAAAACGCTATTTGTGACCTGCGACACAGAACAGCCATAACTTTTTTTCAAAGTGAGTTTTCAGTCAAGTTTCAACCTGAAAGCATAGAAAGATGCATAAACTTGAAGTTACAGCTTGATTTCAGTGAGTTTTCATCAAAATACAGGAGTTCTGCATGAAGTGTTCATTTTGGCCGTCTCTCGCTGAGAAAACACTATTTGTGACCTGTGATACAAAAATGCCATAACTTTTTTTCAAAGTGAGTTTTCTGTCAAGTTTCCACCTGAAAGCATAGAAAGATGAACAAACTTGAAGTTACAGCTTGATTTCAGTGAGTTTTCATCAAAATACAGGAGTTCTGCATGAAGTGTTCATTTTGGCCTTCTCTCGCTGAGAAAACACTATTTGTGACCTGTGATACAAAAATGCCATAACTTTTGTTCAAAGTGAGTTTTCAGTCAAGTTTCAACCTGAAAGCATAGAAAGATGCATAAACTTGAAGTTACAGCTTGATTTCAGTGAGTTTTCATAAAAATACAGGAGTTCTTCATGAAGTGTTCATTTTGGCCTTCTCTCGCTGAGAAAACACTATTTGTGACCTGTGATACAAAAATGCCATAACTTTTGTTCAAAGTGAGTTTTCAGTCAAGTTTCAACCTGAAAGCATAGAAAGATGCATAAACTTGAAGTTACAGCTTGATTTCAGTGAGTTTTCATCAAAATACAGGAGTTCTGCATGAAGTGTTCATTTTGGCCTTCTCTCGCTGAGAAAACACTATTTGTGACCTGTGATACAAAAATGCCATAACTTTTGTTCAAAGTGAGTTTTCAGTCAAGTTTCAACCTGAAAGCATAGAAAGATGCATAAACTTGAAGTTACAGCTTGATTTCAGTGAGTTTTCATCAAAATACAGGAGTTCTGCATGAAGTGTTCATTTTGGCCTTCTCTCGCTGAGAAAACGCTATTTTTGACCTGCGACACAGAACAGCCATAACTTTTGTTCAAAGTTAGTATTCTGTCAAGTTTCAACCTGAAAGCATAGAAAGATGCATAAACTTGAAGTTACAGCTTGATTTCAGTGAGTTTTCATAAAATACAGGAGTTCTGCATGAAGTGTTCATTTTGGCCATCTCTCGCTGAGAAAACACTATTTGTGACCTGTGATACAAAAATGCCATAACTTTTGTTCAAAGTGAGTTTTCTGTCAAGTTTTAACCTGAAAGCATAGAAAGATGCATAAACTTGAAGTTACAGCTTGATTTCAGTGAGTTTTCATCAAAATACAGGAGTTCTGCATGAAGTGTTCATTTTGGCCTTCTCTCGCTGAGAAAACACTATTTGTGACCTGTGATACAAAAATGCCATAACTTTTGTTCAAAGTGAGTTTTCAGTCAAGTTTCAACCTGAAAGCATAGAAAGATGCATAAACTTGAAGTTACAGCTTGATTTCAGTGAGTTTTCATCAAAATACAGGAGTTCTGCATGAAGTGTTCATTTTGGCCTTCTCTCGCTGAGAAAACGCTATTTTTGACCTGCGACACAGAACAGCCATAACTTTTGTTCAAAGTGAGTTTTCTGTCAAGTTTCAACCTGAAAGCATAGAAAGATGCATAAACTTGAAGTTACAGCTTGATTTCAGTGAGTTTTCATCAAAATACAGGAGTTCTGCATGAAGTGTTCATTTTGGCCTTCTCTCGCTGAGAAAACACTATTTGTGACCTGTGATACAAAAATGCCATAACTTTTGTTCAAAGTGAGTTTTCTGTCAAGATTTAACCTGAAAGCATAGAAAGATGCATAAACTTGAAGTTACAGCTTGATTTCAGTGAGTTTTCATTAAAATACAGGAGTTCTGCATGAAGTGTTCATTTTGGCCTTCTCTCGCTGAGAAAACGCTATTTTTGACCTGCGACACAGAACAGCCATAACTTTTGTTCAAAGTTAGTATTCTGTCAAGTTTCAACCTGAAAGCATAGAAAGATGCATAAACTTGAAGTTACAGCTTGATTTCAGTGAGTTTTCATAAAATACAGGAGTTCTGCATGAAGTGTTCATTTTGGCCTTCTCTCGCTGAGAAAACACTATTTGTGACCTGTGATACAAAAATGCCATAACTTTTGTTCAAAGTGAGTTTTCTGTCAAGTTTTAACCTGAAAGCATAGAAAGATGCATAAACTTGAAGTTACAGCTTGATTTCAGTGAGTTTTCATCAAAATACAGGAGTTCTGCATGAAGTGTTCATTTTGGCCTTCTCTCGCTGAGAAAACACTATTTGTGACCTGTGATACAAAAATGCCATAACTTTTGTTCAAAGTGAGTTTTCAGTCAAGTTTCAACCTGAAAGCATAGAAAGATGCATAAACTTGAAGTTACAGCTTGATTTCAGTGAGTTTTCATCAAAATACAGGAGTTCTGCATGAAGTGTTCATTTTGGCCTTCTCTCGCTGAGAAAACGCTATTTTTGACCTGCGACACAGAACAGCCATAACTTTTGTTCAAAGTGAGTTTTCTGTCAAGTTTCAACCTGAAAGCATAGAAAGATGCATAAACTTGAAGTTACAGCTTGATTTCAGTGAGTTTTCATCAAAATACAGGAGTTCTGCATGAAGTGTTCATTTTGGCCTTCTCTCGCTGAGAAAACACTATTTGTGACCTGTGATACAAAAATGCCATAACTTTTGTTCAAAGTGAGTTTTCTGTCAAGATTTAACCTGAAAGCATAGAAAGATGCATAAACTTGAAGTTACAGCTTGATTTCAGTGAGTTTTCATTAAAATACAGGAGTTCTGCATGAAGTGTTCATTTTGGCCTTCTCTCGCTGAGAAAACGCTATTTTTGACCTGCGACACAGAACAGCCATAACTTTTGTTCAAAGTTAGTATTCTGTCAAGTTTCAACCTGAAAGCATAGAAAGATGCATAAACTTGAAGTTACAGCTTGATTTCAGTGAGTTTTCATAAAATACAGGAGTTCTGCATGAAGTGTTCATTTTGGCCTTCTCTCGCTGAGAAAACACTATTTGTGACCTGTGATACAAAAATGCCATAACTTTTGTTCAAAGTGAGTTTTCTGTCAAGTTTTAACCTGAAAGCATAGAAAGATGCATAAACTTGAAGTTACAGCTTGATTTCAGTGAGTTTTCATCAAAATACAGGAGTTCTGCATGAAGTGTTCATTTTGGCCTTCTCTCGCTGAGAAAACACTATTTGTGACCTGTGATACAAAAATGCCATAACTTTTGTTCAAAGTGAGTTTTCAGTCAAGTTTCAACCTGAAAGCATAGAAAGATGCATAAACTTGAAGTTACAGCTTGATTTCAGTGAGTTTTCATCAAAATACAGGAGTTCTGCATGAAGTGTTCATTTTGGCCTTCTCTCGCTGAGAAAACGCTATTTTTGACCTGCGACACAGAACAGCCATAACTTTTGTTCAAAGTGAGTTTTCTGTCAAGTTTCAACCTGAAAGCATAGAAAGATGCATAAACTTGAAGTTACAGCTTGATTTCAGTGAGTTTTCATCAAAATACAGGAGTTCTGCATGAAGTGTTCATTTTGGCCTTCTCTCGCTGAGAAAACACTATTTGTGACCTGTGATACAAAAATGCCATAACTTTTGTTCAAAGTGAGTTTTCTGTCAAGATTTAACCTGAAAGCATAGAAAGATGCATAAACTTGAAGTTACAGCTTGATTTCAGTGAGTTTTCATCAAAATACAGGAGTTCTGCATGAAGTGTTCATTTTGGCCTTCTCTCGCTGAGAAAACACTATTTGTGACCTGTGATACAAAAATGCCATAACTTTTGTTCAAAGTGAGTTTTCAGTCAAGTTTCAACCTGAAAGCATAGAAAGATGCATAAACTTGAAGTTACAGCTTGATTTCAGTGAGTTTTCATCAAAATACAGGAGTTCTGCATGAAGTGTTCATTTTGGCCTTCTCTCGCTGAGAAAACACTATTTGTGACCTGTGATACAAAAATGCCATAACTTTTGTTCAAAGTGAGTTTTCAGTCAAGTTTCAACCTGAAAGCATAGAAAGATGCATAATCTTGAAGTTACAGCTTGATTTCAGTGAGTTTTCATCAAAATACAGGAGTTCTGCATGAAGTGTTCATTTTGGCCTTCTCTCGCTGAGAAAACACTATTTGTGACCTGTGATACAAAAATGCCATAACTTTTGTTCAAAGTGATTTTTCAGTCAAGTTTTAACCTGAAAGCATAGAAAGATGCATAAACTTGAAGTTACAGCTTGATTTCAGTGAGTTTTCATCAAAATACAGGAGTTCTGCATGAAGTGTTCATTTTGGCCTTCTCTCGCTGAGAAAACACTATTTGTGACCTGTGATACAAATATGCCATAACTTTTGTTCAAACTGAGTTTTCAGTCAAGTTTCAACCTGAAAGCATAGAAAGATGCATAAACTTGAAGTTACAGCTTGATTTCAGTGAGTTTTCATCAAAATATAGGAGTTCTGCATGAAGTGTTCATTTTGGCCTTCTCTCGCTGAGAAAACACTATTTTTGACCTGTGATACAAAAATGCCATAACTTTTGTTCAAAGTGAGTTTTCAGTCAAGTTTCAACCTGAAAGCATAGAAAGATGCATAAACTTGAAGTTACAGCTTGATTTCAGTGAGTTTTCATCAAAATACAGGAGTTCTGCATGAAGTGTTCATTTTGGCCTTCTCTCGCTGAGAAAACACTATTTGTGACCTGTGATACAAAAATGCCATAACTTTTGTTCAAAGTGAGTTTTCAGTCAAGTTTCAACCTGAAAGCATAGAAAGATGCATAAACTTGAAGTTACAGCTTGATTTCAGTGAGTTTTCATCAAAATACAGGAGTTCTGCATGAGGTGTTCATTTTGGCCTTGTCTCGCTGAGAAAACGCTATTTGTGACCTGCGACACAGAACAGCCATAACCTTTGTTCAAAGTGAGTTTTCAGTCAAGTTTCAACCTGAAAGCATAGAAAAATGCACAAACTTGAAGTTACAGCTTGATTTCAGTGAGTTTTCATCAAAATACAGGAGTTCTGCATGAAGTGTTCATTTTGGCCTTCTCTCGCTGAGAAAACACTATTTGTGACCTGTGATACAAAAATGCCATAACTTTTGTTCAAAGTGAGTTTTCAGTCAAGTTTCAACCTGAAAGCATAGAAAGATGCATAATCTTGAAGTTACAGCTTGATTTCAGTGAGTTTTCATCAAAATACAGGAGTTCTGCATGAAGTGTTCATTTTGGCCTTGTCTCGCTGAGAAAACACTATTTGTGACCTGTGATACAAAAATGCCATAACTTTTGTTCAAAGTGAGTTTTCAGTCAAGTTTCAACCTGAAAGCATAGAAAGATGCATAAACTTGAAGTTACAGCTTGATTTCAGTGAGTTTTCATCAAAATACAGGAGTTCTGCATGAAGTGTTCATTTTGGCCTTCTCTCGCTGAGAAAACGCTATTTGTGACCTGCGACACAGAACAGCCATAACTTTTGTTCAAAGTGAGTTTTCTGTCAAGTTTCAACCTGAAAGCATAGAAAGATGCATAAACTTGAAGTTACAGCTTGATTTCAGTGAGTTTTCATCAAAATACAGGAGTTCTGCATGAAGTGTTCATTTTGGCCTTCTCTCGCTGAGAAAACACTATTTGTGACCTGTGATACAAAAATGCCATAACTTTTGTTCAAAGTGAGTTTTCAGTCAAGTTTCAACCTGAAAGCATAGAAAGATGCATAAACTTGAAGTTACAGCTTGATTTCAGTGAGTTTTCATCAAAATACAGGAGTGCTGCATGAAGTGTTCATTTTGGCCTTGTCTCGCTGAGAAAACGCTATTTGTGACCTGCGACACAGAACAGCCATAACTTTTTTTCAAAGTGAGTTTTCAGTCAAGTTTCAACCTGAAAGCATAGAAAGATGCATAAACTTGAAGTTACAGCTTGATTTCAGTGAGTTTTCATCAAAATACAGGAGTTCTGCATGAAGTGTTCATTTTGGCCTTCTCTCGCTGAGAAAACACTATTTGTGACCTGTGATACAAAAATGCCATAACTTTTGTTCAAAGTGAGTTTTCAGTCAAGTTTCAACCTGAAAGCATAGAAAGATGCATAAACTTGAAGTTACAGCTTGATTTCAGTGAGTTTTCATCAAAATACAGGAGTTCTGCATGAAGTGTTCATTTTGGCCTTCTCTCGCTGAGAAAACGCTATTTGTGACCTGTGATACAAAAATTCCATAACTTTTGTTCAAAGTGAGTTTTCAGTCAAGTTTCAACCTGAAAGCATAGAAAGATGCATAAACTTGAAGTTACAGCTTGATTTCAGTGAGTTTTCATCAAAATACAGGAGTTCTGCATGAAGTGTTCATTTTGGCCTTCTCTCGCTGAGAAAACACTATTTGTGACCTGTGATACAAAAATGCCATAACTTTTGTTCAAAGTGAGTTTTCAGTCAAGTTTCAACCTGAAAGCATAGAAAGATGCATAAACTTGAAGTTACAGCTTGATTTCAGTGAGTTTTCATCAAAATACAGGAGTTCTGCATGAAGTGTTCATTTTGGCCTTGTCTCGCTGAGAAAACGCTATTTGTGACCTGCGACACAGAACAGCCATAACTTTTTTTCAAAGTGAGTTTTCAGTCAAGTTTCAACCTGAAAGCATAGAAAGATGCATAAACTTGAAGTTACAGCTTGATTTCAGTGAGTTTTCATCAAAATACAGGAGTTCTGCATGAAGTGTTCATTTTGGCCGTCTCTCGCTGAGAAAACACTATTTGTGACCTGTGATACAAAAATGCCATAACTTTTGTTCAAAGTGAGTTTTCTGTCAAGTTTCAACCTGAAAGCATAGAAAGATGCACAAACTTGAAGTTACAGCTTGATTTCAGTGAGTTTTCATCAAAATACAGGAGTTCTGCATGAAGTGTTCATTTTGGCCTTCTCTCGCTGAGAAAACACTATTTGTGACCTGTGATACAAAAATGCCATAACTTTTGTTCAAAGTGAGTTTTCAGTCAAGTTTCAACCTGAAAGCATAGAAAGATGCATAAACTTGAAGTTACAGCTTGATTTCAGTGAGTTTTCATCAAAATACAGGAGTTCTTCATGAAGTGTTCATTTTGGCCTTCTCTCGCTGAGAAAACACTATTTGTGACCTGTGATACAAAAATGCCATAACTTTTGTTCAAAGTGAGTTTTCAGTCAAGTTTCAACCTGAAAGCATAGAAAGATGCATAAACTTGAAGTTACAGCTTGATTTCAGTGAGTTTTCATCAAAATACAGGAGTTCTGCATGAAGTGTTCATTTTTGCCTTCTCTCGCTGAGAAAACACTATTTGTGACCTGTGATACAAAAATGCCATAACTTTTGTTCAAAGTGAGTTTTCAGTCAAGTTTCAACCTGAAAGCATAGAAAGATGCATAAACTTGAAGTTACAGCTTGATTTCAGTGAGTTTTCATCAAAATACAGGAGTTCTGCATGAAGTGTTCATTTGGCCTTCTCTCGCTGAGAAAACACTATTTGTGACCTGTGATACAAAAATGCCATAACTTTTGTTCAAAGTGAGTTTTCAGTCAAGTTTCAACCTGAAAGCATAGAAAGATGCATAAACTTGAAGTTACAGCTTGATTTCAGTGAGTTTTCATCAAAATACAGGAGTTCTGCATGAAGTGTTCATTTTGGCCTTCTCTCGCTGAGAAAACACGATTTGTGACCTGTGATACAAAAATACCATAACTTTTCTTCAAAGTGAGTTTTCAGTCAAGTTTCAACCTGAAAGCATAGAAAGATGCATAAACTTGAAGTTACAGCTTGATTTCAGTGAGTGTTCATCAAAATACAGGAGTTCTGCATGAAGTGTTCATTTTTGCCTTCTCTCGCTGAGAAAACACTATTTGTGACCTGTGATACAAAAATGCCATAACTTTTGTTCAAAGTGAGTTTTCAGTCAAGTTTCAACCTGAAAGCATAGAAAGATGCATAAACTTGAAGTTACAGCTTGATTTCAGTGAGTTTTCATCAAAATACAGGAGTTCTGCATGAAGTGTTCATTTTGGCCTTCTCTCGCTGAGAAAACACTATTTGTGACCTGTGATACAAAAATGCCATAACTTTTTTTCAAAGTGAGTTTTCAGTCAAGTTTAAACCTGAAAGCATAGAAAGATGCATAAACTTGAAGTTACAGCTTGATTTCAGTGAGTTTTCATCAAAATACAGGAGTTCTGCATGAAGTGTTCATTTTGGCCTTCTCTCGCTGAGGAAACGCTATTTTTGACCTGCGACACAGAACAGCCATAACTTTTGTTCAAAGTTAGTATTCTGTCAAGTTTCAACCTGAAAGCATAGAAAGATGCATAAACTTGAAGTTACAGCTTGATTTCAGTGAGTTTTCATAAAATACAGGAGTTCTGCATGAAGTGTTCATTTTGGCCTTCTCTCGCTGAGAAAACACTATTTGTGACCTGTGATACAAAAATGCCATAACTTTTGTTCAAAGTGAGTTTTCTGTCAAGTTTTAACCTGAAAGCATAGAAAGATGCATAAACTTGAAGTTACAGCTTGATTTCAGTGAGTTTTCATCAAAATACAGGAGTTCTGCATGAAGTGTTCATTTTGGCCTTCTCTCGCTGAGAAAACACTATTTGTGACCTGTGATACAAAAATGCCATAACTTTTGTTCAAAGTGAGTTTTCAGTCAAGTTTCAACCTGAAAGCATAGAAAGATGCATAAACTTGAAGTTACAGCTTGATTTCAGTGAGTTTTCATCAAAATACAGGAGTTCTGCATGAAGTGTTCATTTTGGCCTTCTCTCGTTGAGAAACGCTATTTTTGACCTGCGACACAGAACAGCCATAACTTTTGTTCAAAGTGAGTTTTCTGTCAAGTTTCAACCTGAAAGCATAGAAAGATGCATAAACTTGAAGTTACAGCTTGATTTCAGTGAGTTTTCATCAAAATACAGGAGTTCTGCATGAAGTGTTCATTTTGGCCTTCTCTCGCTGAGAAAACACTATTTGTGACCTGTGATACAAAAATGCCATAACTTTTGTTCAAAGTGAGTTTTCTGTCAAGATTTAACCTGAAAGCATAGAAAGATGCATAAACTTGAAGTTACAGCTTGATTTCAGTGAGTTTTCATTAAAATACAGGAGTTCTGCATGAAGTGTTCATTTTGGCCTTCTCTCGCTGAGAAAACGCTATTTTTGACCTGCGACACAGAACAGCCATAACTTTTGTTCAAAGTTAGTATTCTGTCAAGTTTCAACCTGAAAGCATAGAAAGATGCATAAACTTGAAGTTACAGCTTGATTTCAGTGAGTTTTCATAAAATACAGGAGTTCTGCATGAAGTGTTCATTTTGGCCTTCTCTCGCTGAGAAAACACTATTTGTGACCTGTGATACAAAAATGCCATAACTTTTGTTCAAAGTGAGTTTTCAGTCAAGTTTCAACCTGAAAGCATAGAAAGATGCATAAACTTGAAGTTACAGCTTGATTTCAGTGAGTTTTCATCAAAATACAGGAGTTCTGCATGAAGTGTTCATTTTGGCCTTCTCTCGCTGAGAAAACGCTATTTTTGACCTGCGACACAGAACAGCCATAACTTTTGTTCAAAGTGAGTTTTCTGTCAAGTTTCAACCTGAAAGCATAGAAAGATGCATAAACTTGAAGTTACAGCTTGATTTCAGTGAGTTTTCATCAAAATACAGGAGTTCTGCATGAAGTGTTCATTTTGGCCTTCTCTCGCTGAGAAAACACTATTTGTGACCTGTGATACAAAAATGCCATAACTTTTGTTCAAAGTGAGTTTTCTGTCAAGATTTAACCTGAAAGCATAGAAAGATGCATAAACTTGAAGTTACAGCTTGATTTCAGTGAGTTTTCATTAAAATACAGGAGTTCTGCATGAAGTGTTCATTTTGGCCTTCTCTCGCTGAGAAAACGCTATTTTTGACCTGCGACACAGAACAGCCATAACTTTTGTTCAAAGTTAGTATTCTGTCAAGTTTCAACCTGAAAGCATAGAAAGATGCATAAACTTGAAGTTACAGCTTGATTTCAGTGAGTTTTCATAAAATACAGGAGTTCTGCATGAAGTGTTCATTTTGGCCTTCTCTCGCTGAGAAAACACTATTTGTGACCTGTGATACAAAAATGCCATAACTTTTGTTCAAAGTGAGTTTTCAGTCAAGTTTCAACCTGAAAGCATGGAAAGATGCATAAACTTGAAGTTACAGCTTGATTTCAGTGAGTTTTCATCAAAATACAGGAGTTCTGCATGAAGTGTTCATTTTGGCCTTCTCTCGCTGAGAAAACGCTATTTTTGACCTGCG